>NC_040882.2:22443054-22817541 GCF_900634795.4 Betta splendens | reverse complement strand
AGCACCTTGATGATGGGGATGAATCAATCAGCAGTCAGCTAACAGAGCTCCAAACAGGCTGCTGCCCAAAGGAGCAGCACAGGGCGCCGTGAAGTCGGCGTCTTGTTGATGCGCAGGACAGAGAAGATTCCACATTCTTTCCCATACTTTCGCGCTCGGTTCGTCTCCCTTTCATGTGTCCAACAAAGCATCCTTTAATCACTGTGACTTTGAACACAAGCCCCTAATGGCTCCCAGGAGCTCGCTACAGCAGCCGTGTTGACAAATTTCTCCTGTCTCGAATGGAAAGTAATACAATTTTAATAGGAATCCTGTTTCTGGGATTTCTTACATGCAATGATGGAAGAATGATGAAACGCACCGTGGGAAAAAAAAAACGGAGGAGCAGCAAAAGTCTCAGCTAGAACGTGACATCCACAGCAGTTTTTTCAGCTCTCTCAGGTTCCATGTGCCAGAGAGAAAAGGTCCTGGACTGAGTTAAAACAAAGTAGCATCGTGACTAAAGTTCTAATCACTGACTGGCGCCGTATTAATAAAACACGCCGTCTGTTGAACATCCACGTGTTGAAGCTCTTTCCAACCTCATGCATATTTTTAACATTTTGATGAACTGTTAGTGAACAAAATAGGTTTCAAACATAGATCCATCCCTCAGGAGCGTTTACATTGTGCTCATCCAGGGATTTTGGACGAGCCGATCAATATTTACAAGTGCCCAAACCCAAACTCTATCTCTGAGAGAGACGTTGGCACCTCGAGCCTGGAACTGATGACTTCATCTTGTCAGTTGAGGAGAAATTACAGACTACAGCAATTATTGTTCCATCAGTGTTGCTTTTTCCTGAATGCTGGTCTCCAAGCTGTGAACTAAAAGTGTCTCCACGGCCTGTGAAGTCACAGTGGGTGCTGTTATGCTGTTGGAGGAGTTTTTCTTGACTTACTGTCAGCGGAGGAGCTCAAGGATTTGTTGGATGGAACCATTATTACAGTCAGCACTGAAAACTAGGATGCCTGGAATGTAATATTTAACCAATGTACTTTTAAGAGTGTAGCTTTTCAGACCATGTACACAACATTTTCATCTATACAAAGGTTCCATTACATTTGTTCGTACACATCCTCAGTTCAGTCCTCGAACACACCTGCTATTCTAACATTACTCTCGTTAATTGCTTTAAGGCGTAGTTGCAGGGCACCAATCGCTGCAACAGGAAACCATGATTAGATGGTCCTTGTTTGTGCTGCTGCAGACGATGGAGTTCAGGCAGATAACAAGGCGGAGCAGACCTCACTAATTGTGCCCGTTTGTGGCACACGTTTCCCCCCTAGACCAGAAGCATCCATTCTGGACACACGCTTGGGCTGTTGAGATGCCAGAAAGCAGCCACGTTGACTCACAATGATATGGTTTTTCCCTACTTTGAAATGCCAGCATCATTATTTATTCAGCCTATATTCAATAGTTAATTCAGGGCATTATTTATGTTGAGGTTTAAAAATCAATTGGACAAAACGACACATATTGGGGAGAATCTATGAGTTGGTGCTGGCCTGGCTTGTTAGTATTCCTGTTCGCCAGCAGCCTCTGGGGAAATGCTTCCTCTGTGAGCCTTGAGGCCCAGCTGTCATCACAAATATACTCCAAAAAGGCCCCTGGGCTTAGTTAAACTCACATTATTTTCTCCAAATGACGCTCAGACACTATTAAATGTCATTCACAATTCAGTGGCTGAAGGTAATAGTGTGTCGTGTAGCCTAAAATCCTTGAAATGAGGAATAAAAAGCTGATGACATTGCTGCAGTAGCGGTTGCTTCTTCAAGCTAATGCTGAATCCCCGATCAATGTATGATGGAGACACAAGGAGCGATTTGGTCATTTAGGGACCCGGATAATTATGCAGGGATGCTGTAACGAAGGCCTCCTTAGTTATTTTGTCAGGCTCACTGTTATTGAATGTCTGACAAGCTCAGTTTCAATTCAGCTCATTTAGAAATGAATTGCTGCACAGTCGTCGTGTTAATTACTTCTTGAACTGTTTCCCAGCCAACTTAATGTTCTGCAATCATGCAACACGCAGCACATTGTTGTGGCTAATAGCGCAATGCCTCATTGACTGTTTGCTAATCTGCTCATAAGAGAAACCATCGGACAAGCAATTTGTTCAGTTGGAGGAATTAAGTCAGAGATTAAGCTCTGCAAATGTGTGGGTGCAGGCTTTTTATGGGTTTTACCAAGACTTACATCCACAGTGCTAATTAGCATGTGTGGCTATTCATGCTAGTGGCTAGAAGGCTAAATTAGTCCAAGAATCTAAAACAATAACCTAATACTGATGAGTTTTTTTAACGTAAGAGGTGAAATTAAGGAGTTCCTTTGACTATTAACAAAAAACAGTGTGGCTGTTATGGTTCTTGGTGAATGTTACACAGTCCTTGAATCTACTGTAAAGCAGCTACTGCAATATATTGTAATATGTGAGGGAGACAGGCTGAATGATGGCAAAGGTCAGGTATTAGTTCATGAATGAAAAGGTTGAAACCTTTATGTGAGAAGTTAAAATAAGGATGAAAAGAGAAGAGAGAATAAGATAAGGAAAGAATATGAATGCAAAGGTTTGTTGTTTTTAAATCAAATTTTAGAATGTGTTTTGCACAAAAACACTTCATGTATAATACCAGCGACTGTAAAGTAAAGGAAGCTCATAATGATGCTATGACACATGCAAAGGACTAAAGGATTCTTGTGAATCATCATCGTTAATCCAGTGCAGCTGCTCTGCACCTGCTCCACCTCGTTTTGCCGTGTGCTGAAAATCACTGATATCAGCTGTTGGACGTGTGACTGAAATGACCATGTCGCTGGTCAGTATTCCAGACGGGGGGGTGGGGGGGGGCATGTCATCATGCTTTGGGCACCAAAACAGCTAAAGTTAAACATACGTTACCTACAATTAGTCATTTCTAGTGGCGACGCTCATGGGCAGGAATAAAACGTGGGCCTCGTCACCGTGGAAAAAGAGCCTCCGGGTGTCATTAAAAATCCTAAATGATGAGCTAATCTGAGGGCTGCTGTGTGCGGAGGGATCGTCCGCATTGAGATGCAAAGCTGCGATGGAAATCCACGGATGCGCTGCTGTTTGACACTGGCTTAATAGCAACAATGCAGAGATTTATTTGCCTGCGTGAAGCATGAGGCCTCTCTCCCGCCATCGCTTTAGTGCTTTTTAATATTTGACTAATTCCTGCCTTCTAAGACAGTGCTGCGGCAGAAGCAGGAGACAGATAAGAGGAACGCTCCCAGTCTGAGTGCCTGTTATAACCTTTATGGAAGTCATTATTTCCCTCAAGGTTCCTTTGTTGTGACGCTGTTGTGTGTAAAATAGTTGTGCGCAGAATCCCCCCTTCAAACGGCTGCGAGTGGAACCTCATTCACATGCATCCTTGGACTAAAGCAGCTCTCGGTGAGGCAGCTTTTAAGAGCAGCCGCCGTCTCCTGTTTTTGCCTGTGCAGAACTTAATCGAATTTGTGGAGGAAGACAACAGATGAAAGCTGGTGCGAGGCGTTTCCTATCCGCTGCCTCTCCTCTCCCCGCGTACCGGCGGCCGAGCGTGCATCCGTATCAATCCGTCCAATCTTGCAGCCGACCAGCCTCTCCAGAAGTGCTGCGGTGGCTCAATTAGCGGAGCAGCCAGCAAATTACACAGCCTTTTTCTTCCTCTTCTTCACGCCTCCGTTCCTTTTGTTTTCCTCCTGCTCCGGTCTTTTTTTTTTGTTTTTTACATCCAAAGATGTGGCGTTAAATAAGACATATCACCACATGCACGCAGGCAGATAGGAACAGACACTTGGTCACCTTTTGACCTGAGCCTCCCACACCTCTGTACTCTGTGTGTGCTTGTACGCGCTGACCTGTGAAGGTGAAAGCCAGAGGAGCCAATTAGAGGACACAAACGCATCCAGGCCTTTCTCTTTTTCCCATGGCGTTCATGCACCTTCGTTAGTCAGCATCTCCACATCCTCCACCACACACAGATGAAACTTTATGCTATTTTGCTGAAGGTTTGAACACGGTGATGTTTTTTTTTTATTCCCGGGCTTTTGACTGGCTGCAGCTAAACCCTTTGACACAGCAACGTGGAAACACTCGAGTGGTGTCAGTGGTGGCTAATCGCTTCTGCCGAGACAATCTTCAGGTGTAATTAATCTTGAGTGCTTGCTGGGTGAGCTTGGTTGGAGCTGTTGACACCTGGTCCACAGTTATTGTGTGATGCCGCTCTGCAGGGGAAACCTATCGGCGTGTGTCAAAATTGACTTGAGTCCTGGGCTCTGCAATTATCTTTTGTTGTTGAAGGTTCATCCAGAAATGTCTGCTTCTATCGCAGTGGCTGGCACCAGCTCAGTGGTTGGCTGAGAGCGATGATATTACAGTAGCACAAGCTTTAATGGCTCACCATTACATATACTAGGTATATATATGTATCTACAGTGTGTAGTACTAGACCATTTCAGCCATTTTGTGGCTTTGTACTCAAGAATAAACAAGGTACTTCATAACTTGTAAACTAGTGTGTTGAACAACTGCTGCTGTGTTCAACTGGTGCATTAGAGAATAAAAAGCATCATTTTGTAGACTAGTGCTCAACTGTATTTTGAAATTAGATAATGAAAGGCAAAAATAAGCTTTAAAAATTATTCAGTTTTGACCTATTTTGACATGACAGTCCTGAAGTTGAGAAATATTCCAACAGAAAAATGCATATTCATTTAGGCCAATGTGTAAATAATTCCATGGTGCCCTTGGGTTATTTTGTTTGATAAGCCATTTAATGAGTGTGTGAATTATAGCTATTTACATTTATCGAAGAGAAGGAAATTCAAAACATACCAGCAGGTTGTCATTATTGCAAGAAAATCATAAAATCATGGTCACCTCAGGTCTGGAGTATCTTTAATAATGAATTTGCAGGTAAAAACTATGTGCACACAGCCTTGACATAAAACAAACTCTGATTCCTCCCATTTAATGAGTGAATAGTGGCCTGGCAGCTCGGTAGCTAGAGCTTTGGCCTGGGAAGCAGAAGGTCCAAGGTCCTAGTGAGACACTTCAGACCAGTTCCTTGGATGCTGCACTGTGGCTATGAAGACGCAATTATCAAATCCAGACTACATCCAGCCTTGCTTTTACTAATGCTTTTAATTGCATTAATTGAAATAATAAAGAAGTGTTAGGTTGCTAGTGTTACATTATAATCCAGTCTACATACTGTTTGAATGGCAGATGGAACCCAAGGAGCAAGGGAGGGAAGAGGCATTCTGACACGAGCGTGATGGTGATGCTGGGCCTGTTTTCTTTCGGTCAGTGCACATCTCGCTCTGGGTCAGTTTATGGCATAAATGTGCAGTTTAATGCCTGATAACGTGAGCCTGCAGTCTGTCAAGCTGTGTGTGTGTGTGTGTGTGTGTGTGTGTGTGTGTGTGTGTGTGTGTGTGTGTGTGTGTGTGTGTGTGTGCGTGTGTGTGAGAGATATCTGCTACAACCCATTTCCACACAGGACTTTCCTCAAATGAGTTGAATGGCTCCTAACATTATATTTGGATAAAACTAATGCCACACAATCGCTCACCCCTCGTGTGCGTGCTGTGCGTTGTCCAGCAATCAGCACTAGCATAAAAGAAGCAGTTGCTGCAAATGGGAGAAGCACTGGGCATCCTCATGAAGGATACGATCAATCAAGCTCACTGTAGGTGAGGTAGCAAGCGCCCTAAGGCTTAACAGTGTAGTACAGAGCTCAATAAGAGCCCGTTGGCCTCAGGGGCAGCTTAAATGAAAAAGGATACTGGGAGGTTGTTTAGTATGATCATATTCATCATTACTCCTTGGTTGGCTGCAGTTATTTAGCCATTAAGTTAAAGCAGCTGCCACTGGTAAAGGTACAGTACATGAGCTGATCCAATAGTTGCTGGCAGTGGAAGAAAATAAGAGAGACTGATTGAAGAGAAAAGGGGATAATTAGATACAGACATGAGAAAAGCATGAAGAGAGGAAACAAAGGATGGAGAGGAAACGTCTCCCTGCACAGTGAGGCTCCTTTCAATTAGCTGTAGCTGCAGGTAGATCACCAAAGTGCCGGCGAGAGGGAGGAATTGTGCCTGGACGCCCTGGAGGGAGAAGCAGAGGTAGGAGCGAGGACGAGGATTAAGCAGAACGCCGCCGTGGACGGCGCCGCCCACCCGCCAGCGCCTTCGTGAGCTGATGCAATGACAAAACACTGCAGCTCCATAGATGCAACCTCGTGGCAAACGCTATCGCAGAGCTCGGAGTCTCATCAAGGACAGCGCGCGCCGCCGTTCGAGTGGAGACGCGGTCGTCGTGACGGCGCAAGCGCGTCTCTTTCTCCCTGGGTCAAACGTCGCTAAACTGCGAAGCGCAGGAGAAACGAGAGGGAGGCGGTGTCTGATAAAGGTCAAGAGCACCGTTCAGAGTCATCCTCGTTCAAATCAGCCATGAAGATTAAACGCACCCGGCTGACACAAAAAAAAAATTGGATTTTCACTATTGAGAGTACGTATTTTCCCAAAGCCAAATGCTTTGTTATGCTAAGCTAGGCTAAACACCTTGCACTTGCAGGCCTTCAGAGGGACTGACCTACACGGGCCCTTTAACATCCGCGTTTGTTTGTAATGATGCGAGGGCAACGCTGGAGCAATGCGGTGACGGTGACTGCGTGGTACGGTGACATCATCGCGTCCCCGGGCGCTGGCGCATACACTAAATAACCTTCCTCAGCTCCTTCCTTACTCATCACCTCCTCTTTGTCTTGTGTCCTCCATTTCCCCTGCACTCGCCGGACTGTACAGTAGCAACTCATCTCCCTCTCTGCTGCTTCACTCTCCCATTCCTCCCTCTCGCCTCGGGGGGGGGGGGGGGGGGGGGGGGGGGGGGGGGGGGGTTGTAAAGCGGGGCTCTCCGAGCGTCAGGCTCTTTGCTAGATTAATTTGCGGGGGGCTCTGGCCTGCGCTGCACTTCTTACTGTACGCAGTGAAAGTCACTCAGGGATTAACGGCAGTCAGGAAGGCAGCAGCCGTCATCCACATGCTGCCTCTGCAGAAAAGGACCCCCCACGCCCCCAGCGCCCCTCCCTCCCTCCCAAGCCTCTCGATCTCTCTATCTCTCACCTCCTTCCACTCTCTCCAACCCTTTTCTTTTCTCCATCCCATCAACCTCCTCTCTAGTTAATTACTGTAATGGGCTGGCCGTCCTTTGGGGGTGCTTGGAGGGCAGGGGGTGGGACCAGAAGAGATGCTCCGTGGTTCAGCCTCGTCATGGTTTACGCCCCCCAGCAGTGGCACACCCATGAATGCATGCAGTCTGCACACACACACACACACACACACACACACACACACACACACACACATGCACACACGCACGCACACACGCACACACACACGCACGCACGCATGCACACACACGCACGCACGCACACACGCACGCACACACACACACACACACACACACCCGCACACACACACACACACACACACACACACACACACACACACACACGCACGCACGCACGCACGCACGCACGCACGCACACACACACACACACACACACACACACACACACACACACACACATGCGCGCACTGTAAGTCTGGGTACATCTGTGTACCTGGTGCAGGCTCTAACATTTCCTCAATTCTTAACAGGAGCAGAAACATTAAAGGTAACAGGTTTCCTGCACTGACCTGATGTTTGTGGCCAACAGGTGACAACAAAACAGACCAGACCACTACTTTTACCATGTTCCCCTCTGTCCTCTTACTATAACATCATGTACAACAGCACAGACGATGCTTTTTGCAGGGGAGCAGTCAGGACTGATAACAGAAGGCTAGTATAGTAGTAGTATAGTAGTATTTTAGTATAAAGAAAATTTGTCTTCACACTATTTTAACTTATGAGAAAAATTTGTAAAATAAAAAATTGTGCATTTATATTTATTTTGAATCCTGACTTTGACCCTAAACTCCTCATGTCATGATCATTTAATCATTATTATTCCCATCATAACTTCTATGGATAACACTGCTCTGAACATTTTTCAACAAATTAAACAAACGCAGCAACACCTTCCCGTTTGAACGCGGAAATGCGAAAATGCATTACACAGAAGGTGGAACAAGAAGCAGCACGTATATGAATTGAGTGCTCAAAGGAAAGATGTTTGGAGAGAGTAACAGACGTCAGGATGAGGATTGATGTGTTGAGATTGATGCAGCAATATCGCCTAAGTGTCCGTGCGGAGGGAACGGCTTCTGTGTGGGAACTTATTGGCCCCGTTTATGGATCAGTCAGCTGAAACACTGGCTGAAGCTGACAGCTGTTTGAGAAATGCCAAATGGTGCTGGCAGGAAGCCACACGGGCACGCGCGCGCTCTGAAATCACAGTGGTGCGGCCTCTGCGACGTCAAAACGCCGCTTTGACCCCCAGCACAGGTAGACGAGCTGCAGCAAACACAGGCCGGCAGCCAATCACAGGCCGGGAGCACACGCGTGCGCCACACTAGACACTGAGCAGACATGACTTTTCTCAATCAAGCCAGTTAATTTGATTATCTGTCTGACCGACTGCAGGACGAAATCCTTTTAACTCATTCATTCACTGTCTGGGCTATTTATGGCCTCACAGCTGCATGGGAGCCTCCACAGATGCAGCACTTCTCCTCGAGTCACCACCACTTCAAGTTTGGCAAACGTGAGGCAAATGAAAGGATTTCTGCAAATGGTGATGATTTACTTTGACAAAATGATGAATTCTACAATAAAGCAATATGCACCCACTGTACCGCTCTGTACTGTACTCTGTTACAGTATGGGCATATTTACATATACTGTATATTTTATCTGGTTGAACCAAAGCACTCATCTTCTGATAAAGCGTCTCATCTAGGCCCGTTTGACACAGCAAAGAGCAGCATTACTGTAAAAAGCCAGACTCTCAGCTCTGTGGCCAACGGCTGCACGGCTGGATTTCATTTCCCCCCTCTTTCTTTGGGTAACAGGCTGATAGACCAGGGTTGGAGCATAGATTGAGCCTTCTGGCTCCGCTGCAGCACCAGTTCACCACACGCCTGAATACGTGGGCCCACGCCCGCCGATCCGACGGCCGAGCTTACAATTTTACAATTTCCCAAAAAAGTCTAATTGAACAAAAGTGCATTTGCACTCAGCTCTGATGTGTACAGTATATGTATTGAGTGTGAATTCCAACCTTCCAATACGAATAATGAGCATTTACTTGCATTTACTTGCAATGTTCTTTGCAGCTTATCTTTGCATTGGTGGTGAAGATGATGAAATGACGTCACCGAATCTTTTTAACGGACGCCGATGGCGTCGCTCGCGCTCTGACCGAACCGGCGCAGCAGCGTGGTTCTGATGGTTCTACACACCAGTGACCAGCTGTCTGCGGCTGCCTCTGTTCTCACAGCTGTTTTAGCGCATCCGGAAGGCCGATGCAGCTGCTTTGACGCTCCTCGGAGGAAAGCGGTGACAGTTTGGGGATGAGGCACAGAACAAACGCTGAAGGAATGAAAAGTGTTGTGAAAGCAGACAGCGGGAGAGGAAGACCTCAGAGCTCTTTGAAATGGCTCCGGTGCCACTGCTCATTAAGATGATTATGATGTGAATATTTACTGTTGCTCTCCTGCTACTACCACCACTACGTGCTGTGTAATAGCCTGCAGCTATTAGCATCTCCGCTGGCATTTAGTCTCACACTCTCACACACTCTACCAAATTGCTGTACAAGCCGTCATAGACTCAGTACAATCACTTCCCCCGTGCGGTGAGCGCGCCTCCAATTAGCGTAAGCGTCGCCGTTATGAATCATTTTCATTTCGTTCCAAACATCCTACAAACAGGAATGCTGCATTAAGAGCATGCGATAGAAGACGTTTGGTTAAATCACAGCATGCGTCATAGGTCTGACCAAGACGTTTTTGGTTGTTCTGGTACTAGCAACTGAATAACCGACGAATGCTAGCTAGGTTAGCCAAAGGTTTAAATGAATAATAATCTCATTTCACCACGCTCTACTGTATGTTGGGCATTTTGGCTATAACATAGTCACTGCATGTAGTGGCTTGAGTGGTTTAAGGTGTATCGCTATCACGGTGGATGTTTGGAGCATTAAGAGTACAGTAAATTATTAATCACTTCCTGACTTTAAGGACTGCATTTTACAGCATGAGCATATTACTTTAGTAGTACAGAAAAAGATTCAAATGCATGTAAGTGGTTGTTGTTTGATAATTTTCTGTTTAATTTTTGTTTTTCATGTATGAAAACCTGCTTGTTTTTTCCAGTTGTGGAGCTCGGTGTTGGACGTTGTCATGTAAAGCCTTGTGGGGTGTTTGCCGCTACAATATGAGTTAAAGTGGTCCCACAGTGACAGTTCCGGCACAGCACATTTCATGGCCAGGTGTGTGTCAGCTACACTTGGAGTGAACATTGGCAGCCGCGCTGCATCTCTTTGCGATCGCCGAGGGCTGAGGAGCAGAGGCCGGCGAGAGGTCAGCCGAGCAGACGGCCTGTTCGCTTTCACGGGGGGAGCAACAAGGTGCTCGTGTAATAAATGGCGACGCGAGGCCGGCGCCGTGGGCACCGCGACACAGCCACTTCGTCGCATTTTGACGCAAATGAGACCACGGCTTTTGTAAACATTAATAAAGTCGTGTGGGGCGTTGGATATATTACACTCCTGCCTCCAGTCATTCGATGTAGAATGGAAAATCGGTGAATGACTGTCTGTTGAGAGCGGCGTTGCGTGTTTGTGTTTGCTTTGTCTGTCTCCTCTCCCGTCAAAGCGCCACACGTACAGGTGTTGAGTCGTTTACTTAACGTGATTGGGTGAAAGCGTTTTCTCCTCCGCACCTCAGGGACCACGCGTCGGAGGAGCTAGAACTCGGGGTCAACAGGGATTGGTGGAATCAGACAGCTGCTTGTTGAGGCAACGTGTAAGAACAATCGTCCGTTTCCTCCTCCAGCGCACACTCAAGTCTTATTTGTGTGTTTTTGCATAGAAGACAACATTTCAACCTGTTTCAATACGTTGATCGGGATGAGATGAAAGTCAAGGAGGCTTTTTGCCCTAATTAATCAGGACACTGGTGAAGTTGTTAGCCCTGTCGCACAGCTAAAAGGACATGGGGTCAAATCCTCAGGTCAGAGAGCTGAGCTCCTGTTTGGCTGCTGTGTTTGGCTCGTCCTCCCAGTTACTGTAGGTCATGTTAACTGGTGACTCTCAACTCGCAGAGCCCACGTCATTAGTAAATACAGTTTAAGAGCTCAACACAAGGTTGTTTCTCCCAGTTTAATTGAACCCAGCCTCAAAATGATTCCATCTGCAAGCGTTTACAAAAACGTTAAGAAGAAAGATTATTGCCTTTCATAAAAGAGGACAAATATACAAAAGGAGCAGTGACGTGACCGAACGTCCTGTTAGAAACATACTTAGCTGCAAGGTCAAAGTGGCTCCATGAAAGCAAATTGATTTATTGAGTGAAGTAGAAGAAAACTCACGGCGGCTCAGAGGAAGCTGAAGCTGGTTTGTGACTGGATCTTCCATCAGGACAGGCCTGATTTCTAGTGTGGCCCACAGCGAGTCTGTGGATATTATGATGATGTTTACTCTGATCACAGGTCATGAGGTACAGATACTACTAACAATGAGATGATGCACTAGTTGGACAGACCGTGTATAAAATGTACACATACAGTAGGATAATGCTCTGTATTGCTTGCGGGCATCTGGAGCGCTGCAGTTTGTATGGGCCTGCAGTGGCCTTTGTGAAACCTAGCTGTCGCGGGCGGTGCTGTGATTCACTCTGTCTGTGACCTTCTGACCTAGAAAGGAACCTTTTCAGCCAGAGCAGACGTGTTTGTGGCGTTATTTTTTTCCCCCCTCAGCGCTAAGTGTGAAGGAAGCGCGGGTCGAGGCTCTGCGGCGCCTCGCGCTCACGCCCGCGTGCACACGCTCCAGATGTCAGGCTGCCTTCACGTTACGCCCACTCCCCCGCACGTATCGGCCTCTTCTCGTCCTCCTCCTCATCCCGCTCCTCTCACAAGCTCTTCCCTCACACCTCTTCACCCCTGCCGTGGCGCGATGCGGCCCTTTATTCCGTCGCCCGCCCGCTCCCATTCACAGCATCTCACCCAGAGACTGAGGATTTCAAAGGTAAACAATACCAATCTGATTGCGTCCGAAAATGGTGGACAAGGATGTGGACGCTGTTGGAGTTGCATTGGTGTCTTTGTGTGTGCACTTACATTCATCCTGCATCAGACGACTAAAACAAAGGCCTAGGATTCAGAACCACCATGTGCGTTGTTTATGCTTTTATTAACCGACCAGCTAGTGCTGCCAGCATCCGGTCCAAAACAAACTCCACGACAGCTGCAGCGCAGAGTCTGGCTCTGATGGTTGGGCCAGAAAGCCCAAATTCCCTAGAAAAAGCCATTGGCTCGTCTTCACAAACTGCATCCAACCAGCTTCTAAAAATTCTCCACACTGTTTTTTTTAAGCTCGCGCGTTCGGCCCCTTTTATTACAAACAACTACCGTGCAGCTAATGTCGCGCAGCCGTGGCTAACAAGGCTAATGTGCCTACGTGACTGTGCTGATGGGCCCCGTGCAGCCTTTCCTTCCTGACTGAGGCTCTGAGGCCTGTCTGCCACTGAAATGAGGGACAAATGAAGATTTGGTCAGGGGCCACTGAGCACTACACCTGAGAGGCCTCTCACTCCGTGGGTTCTTCCTGCATGAGGGCCAGGATGTGATTCAAAGGACCACCCCTGAGATTTCACCCATCCTAGTTTTGTGTGAATGCGCAGGGACACTGTCCATTTTTCACTCATCTCAGGGTTCACAGACACACACTGACCCCCATCGCCCACTGGAACTGGAGTGAGGCTCCGTTGCTTCTATTTACTCAGGTTTTCGCTTTGGCGGCCGTGAGTGTTGGGATAAATAGGCTTATGTAACTAAGTTTAGCCTTCAACTGTTCTGCTAAAAGCTACTTAGAGAAAACAACAGTGAAGCAAAAATGACGCCTCTGCTCACAAACGGATGATGAAGTTAATGATGAAACCAATGAGGTTTAATTAAGACCCTCTTTACGCTGACACGCGGTGGGAATTCCTCACCTCATCAGACCCCCCCCCCGCTGGACGACCGGCAGCCTCCCAGAGTGCTTTGCTGCGTGGCCTTTTCAATAATGTAAGGGGGGAGGAAGGGGAGATGAAATAAGAGCGGAAACGATTTCCTGGCTCTGTGGGAGCCCCCCCCCCATGACATTTACCTCAAGCAAGGCCCTCACTGTGTGTGTGTGTGTGTGTGTGTGTGTGTGTGTGTGTGTGTGTGTGTGTGTGTTTGTGTGTGTGTGTGTGTGTGTGTGTGTGTGTGTGTTTGATGGTCTTATTCCCCACTAATGATACCCCCTTCTGCCACAGGAGCTTTGGGCACAAAACTCTCCTGCTAGCGATGCCGCACATGTCCTTTAGAGTCGCACTAAGGGGGATGAAGCAGGGAAAGTGTGAAGAGCGGAGTGAAGCAGTGGAAAGAGTACGAGTGGAAGGGCGTGGAATAAAGGGGAGAGGAAAGGTCAATAAGGAGAGGAGACGAGGGAGTGACGGGAGGGGAGGCAGGTGAAATCATTCAGTTTAATCTATTAGCGCCACACGTTTCCTGTTTGTGCTTCATTAACACCCCTCCCTCCATTTCTAGCTGTAGGTGGTCTCCTCTGTTTCCACAGGGAGCCCCCCCTCCCCCTCCCCCCAACACCTGCACACACCCCATCTATCATTACTCAGACCCTGCTGAATGTCACACAGCTGGAACGTGAGCCTCAAAAACAGATGTAAGGCGGAGTCCAGGTGAAGGTCGTTATGGGAACAGACTGGTGTAGATGGAGGCAACGTTTCCAGCTTCAATGCGGGTTTGTGAGGTGTGTAACAGTTGGGAAAGTATTTTACTAATCCATAACACAGTCAAGTGTAACAGCTTAGGGATTTCCACTTTTATTATTATTGCCAAAAATTGTTTACCTGAGGGTACAGTGACCTCAACATACGACCTCCAGGATGTTTATTCAAATCCACACATAAAATGTCTGTGTGCTTTTCCACGCGGGGGTTTATTTTCCAGAAATATCCCCTCGGCGTGCAGAGATGAGCCTTTATCTAATCAATTATCAACGGACTCCATCAGGTCTTAACGATGACTCAGTGTCAGGCAGCTGAAAAGAGGTCATGGCTCAGTGTCAGTGTTTGTTTACACAGTGAGATGGCTGACTGGTTGTGTAAATCAGCGCGCTGTCTCTGGAGATAAACTATGAAATAAAGTGAGAATGTGACGGCGCTGTCAAAGATTAATGCTGAGTCTGAGTCTGGAAAAGGACGTAGAAAGTCGTGGAGTTGAGGCACATCAGGAGCTGCGTCACACGACGGCTGTTTAAAAATGATCGAGGCTGTGGTACAGTGTGTGGAACCATACAGTTAGATCACATCATAACATTTCCATCCCACACATGAGCTCCTCTCATCTAACGGTCAGTTACAGGGTGGCGGCGTCTTGCTGGGTCAAGGTTCGGCACAAAGAACTCAGGCTTAGTTTCAGTTAAAAGAAACTGGAGATATGGTTTCACAAAGCGTCAAAGAAGACCTTTGCTTTGTGTATTTTCATTATGTGCATCAAATGGGTGTTTATAGCTGATTGTGTTTCCATTCACCAATTCATGGAGCTGTGAATTGACGTCTTGGTTATTAGTTACATGTACTGTACTGTATATATTGAGATGCTGTGAGAATCGTTTGTGTCTCAGTGTCTGTGTCACAGCTCTGTCTGAGTGAATGTTCACAGTCCACTGCTTCTCTGACAAGTTGTGTTCGTGTGAGTCCAGCTGCCTTTTAATTTCCATCTTACTCCCGTTTTCACAGTTCCTCTGCTGAAGGCAGTCGGCTCGCTGCTGGTTCCGGGGGTTCTGATGAAAACCTTCGACACAAACTACACTTCTATGGTTCAAATCAGACCCTGAATGAGAAAGTTTGGAGCCTTTATTAAGCAGAATGACGTCTGATGAACGCTGGCGCCCGTGTTGTTGCGTTGTTCCTACTTTCTAGTTTTCCACTGAACTACTAAGCAGCGTTTCCTACTCCTAGCTAGAGAGGGCAGCCTCCCGCGGTCCAACGCTGCCCTCTGGTGGCGTAAACGTCACCCTGCGTGCAGCTGGACTAGCGCTCCTTCGCTCCGTGCTGCAGAGGGCGCCGCCCGGCGGCCGCCGCCTGCCGCTGCAGCAGCTCCCTGGCCAGGTCCGGCCTGCCGCTCCTGGCCAGGCCCTGCGCCAGCTGAGCGGCCTTGGGCTGGGCGGGCGCGGCGGGCAGCCCTCGCCTCCACATGGCGAGCACGTGGAAGGCGTGAGCGGAGAGGCTGCTCCCGGCCCTGAGCTTGACCAGCTGGGCGGCGCCGCGTCGGAGGCGCAGGGAGGCGGCCAGCGGCGCCAGGTCGTCTTCCGAGAGCTCCGCGGACAACCAGAGAAGAAGAGCGTCTGGCAGGGAGTCTGGTGGCGAGGTAAAAACATCCTGTATCAGTGTCCAGCAGCACTCAGTGATGACAGAGAGAATAGGCTCCACCCACCTGACTCCCCGCATAACTTCACCTTAGCTGCGATCGGCCGGTTAATGTTTCTTGCTTTCTGAAATCAGGTGGGAAGTGATTTTTGCTGACTGGGTGAAATGAATAACAGCAGTCGGGAAGTTACGTCTCCTGGGAGTTCCTCACCTTGGGTAAAGTCAGAGGCAGCTTACAGACGGGATCTGCGTCCGGCGGCGCAGTGTTGACGGGGAACGCTCCGTCGCTGCTCCACAGCAGCTGACCTCTGGCGACCTTGAAGAACAGGAGCGTTCCCTTGTAGTGGGGAGAGCTGTAGTTCCCGAACGGGTCCACTTCAGTGAGCTGAACCAGGAGGTGGTTCCTGCGCTGGGAGTGAAAGGTGACGCACTCCACACGCTGGGTTCCGCTTCCTGTTGTGAAACACAACTAATTATGATGACGCGAGCTTGTACGAGTCACGACAGGCGGATGCAGTGACACGGACCTGCCTCTGCGGAGGCGACGTTGCCGCTGAAGCGCAGCAGCAGCTGGTCCCCTTCGCACATGGAGACCTCTGGGGAGGCCTCCAGCAGCTCGCCGTAGCCCTGCGCCCGCAGCCTGTTCCGCTCCCAGCCGAGCTCCCTGCTGGGCAGCGCGGCCACCAGGACCCCGCGGGGGTCGTCCCCCCGCCGGCCCAGCACCACGGCCACCGCGTGGCTGCACGCGGCCCGCTCCAGCTCCAGGGCGAAGGAGGCGGCGAGACCGGGCTGCAGCGGGGGGAGGAGGCGAGCCACCAGCAGCCTGAGCGCAGGAGGGGGAGAGAGGAGGCTGAGGCTGAGTCAAGGGATGCTTCTTATGCAGACACAGAGCTGAGTGGCATCACGGATGCACAATTATGCTGTTCTTTAACAACAACAACAACAACAACAACAACAACAACAACAACAACAACAACAACAACAACAACAACAACAACAACAACAACAACAACATTATTTAGACCCTTGCTTGGTCTCAACAGGATGTTATAAAGAGATTAATATGGTTTCCCGGTTCCCCTGAGAAAGCGCCGGAGTCACAACATGAAACAGCTGAAAGGTCAAAGGTCTTGATCTCACTTCACTCAAACTGCTGTGTACGAGCATCCGTCTGCTTTCAGTAAAATTCACTACATCCTTATTTGTTGGCGTGAGAGCAGCCGGCGAGGATCTACTTCATGTGGGAAGATGAACCAAAAGCAAAAGAGATGTGAATATGACCCTGGGCCTGGTGTGTCCCACAGCAGCTTCTCATCAGGTGGTAAAATAAAAGGCTATTTTCTAGGTGATGAACAAAGAAACTAGCTTCTCTTATGGTTCATCCTGTAGACAATAATCCAAGCTTTCATGTCTAGTTTACTGGAAAAGGCCTGATCAGACCCCATGTGATGTGATGTTAGCTCATTAACCATTAGCTCATTAGCAATTAGCTCATTAGCAATTAGCTCATTAGCCCTTTTCTCAGTGTCACGCTGCGTTTAAGCATTCTAAAGGAAAAGCTTGCGTTGCCAACCTGTCGACGCTCTCCGTCAGCTCCAGTGACACCAGTCCGTTCTGCTGGTTCCTGACATGAACCTTCTCCAGGACGTTCCAGTGTTTGTCTTTTGAGCCTAGAGCAACCAGCAGCTCACTGGACGTCTCCTTAGAGGCCTGTACAATCCTACGAGGCCAAACATGCTTGTTTAGTTGACGTGAGCTCTACTGGCGCGTGAGGCGTTGCTGAGGCTGTTTCGTACCTGACTTTGTGGGAATCGCCTCCATCCTGAGGTGGAGCAGATCCTCTGGTGGAAGTGTGCTGGTGTTCCTTCTCCTCCCTTGGTCCCCTTGGGTCCTTCTTCCTTTCGGGGTTGGGGGGGCAGGGGAGCGTCACACTCAGGGGTCGTCTCAGGGGCTGCGATGTCGGGTGGGTGAGGTGGAGCAGCGGGCTGGTGGACACCACCGAGCGGTGGCCGTCGCTCCGGGACCTGACCGCCGCCAAGAGGATGGCGTCCACCGGCTGCACCTGGAGCCAAGGACGAAGGCGTCAGGCTGCGACTAGCAAACAGACGGAGGGCTGTCAAATCGCCGCCTTCGTACCATGACCTGCGCCATTACTGGGGCGGTGAAGGATCCTGGGAGGTAGCTGAGGGACACGCGAGGGTCCGTGGACAGCTTGAGGGACAACCCCCTGCTGGGAACGCTGTAGCGCTCTCGTTTCAGGCAGGAAACGACTGCAAACACGCCCAGGGAGTAGACCCTCACCTCCGCCAGCGTCCCCTAATGAACACACCCGGATCTGTGAATCTGAGGTCGTCACACTGTCCAACCACCTACTGTACATCCAGCGCTCGTACCCTCTGCCCCCCCCACGCCTCCTCCGCTACCACCGGGCTCACGTAGCTCGTCCTCCCCGCTCCGTCCACTATCTTCACGGCCACGTCCCTGTAGTTGCTACGGTAACGCGCTCGGAAGGGCACCGCCACGGTGACGGGGAAGCGCAGGCTGGCCCCCTGCTGGACCTCCACCCGGACCACCCTGCTGACCAGCTCCTCGGAGCCGCTCACCATGAGGCCGCTGAGGGCGTCGGCCGACTCGCACCTCAGGGCTGCAGCCACTCCTAGAGGCGCCCGGATGAAGGAGGCTTCCAGCAGCTGTGACCGGCTGTCCTCCGCTCTACCAGTGAGCCACAACACAACATTACTGATTATTACACCTCATATTCGGGGACAACTGGGAAGGTTTTTGTCCTGACTGACCCCACGGTGATCCATTCAGTCTTCGTTTCCTCTTTGCTCGTGTCATTTTCCGTCCTCGTCTCCTTTTCCTGCAAATCCACGCGCGACCCCTCTTCCGGATTCGCTTCACATTCAGCGTCTAATTGTTCCCCGCTTTCCTCCACGTGGCTGCAGCCCGACGTACGGCCCTCCTCGCCTCCGTCCTCGGCTGTGGAGTCGGGGTCCCGATCATCGCGGGTGCTCGGTGGGCCGTCGTCAGTCGAGGCCTCCTCTGCACACGAGCGGAGGATTTCTGCGTCCAGCTTCGTGACGATGGCCCTCAGTGTGTCCAGAACGATGAGCGAGTCTTCACCAACGCTTTTCAAAGTATCGCTGAAGCAGTGACTTTCTGCTCCTGAAACAAAGCAGATGAATAATGAACATGAACGGCAGCATGTTTGACCTGCTGAGATCTAGATAAGAGTGTTCACAGCTGATAAACACATTCCAGCCTGACGCTTTTTTGAGGAATTGACTACTGAACATGAACGACAGAATATTACATGACTCGCTTTCAGCGCTTTCAAAAACATTCCAACCTCCCTTGACTTTCATACAAACTGAACTTTCATTTCCACGTTACTGTAAGTGCTTCAGACACACATCATATCTAAATCTCCACCTACTTATATACTTCCTTTAACAAACGTCCTGCTTGTGTTGCTGTCTTCACTTAAAGCTCAGGTTTGGACTATTACCAGCGTCTATTAACAGCCTCGCACCTTCCCAGCTGCTTGTGTCTGACAGCGTCAGGTGTTTTAACCTTTACAGCAGACACTTGTAGCATTAACCTGCACTTCAGCTCCAGCTTCAGCTCCAGCGTGATGCGTTTTCAGAAACACTTAGGCCTAAAAGCCTGAACTCCGGTTAAACCTTTTGATGCTTACAATTTAATGCGCTTTAACACATGGACCACTTTCAGGGCAGACAGGGCAACTTCAGTTCCACTTAGAGCCTCAAACCGTCTCCTCACTGTTGCTCACACGCTTGAAGGATATTTTTACTGACTGTAAAATAAGGCCTTATGCCTTCAAATATTCTACTTCATCACATGCCACTTGTAACGCTTTGTCTGAGGGTTGTCTGACACCGACTTCGTGTTTAGTTCCTGCATTTTTGCAATCTCACCACGCTCTAAACTGCTCTTTTAACTTCTCCAAACAGTGGCTGACTTCTCTCACCGGCCGAGGAGCCTGGCTGTGAGGCTCTGCCCCCTGGTGGAGACCCGTGGAACACACAGACTTCTCTCCACGCCGCCACTCTCTCTGAATGACGAACACTCAGGTCCCTCAGCGCCCTCAGGACGCCCTTCCTGCGCCCGCGCTCGGCCTGCTCTTCGTCAGGGCTCCGTCCTCCCTCCTCATCCTCCTCGCCATCGCCTGCTGGGCCGAGTGCTCTGCTCGAATGGCGCTTGACCCTGACGGCTTCCAGCTCCTGACCAGCTTCAACCAGCGTGTTGAGGAGATCGTCTTCACTCCTTGTGCCAGGAGGAGCTTCCTCCGTTTGTGCATTTAGATCATGATCCATGCTGAGCTGAAAAATACAATAGGTCAAGACCATTTCCCTCTTAGGCCACGTTGAAATACTTACATGCTAATTTGCTCCTTTATACAAACTCTTAGTGAATCATATAAAGCATTAACTACGGAGTCATTACATTTCCTTGTGTTGCTCCTGAAGCCCCCTTGTTTGCTATGTCTTTGGCACCGAGCGTCACTCTGCACAGCTTTTTCCAGTTTACAAGGGCCAGCGCAGCATTTATATGGCTGCCAGTAGTAAAACATGTTGCCAAGGCGACCCCTGGAGGCGCGATACTGAGGGACAAAGAGGAGCCGCAGGAAGACGGAGCGCTGTCCTCCAGATCCGCTGCCCATCGCCTCTGTTCGGCAGTCACTCACTTTATGACTGCCGGCAGTAAACACGTCAGGTCCTCAGCCACAGTCACTGCTGAATCAATGAACAATACTCAATAGCGATTTTACATACTATTGAATATGAGATGCCTGTGGACGTTCACAGTGGGTGGGTGGGTGTCTGTGGTGAACCTACAAACGCTGGAATATTTTGGGGGTTTCAGAGACATGTCATTGTCACCCACACAAATTAGAAATAGACTCTTATTACCATGAAAAGCAAAGCTTACATCACTTGATGTGACATTCTTTAGGTGCTTTACTGGGTTGTTCTGAGAAGCGCTGTTTTCCTGTTGTACTGGTTGTATTCTCTCATTAAATGCACATCCTGCAGTGACACTTAAACGCTTGCAGGCTGGTGCAGGTTGAGGAAGTTGCATGTTTTGCAGTGCTGGAATGCGACTAACCCTGTAGGACAAATGACTGGAAACCACAGCTGCTTGTGGCGATTGACTGTTTCGGGCAATGATCCTCCAGGTGCATGTAAATAAACCTGAGACTTCAAAATGACATTATCAGAAGGTTTACTGAGCTTGTAAAGTGTAATCTACAAAATCTACATCATGGTTTCGTGGGCCCAATATGTTCAGGAATGTGGGTGTGTGTCGGACAACCCGCATTCAGGTTTTGTGATGCTCAATCAAATGTCACCTACATTCAGGCTTTTGTGATGTGCTGTGGTCATCCAACCCCCTCTCATGGAGACATGAAAACACACAGTACCAACACTGGTACTGTGGGGCCCAATAGGTCCGAAGTCTGTCAAAGGCAGCACAAAATCTCATGTGCTCCTGTGTTTCTGTGACAGAAAAGAGGGGCTTTACAGTATTGCCATAAGAGGCCGCTTGAATTTAATTCAATGTAAATGAATCTGCTCAGCCACAGAGCGAGTGAAGCTGCTTCTCTAAAGAGGTGGAATGGGCCACATTGGAGTTCTGACTCGGTCTGTAAAAATGATTGTATGTTTCAATGTGAAAAAAAAACAGACATAAAAGTAAAAAAAGTCCCAGGTCTGTGAAAAAGGCAGCATACATTCTCCCTTCTTATGAGTTACTGTTATCATAATGATACAACTTCATAAAACTGCTGTAAATACTGTACTTGTAATACTAAAGTACTACTACCACTTTTACCACTACTGTACCTGAAGTGGTAATGGCCTTTCACCTACTGCACAGTATTACTGGTAACATGTATGTTTAGTCCATCAGGACTTGTGTACATTGTGTCTGTTTGTCTGTATCAAGAAATGTGACATTGTAGCGGCAACTGCTGTTAACTAGCTAGCTAGCTACTGTAGCTAGCAGTGGACATGCTAAGAGTTATGGGCAGATCAAGTGGGATCTTTATGTGTATACTGGTGGTTTATGTGTAGATGTTTGGGCTGGTCGTCGGTGTTAGACGTACATGTAATAGTGAGTGGTGTCTCTTATTGTGTTTGCGATGTGGCGCCGTAACTCTAACACCGTAACAAGTGTTACATGGAGGATTGACAGTCACTTTCTGAGACATTTTTAGACCTCTAGGTGTGATCTGATCACTTCTGAGAGGCAGAGGCCAAACAGACAGGAGGGAGCAACCACATGCACGGCCAACAACCACATACATAAATTATTAGGACTACAGACAAAGATGAAGACATGACTAACAATGATGGGACAAATGCCTAAAGCTGGACTAACTAAAACTCACCACTCAAGCAGGACAAACTCAAAAAACATTAGACACAAAACTATGAATTGAAATTCACAGGCTCAAAATCTAAATTTAGAATGCACTAGAACTAAAAACTCAGCACAAGCAGGAACTAACAAACCAGAAACGAAACAATCAAAAACTAGTATAACTAGAACTCAACATGTCCACAGGAGCTAATAACCAGGGTGTGACGCCTACGTACCTACACCTGTTGTGGTATCATGGCAGAACAGGTACAGTATTCCCACAATGACCAGGAAAAGACACAAGACCACCGAAGAAGAAAAAACAAACAAAATCAGAGACGCCTTCGACAGTAGGACGGCCAAACTGTCTCTGTGACCCTGCAGATGTCACTGTGTTGATGGTGTGCAAAAATAAAATCTAAGTTTATATTCCTGTTAAACAGGTGGCACTTTCTGGGACATGCAAATGCACCCAGCAGCTGCTTGTGGCACTCCATCATCCCAACATTTTCTAACGGGAAACAGTTTCAATTAATAGATCTGAGCTCACACTGACACTGGTGTGAGACATAACGAGGCCCAGCAGGAAAGTTGCAACTCCTCCACCTGCAGCTTTCAACCCGTTCAACCCCAAGCCAACTTTCTGGGATACTCCTTTAGACCAACTGGTCCAGACTGGATCCCTTTGACCTGCTGTACTAAAGATAGGCCTGACATCACATTAAACAGTAGAACATGGGCTACAGCACTATATAAATGTACTTTAGGTGTATCAAGCACAGATGAGAAGGTTCCTACATCCTGGGAAGTTACCCAATCACTCTGTGACTTTCTAGTCCTGCCACAGAGCTTGTCTGAAGTGATTTATTGCTCGGGTTTAACAGTTGGGTGACTCTCACTGGATTGGAGTCCTGTCAATTCTGGGTTGGTGTTTTTAGGCCAATTGCATAGCTTCTAATGAGTAAAATGACACCTCATTGACTACAGTTGTTGCTAGGCGGCGATATGGCCACCTGCCTACCACCTAGACAGATGTGACAGATGTGGACAGGCTGGACAATGGCTGGACACTGTTTATATTTAGTCAGATAGGCATAAATAACTGTTGTTTGGGTATATTGACCACTTTTATTGCTATTATAGGTGTTATAGTCCACATTGACTAGTGGACTAAAGCACCTAGTGGACTGAGAACCTCATCTGACTGTTTGCATAAAAATCGTTATTCTTCATCAAAACCATCTTTTTGCTGAGCTAATGTTGACTGACAGTTGTCGAGGCCTCTATTTACAGAGATATTCATCCTGAAAGTGGATTATTCTTCAGACAGAACTGAAGAATTGAATTGGTCATTATTCATAAACATCACATCTTTAAATATATATAATATATTATATCACACCTCAAAAGTGTCCACTACATTATGACACTTCAAATATACCTCATGGTTGCAGAAATACACCCATCTTTAAGTTATTCCACTCATGTGATGGATGTGGTCCACACCCATCACATGAGTGGAATAACTTGCAACGTTGAAACGGAATGTGAAAGCACACTGTGGAGGACAGCTTTGAAACTCTAGGTAAGTTTTTAAATCAATTAAAATGAGTGGTTTACTTTATTTTTAACCTCTACAGCGGTAAATGTTGCAATACAAGAAAATATGTTTTGACAAAGACGCATGGAGCTGCATGATGTTTCCTCCTCTTGTTTTATCCAGGAGTGCTGCATATGAACCCAGACCACTGCACCTTCTACTGCGGCCTCCACATGTGGATCTAGCAGGGCACCATGCTGCAGCCTCCAGAGCCCAGCCAGGAGCTCGTGCGGTGGCTGGCCGCCCTCCGCCTCTCCCAGTATACCTCCTGTTTCCACGAGGCAGGATACCAGTCGCTGGAAGACTGCAGGGCCCTGACAGATGACCTGCTGCTGGGGCTCAACGTGCTTTCAGCTCGCCATCGGAGGCGCATCCTCCGCAGTCTGGAAGCGGTGGGTTTAAAGGCCCAGACCAGTGGTGGGTGTGAAGAGGACAACGATAGAAGGGTACAGAACCTGGGGTCGGAGAGGAAACCGGTTCCATATCCAAGAAATGTGTTTATAAAAAGATTCACTGTGTTTGAAACATCCCAGACAGAGCAGGGGCGTCACGTGGAGCGGAGTCAGACTTTGCCTCCGGGAGCAGGACCGGGAATAAACACAGATGATCCGCCTCAACCAGCCCCACGTAACGCTAAGAACATGGGGGCAACTACACCAGATCATCTCCGCACCCCAATGTCTGTGACCTCCAGCAGCAGCGGATCTCTCTCCGTCTCTGAAGCGCCGTCCGACTCGGAGGCCGACTCCTCGGGACGAGTCCCGCATTCGAGCAGCCCCGTCGTCCCCGCTCCTGCTGAAGGTCCCGTTCCAGTGACGGCTGAAGACCACAGTTACTGTCAAGGCGAGGCGGCAGAAGGCCCCGTAAAGCAGGCACAGGCCCGTGCAGAGACTGCTGAAGCGCCACTGGTTACTTGCTCTGTGCCGCCATCGTGTGGCTGCGCCTGCAAATTGCATAATATCATTGTACACGTGTTGTGCTTCACTCGTTCTGACAAGAGCCAACAACGAAACATATACGGACTGTAATGTGGCGGCATCGATAGTGATATTAAAATGTTGTTTTTAAAATACAAAAACATTAAATCAAAATTTATGCTGACATTTATTTGCTTGTTTAGTGACAAAAGCTCCTTATATTAAACAAAACAAACACAATCTACAATATTTTATTACATTTTCTCAAATTATGAGGAACTCTGTCCGTCACATCTGTAACACAGATCCCACGTGCGTTTGTTTCATATAAGCGAACGATGAAGCTGAAGTGGCTTCGTCGGCTGCGCAGCATTCCTGCCCGTGTTGAATCGGTAGCCTGGGGCCCGTGGATCAAGCCGCGACACGCCAGTGGACGCAGCGGCCGCCTCCAGTCTGCGCGCATGTGGGCTCCATCATCTGCGCGCACATTTTCTAACAGGAAACAGCTTCATCGGACCCCGAACCAGCACCGACTGGCGCGAAGCGCAACGAGGCCCGGCCGGATGCTGGCACCGCTCCAACCTGCGGCTTCTGGACTTCTCAACGAGCGCCGGTAAACCCACGACTTCACCTCCGCCGCCGGTGCCGAATTCCTGATTCCTGCCGCTCAAGTGGGCGTGGCGTTGCCCGCAGCGCTGAGACGGTCGAGGGGAGGAAGCGCGGCGCGTGCAGGCACGCTGCGAGGACGGCGAACGCTGGTCCGCTCCGTGACGTGACGTGACGTGACACGAGCTGGACACGCGGCGTGCGTAAACGGTGATGCCCGACGGCTCCTCCGGCTTTAAACTCTAGGTAAGTTTTACGTCAGCGTCCAACTTTA
This sequence comes from Betta splendens, assembly GCF_900634795.4. Lineage (NCBI taxonomy): Eukaryota > Metazoa > Chordata > Actinopteri > Anabantiformes > Osphronemidae > Betta > Betta splendens. The sequence continues at coordinate 22,792,120 of NC_040882.2, read as the reverse complement.
GGCGCGCGCTCGGCCGAAGCCATTGAAGCGGACCGGGGACCAGATGATCCACCCTCAGACCCCGGAGGCTGCGGTGCGGCTGCGTCTGACCGGCGGCGGCGGCGGCCGAGCCGCATCGCGGCCTGATGGAAACGCGCGTTTAAACGCGGCGACGGGACGTTTGTTGTCATGTGTCGCTCACGTACAGTACGGACAGTGAACTGCAAACACGCAAATGAGCGCAGTAGAGCGGCGCGAGCCGCGCTGCTGCTGAAAACGCGCACTTCGGTCCGAGCAACAGTTGGTGAATAACTCCAGGAAAGTTGACTCAACTGGCGTTTCTTTAAAAAAAAACACGTGCGTCCCCGTCCATCCAACGCTAGATCCTATTAAAGCTGACCGTGCTTCTGCAGGGGACAGGTCTTTACTCCAACCAGGAAGGCGACTCTCTGGACTTTGTTCAGGTGCTTTGCCGAGACGCGCTCAGTGTGTGTTGGGCGTGCGTGTTGACTTTTCTTCACTCTCTGCTCATACCTGTGGTGCGGGAGAAGGTTGTTTGGTGGGTGGAACGCAGCCCTGCTCTCACAAACAGGGCAAACAGTGCGCTGCAGTAATAGGCGGTTGTGAGTCGGTCCCTGAGTGCAGTGTGTATTTCATTATCTCCCAATAGACTGAGACGCGGAGCGGAGCGGGTCAGACGCGCGCTCGGGCGCGCGCATGCGCTGGTGCAAGTCCCGGCTGGTCCCGCTGGCCTCATCGGGCTCTATTATACCGGCCTCATAGTTGTGTAGGTGGAGCGGTGACTTTCATTTTGTGGTTGTGATAAAAAAAATGCAGCATTTGTTTATAAATACGGTTTTATTCCGCCGCGTCGTTGTTGGTAAACGCTGTACCATTAACCGACTGACTGGTCATTAAGTGACTGGGGGCGGCATCAGCTGAGACGAGCCACAAACGCCGCGCTGGCGTTGAAAGCAGAAGTAACACTTGACGTCTGGTGCGTTCGCTACAAAGGAGAAGCGGACATGACAAGATAGTGATGGTGATCTTTCTTCCTGTGAGCTTTAAGTGTCTGTGTGCGATAGATGTAGAGATAAATAAAGACGGAGCGGCGCTCTGAAACACCAGGACGCCGTCGACGGCCGCCTGTCACTGTCGTGGGCGAGATCCTTGAGCTCTGCAGTGTTTCACAGAGACGAGTGTGAAAAAGTCCAACCTGTGCGACTAAAACCTGAGCACACTGCACCGCTGAGGGTGCCCTGGTATTTCCTCACAGCTATTGCTGTTTCCTGCTGTTTCATCCCGTGTTGCAAATGAAGGCCGCTGAGGTAGAACGCGCATCATCTTTCGCTGAAAGGGATTTTTGCAGGTAAATGGCTCGGTCGGACTCAAAGCAGCCTTTGTGTGGTTACGTGTTGACATTTTTTTCTTTCCTGAGATGTAATGTTCCTCCGCCATCAATTGATAATCAGAGGTCAAACTCAGGCCAATAGGACGAAGCTACTGTGGTTCATTTGCGAATACAAGAGCCTTCTAAATATTTGAAATGATTCTTATTAAAGTGAATGGATGTTTGAAAGTTTAATAAACTTTTTGAGGACTGGAGTCGCCAACATAGATCTCAACTGAAAGCTTAAATAGTATTTTAGGCCGCTGCATTTTTACACAGCCATTACTTCCTTTTAGATTTTCTTTCTGTGTCTACAGTTCAAACCCAGACCACTGCACCTTCTACTGCGGCCTCCACATGTGGATCTAGCAGGGCACCATGCTGCAGCCTCCAGAGCCCAGCCAGGAGCTTGTGCGGTGGCTGGCCGCCCTCCGCCTCTCCCAGTATACCTCCTGTTTCCACGAGGCAGGATACCAGTCGCTGGAAGACTGCAGGGCCCTGACAGATGACCTGCTGCTGGGGCTCAACGTGCTGCCGACAGGCCATCGGAGGCGCATCCTCCGCAGTCTGGAAGCGGTGGGTTTAAAGGCCCAGACCTGTGGTGGGTGTGAAGAGGACGATAGAAGGGTAGAGAACCCGCGGTCGGAGAGGAAACCGGTTCCATATCCAAGAAATGTGTTTAAAAACGAGATGACTGTGTTTGAAACATCCCAGACAGAGCAGGGGCGTCACGTGGACGGGGGTCAGACTTTGCCTCCGGGAGCAGGACTGGGAATAAAAACAGATGATGTGATTGGGAGCGTGTGCACGCGGCCGCCTCAACCAGCCCCACGTAACCCTGAGAACATCGGGGCGCCTCTGCCGGATCGTGTCCGCATCCCTCCGTCCGTGACCTCCAGCAGCAGCTGCAGCAGCAGTGAATGTCTGTCCGTCTCTGAAGCGCCGCCCGACTGGGAGACGGCCCCAGAGCTGTCATGCCGCCACGCGGCCCCCGCTCCGGCTGAAGGGCCACCTCCCACCGCGGCTGAAGACCAGGGCGGCTTCCAGGGCGAAATGGTGGAGAACGCCATATACGAGGCGCGCGCCCCGCGGCTCACGCGCTCGTACCGCCTGAGGCATCGGCCTGTGCCTGAAATCCCCAATCCGACCATAGCACTGCTTCCAGACAGGTAGATAACGCCTCAGTGGCTTATTTGCTTTCGTGTTGAGTGTGAGGCGAAAGAAGCACCAACTCACTCATACACTTCCAGCAACTCGTTGGTTTAACCAGCTAAGCCGGTCACTGGCAACACACGCACTGTTTGAGGCAGGAAGTTTGTCGTAATGTAGCGTCTGCCGGCCTGAGGTAATTACATGTCATGCCTGTCTTCCCCTTTAAGGTATCTTTAGCACCTGCCTGTTAGAAGTGTCATGCTACGCTAAGCTAGCAAAGTGGTGCTGTGTATCGTCCACACGCGAGAGTCTTGTTGACCTCTCGCTTCCCACATCTCCGTTCCCGAAGGCCGTCACGGTCACAGCATGTATGACCTGGAATGTTGCCTCGGTGGTTCTGATCCGATGATTTCTCCCCCTCCTCCTCAGGAGCACACCGCCAGCGCAAGCAGGCAGCGCTCACCTCCTAACCGGCTCCGAAGGTCCCACCGGTGCCGACGGCACACAGAAAGGTACGCGGCGTCTTTCAGCTGCATCCGCCTCATCTGCGCCATGAATATTTCATCCGGCAGTGGAGCCGGCGGTGCTGTTGTTTGCCCGGATGAAAGTGGGGGTGCGTGGGCGGGGTGGGGTGGGGCGGCTGCGTCGCGGGAAATGGCGTCACCCCCGTCTTCACGCGCTCCCACACAGGGAATGCGCTCCCTCACATCTCGCGCCTCCACGAGGCCCCGGCGCATCCGCCGTCGCCCGGCTCTCCGAAGTTTTTTCAGAGTTGTTTAACTTTGCAGAGAACACAGGGGCGTGTAGTACAACCGCTACAAATGTGTTTTGAGTTCTGCCTCCTCCCCAGCTGTATTTACTGGGCTTAGTCGAGCCTCGTGTCCTATCTGACAGGATGCTACTGTACGTGAGCCGCTCTCTGGGCCTCGGTTGTGGGGTTTTTCTGATGGCTGTCGGTTTGTGAGTGGACACCTGTGGACGCGTCCGTCTGCCTTGGACCCTGTTCGACCCCGGCGTGATGCAGCATATGAATATGTTCCTTCCTTGCTCCGTCTCCCCGCTGCAGTCTCTTGGCAGGCCGTGTTTGCAAACTTTTCCTCTGCTCGGAACAAGGCAGCGAAGGAAACTAGAGAGAAAGAGTTGGGAGGAAGGACGAGGAGATGGATGCAGAAAAGGCTGAGAGATAGCGAGAGAGGGAGCCAAGGTGGTCCCCGAGCAGGGACGTGGGGAGCTCCACTGGCAGGCTGAATTTCCCTTCATAGCAAGGTGGTATTTGACATATCACTTTACCCGAGCGAATTTGAAGAGTTTATTTCGAGATAAGATTCAGACCAGGTTGTTGTATTCATTCAAAACTGGGTAATGGAGTCGGATAGAATTTTAATTAACACCTTTCGTGTCGAGTCTTTCCCCTTTTAAAGGAACAGAATTGTGAGGGTGAGTTTCTGTGATATAATATATAAAAATGCAATATATAAATAAATCTATATCTTGTTGAATTGAATTGTTGATATAAACGACATGCCTCTCAAGCTGTAGTTCATACATGCCTGTGTTTCTAGTGAGCTTTTCTGATAACTGCAGTCGAGGGGTCACAGTGACCTCAGGTTTTCACCACCCAAATGTAACTGGACTTTTGTGCCAAATCTGAGGTAGATCCTCCACAGCGCTTGTGATAAATTGCCAATGCAGGAATGTTTTGGGCGAGAACGGCATAAAATGCTTCTGCGCTGCCACTGCGGCGAAGTAGGAACTAACATCAGCATAACAACCCAATAAAGAAACGTGATCTGTTTTAATGAAAAAAGGAAAAACCAAAGCCGCTGCTGCCCTTTTAATTGATTTTCTTTTGCTATTCACGGACAGAACATTTCGCCGACTGATGTAAATCCAGGCCTCGGCCTTGTGTAGGAGTCGCACAGAAAAAGCCATAACGACAAACTGACCCGCAGCCCCCGACTTAAAAGCGCCGAGCGATTCTGAGCAAAATCAATCTCCTCACTAACTCGGCGCCGATGACTGCACCTAGACGGCCGCCCGGCTTCAGAGGCCGCGTGCTCGGGAGCAGATAGAGACGCAGCGGGGTCGAGTGAGAGGAACAAAAGACGAAGCCAGACACCGAGGCAGCGAGGGAAACGGGCCCTGGGAGGGAGGTGAGAGAGGCCTGAAGGTCGGCTGATAGATGATGATTGATGGTTGCTATCTGCCTGGCGAGCGGTACTGTAGAGAGAACTGCTGTGCAGGAGTGGATCCTATCATCAAGTAAACCCACCCCTTCATAAAGCTTGCCGAGCCCAGGACATGCCCTCTGTTGCTGTGTAATAGTCTGCATCGTGTGGAAGTTTGTGTGAAACGCTTAAAGGGGCAGCGTGCGACCGTCCGTCTGTTCACGTCGGCGTCTGTCTCGCGGCGTCTTGTTTCCATCACCTCGCGGGTCCCCGGGAGCGGCCGGTGCCATTTTTCAGGGTGACAGGCCGCGGCCCGGTCGGGGCGGCCCCCGGGTCTCCGGTCTGATAGCGTCTGGCCGCCACCGACCGCCACAGAAATGGCCTCGGCTGCGACTCTGCCTGTTTGCGGTGGACGGGAGAGGAGGAACTCCCAGATGGGCCGAGAAAGGGCTCGAGACGGAGTCTGCTGAAACTAGATTTAATTGGTTTGCTGCTGACGCGGAGGGAGGGTTGGCCAGTTTATTCAGATCAGCGAGTTTGTTTAATCAAAGGGCACTAAAACATCGGAGTGGTTTAAAATTCAACTGGAACAATCCTATCAGGCTCCTTCCTTTCATGCAGCGTATTCAGGCCTTCAGCCTGTTTGTCGGCCATGACAAAACCCACTTTTGTCTCCCCTCTGTGTCCGTTTCAGCTCCACTTCAAAGAGCCCTGCCGCACATCGCTCCCTACGGAGAGACGTTCCTGTACAACAGCCCCGGACGCACTGCGGTAAGAACGCACACTTCCACCAGCGGAGCGTGAGTAGCAGCTCACCAAAGAGGAACAGACATTTCTCAGGTCTCCGGCATCATCGGCCGCGGTCCGATCGCTCAACTTCCCTCTGAGTGCGAAGGCCGTCACCGTGGACGCACAGCGGATTGGAAAGTGTGCTTGTTTCAGTTTGTCACCTGAGGTTAATAGAAATGTCACCGAGCCTCTAAAGTTGACATAGCTCAGCGCAGTAACTTGATAACGGTGTCGGACAGAAAGACGGACGCTGCCTCCGTCTGATGCTAATCTGCTGTTCTTTATAGGCCCAAGGTGCTAAAGAAGGTTCAGAGAAAGGTGGCAAGGACAAGAACCCCAAGAGACGCAGGTATGGTGCTTTGGGCCGAACGTTCAGGAGAACTGAGCCCTGATGACCTGGTGATGATGAAATTAGCTTGAGGAAATTAGTAACGCTTGACAGGAAACAAAACGTGGAAAATGTGGTTTAAGGCTCGGAAATCTGTCAAAACTAAATTTACTTTGTTCTGTGGCGCTTTACAGTTGTCCTCCCTGTACTTTACATACCGTAAATACGACCCGTGGGTGGTTTAGACGGGGCCCAACTAACAGCTCAGTAGTTTAAAGGTATTTCACAGACGGTAACTTCACACCAGCTAAAAATAAGCATCGAGTGGGTTCTAACCACATTGATGTGAAGGATAAACAAATGTCTTTAACAGCTTTAAAATGCGGTTAGATGTGTGAATGAACACGTTTCAATTGTTTTTAAACCACAGCCACAGTACCTGAAGCAGCCAAACCCCTCTGACCTAAATTCTTGGCAGATTATAAAATAACAATCTGGTCATTAATACGAAATGACAAGATGTCATGTGTGCTCACGCAGAAGTAACGCACCTAAAAAGAGAAGATCCAAGGACAAGGACCCTCCACTACCTCCACCCGGTCCCGACCGCTACCAAGAGGAATACGCCACCCTGGGCGCCGGTCTTTCGCCACCGGCCATTTTGGACCAAGCTTTGGCAGAGACCTACGACGCTGCTGCACCAGCGGCCTCCGGCCTTAAAGACGGAGCCCTGATGATGGTGGAGTGCAGCCTCTACACTGAGCCCATGGACGGCTGGGCGGCGGTGAGAACACAGGCCCTGCCCGACATTTCACCGTACGCCTGCTTTTACGGCGCCCCCAAGGTCCAGGTCCTCAAGGTGGGCTGGCTGGACAAACTGTCTCCTCAAGGGTAGGTCCAGCTTCTGAGATCCATTATCGGCTGTTTGGAACTTTTGCTGCAGCTTTATTGGATATAAAGTTTTAGTTTACACCCAAACAACCCAAAGAGTGTGTGAAGTAGGAAAGGAACCTCAGCAGCACCGCCTGCAAACACTGCTTCCTATTTATTTAGATTTCCCCTCTCACTCTCAGCCCTTTGATGATTATTTGAAACAGCTAAATGCTGTTAGCTCCAGATGCCGCTCTATCCATAATGCATTGGACTATTAAACAGTAGGGAGATAACCTTGTGACTGGATGCGCGTCATCGCACCTTTTCACGGTTTCGCTTTTCTGGCAAAACCAGAGGGAACATTTTGGTCTTAGAGAATTGCTTGAAGTCGATGTGATCAATCATCTACTTCCTGTTTGGGATCTTTACCTTCACCAGCTCATTTGCATAGGTTTGGCAAACTGCCCCTGGGCCGCTGAATATTCAGTGGAAGTGAAAGTAGCCATTTGTTTTGATTATGCTAATTGACAGCTGTTGATACAACTCTTGACATGAACGAATGAATTGCCCTCTTAATGTGATGCCAGTACCTGTAGCTGTGGTTCCTGCTGCGTTGAGCTCTGGACACGTTTTCACCCCTCTTTGCAGAAAGTGTGTGTTCCAGAGGAGGTGGGTGAGGTTTGACGGCAGCAGCCTGGCCTACTACAACAACGACAAGGTGGGTGCGGGAATCACACTTGCATGAGCTAATACAGTGGTTGGTGAAGCACCCCCCCCCCACCCCCCGCGTACACGCTTTCATCCCACCGTTGCAGAAGTCTTTATCGCGAGCAGCTGAGCCAAGTCCCTAAATGTCCCCTCCTCCTTTTCCTCCTCCTCCTCCTCCTCCTCATTGTCAGCATCATCGTCATGATTGCCTTGGCAGAAAGGCCTGAAAAACGAGGGGCCAATGACGGCGCCCTCCGTGCCGCCCAGTCAAACGCATTGACGTTGGCACCGGGCCAGGTCTCAGGGAGGCGCCTTCTGCCTCCCTCAGCACTTCTACCTCCACCTATTGTAACTCTTCATTCTCCGTCCGAAGTTGAAAATGTGCCCGATCGCTGAAGCAGAGCAAGCGAATGAAGAGTTATAACAGCAGGAAGGTAGAAAAGATGCAAAGTAAGGTCCACTGTCGCTTTTCAAGCCATTAACATTTTGTCCTGCACCATCGTGTCTAAGCCAGTCGCTGCTTTTACCCAGTAAGTGGGGTGTTTTCTTTTAAATTACCCTGTTTCCCGCTGTGCTGCTTTCTCCATGTTGGGACATTTGTGTTGTTGTGTTTTAATCCATGCAAACAAACGTCTGTTGCTACTTCATATGGATTTTTGTAGGCTCCATTAGCTTTGATGAATTGGAATTAATAACTCTATCACAGCAGTGATTATGTGTAGAGAAGGACAGTATGGGGGGAAGACAATACTTCTCTTTTAATTCTGATCTAATCACCAATTTATCTCGTAGAAATGGACTAACATGTTGACAAAGTTGACGCGACAAGTGTTAAACGGCCTCGTTTTGCCCTTTCAGAATAACTTTCACTTCTCAGGCGGCTGTAACCTGTCTGACATATTGTGCTTTACTTTCATCTCCTCGCTAACGACTGTTGGATGCCTCTTGCACTAAGAACAAGCACGCTGTGTGTGTGTGTGTGTGTGTGTGTGTGTGTGTGTGTGTGTGTGTGTGTGTGTGTGTGTGCGCGGTGACCTCAGCTCCCTCCTCTCAGGGCCGGCTCGTTTTCGCTGCAGCGGCATTGCAGAACATCACAATCAATGATGTGGGACCTGTCTGATGCCTGCTCGTTAATCACTTACTAATTATAGCACTCCACGCTCTCTCGCCGCCTCTCTCTCTCTCTCTCCCTCTCCCTCCCCCTCCCCCCTTGTTTTCTCTTTCCATTGCATTTGTTGCTTTATTAATCAAGATTTGCTCCATCGCCGGCAGTGCAGGGATCAGCGGGGATGCCAGCGAGTCAGCACTTTATACTCTGTGTCACTGTTGGTGTAGGAAGATGAAAGTTTGTGCGTGTGTGTGTGTGAGAGAGAGAGAGAGAGAGAGAGCGGGCAGTGTTGTTTGGACTTTTTAAAGTCCTGCCAATGTGACTCCCCCCTCTGACAATTCAGAGGGATCCATCAGGCTTTGGTTGAGCAGAGAGGTCGATGTGCGGTCGCTCTGTGACCCCTGCTGTGTGCGGCCAGCTGGGGTCCTGCACCACCCAGCGTGCCAACTGGTGCCACCTCCGCAGGGTGAGCTCAGGGCGGGAGGGGAGGAGGGCGAGGAAGTCTCTCGGCGCCACTTTATGTCTGAAATTGATATATGAGACTCTGGCTTTGCCTCATCTCGCGGCAGACACAGAGCAGAGCCATGCCTGTGCATGAAATGACTCACCACAACCTTCCTGTGTCTTATACTTTGTCACGGTGACACGAGGCTTCAAAATGCACACGGCCGATCTCACAAGAGTTGTGCTGATTAGAAGGTTATTCCACTGGAGACCGGCGCGAATTACCGGCGTATTCAATAATAACAAGCAAATACTCACTTTGTGCTTGTGTTTGTGTGAATGTGCCCCCCTCATCTCCAACCCTCTCATCGCTCTTTAAATAGACATTCTCAGCCTCTTCTCAGGCCCAAACTACAGAATAAGCGACAGCTATTTTCAGCCAGGAATTCTAGATGTTAATGTCTTGATTAGCATATATTGTACATAATTGCATAGCATTTTACATATAGAGAGGTTTTAAAAGCTGAAATGAAGCTTACTCAAGCTGCTATTATCTCATATACATCTAAATGTTCAGCTGAGTCAGACAGATTGGTGCTAAATGTGTAATTGTTTAAACATACGCACAATGACAACGCTAACGTTATCTAAAATATCTGCTAGCTCGGGATGTTAGCATTTTAAATCACGGCGGCGACTCCCTCGTAACTATGTGCTATTTAACGCACATGAATCTCAAAGCTTATGTTTGTGAGGAAGTCATGGTCAATGTCTTCAGGTTATCGTGTTGTTTTGATCTTTTCCACCTGTACACAAAAAGAAAAATTCCTCCTCCTGAAACATTCCCATGCTTCTTCTTTCACCACCAAACTTTTCAGTAGCCCCAAAACTCGTTTGTAGTTTGAAATCCTCTGGGATCTTTCAGCTCCAGACAGAACTAATCGCACTTAATCACCATCGCAGCTTGAAGGTCTCTGGCCACGGTGATGTCATCACCGGGGTAGCGGCGGTGGCGTGGGAGAGTAGCGAGATCCTCAGTCTCACTTCTCCCTCTCTGCAGCGTTGTATCCAGTCCGTCTCATCAATCACCCCTTTCGCCCGATTTCGTCAACACTGGGATTGACATGGGAGAGAGCTTTGGGTCTGAGATGTAGTCTTCGGGGGCCTGCTGTGGTGTCGTGTCTTTGTGTGTGTGTGTTCGCGAGTACAGTGAAAAGCTTGGCTTCGGGGGAGCGAAGGGAGCAGGATGGCTGGGGGTGGGGGGTGGGGGTGATGAAGGGATGAGCCTGTGCAGCAGGCCAAAGGGGAGACGAGCTTCTAGGATCGGGGCTCAGTCTTTGAGTCCATCAGTTTGCTTGGTCGCTTGTCAAAGGCTGAAAGCTCCTCTGCTCGCTCGCTCCCTCCTGTGTTTTTCCCAAGATCCCCGCGGTCACACTCACTGTGGCACCTTCTATTCTGATCACTGGGACTCGCTCCAAATTATGTGAGAACTCCGGCTGAAATCTGTGGCACGAGGATTTGTCTGTTTTTTGTTATTTTTTGTACATTTCGGGACGTATTTAAACACATCAGAATAGCATCCGTGCTACTGTGTCATTGCAATAGTCATGTTTTTTTTAACACATTCACATTCACATTAGAATTAATTACAACTGATAAATAATTTGTCATTAAAGTTGCACAGATCACACATTTTTACATTGACCGAACTGTAAGTCAAATCGAAACGGCACCTGTTCAGTTCTCCACATGTCAGATCAGCTTTTATTTCAGCCTTTAGATGCTAAACACTCTGATATTTCCTTTCTAAACAGCTTTGAGTGTAATCTGCAACGCGACCCTTGGAGTCGAGCCACTCTTAAGTCAGAGAACGAGGACTCGGACTCTCCCGCTGTGTGAACTCGCTCCCCGAAGACCTGACTTGATACTTCAAAGCAGCAGCCTCGGCGTCTGACCTTGTTAAGTCACGGAAAGTAAATAAGTGAAAGGCTGAAGCGGCTGAAAGGCAGAGCGGCGCACGGCCACTCGCTGCTTCTGTGCGTCCGTCGGATAAACCGGCCTGTTAACGCGCTGTGAAATGAATCGACACAATCGGTGACGTGTTACGCATTTAAAGCGACTTTATATAATTAAAATGATTCGATTTAGTCTCCGCTTGGTGCCCTGAGGATGTTTAAACCCTTAAGGCTTCCCACTCAGCGATCCACTGATCAGCACCGCGTTTCTCTGCTGCTCCGTCGCTGGTGGTGCAGTGTTCTGCTGCAGCCAGTTGGGGTCCTCGTGCCTCCACTGAAAACCCACCGCTGTTGGAGATCCCAGAACCTCAACTCCAGTCTGGTGGAAAAACTCTCCCCACCTTCTGTACAACCCCCCCCCCCCCCCCCCCTTCTCCGCACGCTGGCTCTATTATTGTAGACCTTAGCTCCATTGCTCCGCTTTAATTGTTTCCTGAAGTTTACCGGGTTGCGTTTATAGAGAAGGGAGCCATGGTTATCCACGCAGGGTAGGCCTCGACAAGAGGCGGCCAACACAATGGCACGAACTGACAAATGTTGAGAGGGTAAACATTTAGTGACATGATTGTGGCGGATCGTTGGCAGATGGAGGTTGAGTCAGGTGTGTTGGAGAAAGAGAGATCGCGAGGCCTCATTACTTCCTTGGCAGAGATTAGTCTATAAACATTACAGTTGTGTGTGTGTGTGTGTGTGTGTGTGCGCTTGTGCGTGTGAGCTGCTGAGGCCGTGTCCACCTCCTTCCTCGCTGACCCGCTTCTTTTCATCATCTCCTCTCCTGCCTCTGCTGTCGGAGTATTTACAGATGCGCAACTCGCAATTAAACAAGCGTCTCCTCCGCGACCCCCAAACTAGAATTAAAACTATTAATTACCGTTAACCCGTGCTGCGGTATAATTATCAGCGCGCGGGCACCGAGCTAAATCATCCACGTGAATGAACATTTAGAGTCTCCTCTCCTCACCTGCGTTTAACTTCTGTCTAAAATTAGAGAGAGACAGAGAGATATCGGCGTGAAACTCCTGGGGAGAGAAGCGGCGGCTGACGGTAATTAGGTTGAGCCACTTCTTGCCATTGTTAATGTCTCGCTCTAATATGAGCAGGACCCCTCCCTGACCCTCTTAGGCTTCTTCATTTCAACGCGAGGTCTCTCTTTCCCCACGTGGCTCCGTGTTCATCCTTCCCTTCTTCATCCCTTTCCATTCTTGATTTCTTCTGTTTTTATTGTATCGCTCCACGAGTGTTCCCTTTTCTTTCCGAGTCCTCTCCTTGGCCTTTTGCACAAACCCAATTTCTTTTTTTTTCCAGTGCACGGTCTCTCCATCCATCCATTTCTCCCTTCCACCCCCGCGCTCCCTAACTGACTGTGCCGGCTGGTATATTTTTGGCTGTATGGGCTAGAAATAGGATTTCGTGGAAGGCAAGGTCACTTGGCTTAATAAAGAATAGCGGGAGGGAAGTCAGGAGTTCACTTCCTTGTTCTTCCTCTATTCATCCTTCTTGTGCTTGCGTCGCAGGATGTGACGCCTTTGCTCCACTAGTGAAAACCTTACGCCATTGTGCACAACAATGGCCACGAGCTATTACGTAGTGCAAACGACTGCAGATTCGGGTCAGTCCAGACGAAGAGCGACAGATAGAGGGGAGAAAAGAGACGAGTCTCTTTTAATATTTTGTAAAGATAATGATATTATCAACATGAATAATGCAACGTCTGCAACAGCCTTTTTGTATCAGTGATTTTCATGCCATTGCGGAAACATAATGTTCTCTCCTCCGGTTCTGTCTATTGCAAGAACATTGCAATCTGACATGCTGTTAGCTCTTTCCAGGTACTTCAACCTACACTTGCCACATCACGCTTTAATACTGGTACCAGGCTCTCGTAGCTTCTTTAGAAGTGATAATGTTGAGGTTTGATTCCCTTTTCTGCCCCTTCTGTCTCTGTTTCACATTGACAATGACCCAGTACTTTAATTGCCATTGTCAAGGGAGCCTGTAAAGAGGGTCATGAAGTCTCCTGTGCAACATCCTCCTTATTTAGACGCCTCCACTAAAGCTGCTGAGGGAAAACACGGGGCTAATAAAACAATACACACACAGTCAAATCCCAGGTTACCCAACAAGCACTTCCTGTGCTTTGCAGAAATCCCCAACACAGAGGGAATGTCTCTTTTTAAATATTTGAGAAGTTTGTTTGAGCCTGTAGGTTTTTAGTTTTATTTTCTGTGAACACGTGTGTGTGTGTGTGTGTGTGTGTGTGTGTGTGTGTGTGTGTATTTGTCTATTGTCTTATTTAACCATTTTCTGAACCATCATTTCAAGTATATAATTTAGTGCTGGCTTCGTAAATGGTCTGTGTGTGTTTGTGTGTGTGTGTGTGTGTGTGTGTGTGTGTGTGTGTGTGTGTGTGTGTGTGTGTGTGTGTGTGTGTGTGTGTGTGTATTTGTCTATTGTCTTATTTAACCATTTTCTGAACCATCATTTCAAGTATATAATTTAGTTCTGGCTTCGTAAATGGTCTGTGTGTGTTTGTGTGTGTGTGTGTGTGTGTGTGTGTGTGTGTGTGTGTGTGTTTGTGTATGTGTATGTGTGCGTGTGCGTGCTTGCATTCACTGTTCATATTATTACAGCAGCTTCTTGATTCAAATGCTTTTTGTCCATGTGCTCTGTCATTTATCAAAGTTATTGCTTGAATGGAAAGGAAAAGCTATTTATACAAATAAAGCTCAGAGTTTTGATGGGCTGTGTCTCTAGTTTGATGAGGATGTCTGTCAGTTTTCAATCGAATTCGATTGAGGCCCGTGGTAATACAGCTCAAAATTATGCTTCTATTCACGCAAACAAAGTGTTGGAAAAACTGTAATTCTAGGTTTACAGATGCAGATAAAAGGGAAAAGCTGCATTTCAGTGACGTTATTAGCTCGAGTGAAGCCGTGTGTGCGTTTGTACCCGTTTGTGCAGCGCTCTCATCCCTCTGTGTCTGTCCGTGCAGGAGATGTACTCCAAAGGCATGATCCTGGCCAGCGCCATCAGACAGGTACGCGGACTGGGCGACAACAAGTTTGAGGTACTCACCTCCCATCGGACCTTCGTGTTCCGGGCGGAGAAAGAAGGTACGAGCAGCAGATCCAGACCCGGTTTCCCGTCACCCATGTGCCTCTCGCGCTGCTCTTCCTGTTTGTCTGTCTGCCCTGCTCCGATGATCTCATTCTCCGTCTCACCTTGTTTTCCTCCCTCATTCTCTCCGGATCTCTGCCTCTTTGTGTCCTTTCCCTTTTTGTCTTCCTTGTCTCTCTTGCTATCTCTGAACGCCTCTGTGACTGTCTTCTGACTCACCTCTCTGCCATTTATTTTTCTTCTCCTAGAGGACTTTATTCAGTTAATATTCAGAGGGATCCATGTCTACACCAGTAGTGCTCCATTTTGAGAAAATATATACATTTGCTTTTCTTTTGTACTTGAAGAGGTTACTATCTCTCTCAATAATGCCTTTCTGTCAGTATGGAAGTGTTAAATATTCCAGCTTAAAAGCTGGAGAGAGAGCAGACCAGCTAACCCGACTTTAGCTGCTGGACCCAGTGGCTCTAAAGGAATAATGAGCTGTAAGGTACAACAAGCGTAAATGTAGAGATTAATGCCACTTTTATGTATGTATGGTGAATCTAAAGTTACTGGCTCCATTTAATTACTGGATCACTGGAAACTAGCTCAGGCCAACGCTACTGTAGCATGGGCGTATTTAGCTTAGCAAACCTGCAGGACATTTATATGAAAGGTTAGCAGCACTAGAGTTGCAAGTCATACCTCTAAACTAATTCAATAATCAATACAGGGTTGCTTGTTTATAATGTGTATTTCTAAACCCAAACCAATGTGTTTAGTGACCCAGCTAGCTAGCAGCATTATTTGGCTGGTACTTTTCGGTTTCTACTTTAGCAGTAGTACATAAATAAGTATTTACTACTTTTTTTTGGTAGTGGGTCACTAAATCACAATTGGTGTTTATTTTAACATTTGTAGAGGGATGGTAATTATAGTAACTTAAACTAGGCTAAATATGGCTAAATATTCAGATTCGTATCTTACTTTTGAAAGTGACACAAATTTGGGTATGAGGTTAAACACTTTTCCTTTAGCGCGTCTTTTGCATTTCTAGCAAATGCTGCTTGAATATTAAGCAATGATTCTCAGGGAGGCTCTTGGTGGCAGGAATTAATGTCCCCGCCTGATCGTCTGGTATGAAGTCAATCTTAAAGGTTAGAGTAAATGAAGAAAATCCCAGCTCTCCCAGGAACTGTTCGCTAATAGTCCTGTTTCTCCTCCCGCGCTCCATTCCTCTGTCAGACAAAACGGAGGAAGAGTTGTCTGTGCTTATCGCCCTTCGGCTGGAGGCTTTGTCTGTGTCGGGATTAATGAGAGGGGAAAGGGAGACTTGCAGCTCCCTACCTCCCGCCTGCTTGATGCCAGTCTATTAGGCAGTTCAGGTCAATGTGCTCATTTAGTAATCGAGGGTCCGGTTCTGGGGTCAGAGGCCGGCTGCCCTTTATATCATAGGAATGAGGGAGATTAAAAGGCTGGGTTTTGTGTGGCTGTGCCCTTTGTTTGTTGCAGCTGGTAAAGACGCGTGCCCGTGAGACTGACCGATGCAAATCATTGACATATTGACATGTGTAGAGTTGGAAGTAGAACAATCAATGTCTGACCTACTCATCATTGGTTCTGAGGATCAGCCTGTTGCTCTGGGTTTGTTCAACTGCTCGTTTATCCCTCAGTGCTCAGCAGCAACAGCTTGAACTGACCAGACTCTAAAGGATCTGGCCTCAAGACGAATGAGTTAAATGATTACTGAAGCCGTAAATAAGACCTCAGATACAAACTTAATACCTTTTGGTTCTTTGTTACACTAATGAAAGTGCTGCTACTGTGCTGAGTGAAGAGCAGCTTGCACACTTCTAACCATGTAGGGGTCTTAAAATGAAAAAAAAAAAAGCTTATGAAGAAGTTTCATGTGCAGAAATTGATGTCATTCATATTCAGTCCACCCTAAGACCTATTGTCTGTTTCTTAACAAAGATGTAAAGTATATGTATTATTATTCATTCATTCTCTCTTTTTATACCACTTGTCACTCCTACAGTTTCATGAAAGACTGCCCTTGAAACTTTTCTATATTTATTCCCAACACACTGAGTTCTGAGCCGCAGCGGTACGCACTCTTCTTCCTGTCGATTCGGCGCATCGTCGTATCGATGACTGCCAGCTTTTTGGTCCCTTTATGAGTCGCGGGTCCTCAGCTGCGTCATTTATCACACTGTCCTCTGGCCGATCATCATATGTCACTCTCAGCCATGGTGACAAGAGGGACGTCTGATTTGGAGGTGGCCTCTGAACTTCCTGAGATCAGTGGGAAGCACTTGCCGAGGTGGCGCCCGTCGTCAGAGGAAAGAGTTAAGAGACGAAGGAGAAGAGAGAGAGGAGGAGGAGGAGGAGGAGGAGGAGGAGGATTCTTGGCCTCGTCACCTCATGCATCTTTAAACAGGCCCACTCACCTTGTGGAGAAGAGTCATCAATCTTTGGGGAAACACATGAGAAAGAGACATGAGGACAGAGGGAAAGAGAAGGAGTAGGTTAGTGAAGTGGCGTTAAGGAGCGATGGCCGGAGGAGTGAGGAAGCAGACGAGGCAGGAGCAGCGAGGGGAGGCGGGGATTTAATAAAATGAAGGGCTGGTCGGGGCAAGAAAGACAGACACGCAATCTCAGTGTGAGAAGGCAACAGAGAGGTAAAGGTAGAGACAGCAGGGAGCGATGAAAAGGGCAGAGTGAAGATGGAGGAAGGGAAAAGGCGCAGGGAGAAGTGAGTGAATAATTGAAGGCCACCGGAGAGAGTGTGCACACAGCTGTCGGCCGATCCTCCACTTGGTCCGCAGGTGGCCTCTTCCCTCAGGTACTGTCAGCTCCAGAGAGGAGTGATGGAAGGAGGAAGGGAGACAGGCGGGAGGAGTAGGAGAGGGGGAGAAGAAAGGAGGGGGAACGAGCGTTTGGCAGCAAGAGACGCCGAGAGAGTGATGGAAAACGGTCGCGACAAGGAGGGAGACGCAGACGAGCGCGCTACAAAATGGAAGATGGGGTTTACGTAGAAAACGAGCACGTTTAGAGTCCGAGGCCTCGAGCCTGGTAGTCACAGGCTGCTTTGTTTGCGGTGTCAGGGAGGGATTAGTGAGAGATGGAGACAGTGGTGCAGTGAGTGAAGATGAACAACAACGTAGGCTCACTCTCACATTGTCCTAATTTGATTTGGCCGGAAAACGAGACAGAATTCAGATCTGTTCTAATATTTTACACGCGTTCTAAGATGACGAGGTGCAGCTTCGTCATCTGTGGCCCAGACATTAGTCCTAGTCCCAAACTAAAGTTGACCTCATTTCAAATGCACCTAGAACATGTCTCAGAAAGTTGACCTATGGCTTGATCTCATTTGTACAGAGAGATAGTTTGGATTGGTAATAATAGGAATAACATCATACAAACCTGTGGGTGTTTAGCAAGGCCTAAAAATATAAAAATCAAGACAAACAGAAAAAATATAACTGCAATAAAGAAATGTATGCATTTTGTATTTAAAAATATAGTCGTCAGGAATATGTGAAAAATAATCTTCATATGGCAGCTCCTAATTAACCTCAAACAAACCATAGCTCTTATGTCTGAGTTGCTTTTTCCTGCTGTTTATTAAGTCGACATACAGTACACAAATACAGACGTGGATCTGCTGCTTGTCCAAGCTGAAAATATAGTCATTTAATGCCAACATGTGTAGACTGCGCATTGATGGGTAATATAAACATTGTTCTGGATGCATGTGGTGTATGTTGAGTTAAAACGAGGTAAATGGCTTCAATCCCTCTGTTTTCTCTCTTTCATTGCTGTTGATGGAGACTGTGTGGGCGCCTCCTCTAAGATCTGAGTGTGGTGCGAGAGGACCCAGCTCTCATCTCATCCACTTTGGCTGAGGATTATGTGCCACTCTCCTCATCCCTTGTCACGTACCGTACGGCCATTCTGACACGTACGTTGCACGTGTTTCTGGACGGACAGGGAAGCGCCTGTAGATGCGGCTGCTGGGCTTCATTGGCTGAAAGTCGTCGCATGTTTTTTTTTTTTTTATGCACGTGGAGGTGAGGGCATCTTCGCAATGAGTAAAAATAACCCTGGCAGCGTGCTGGCGGTTCGTTTTCGAGGGGCCCGTGTGCACAAGCGAAACAAAAAACATATAGTCAAGCATATGCAAAGCCATATTCGGGCCCACGAGTCGGATGCGCGCACGCAAACACGCAGGCATATGGCCGCGCCACTGTCTCTTCTGTTTTTCTCAAGTTTCCCTCCATCCTCCCACCTCCTTGCTCGCTGCAGCCCTCCCTCCTGCGCTCAGAGTGACAGCTTGGGCAAAGAGGAGAGAGAGAGAGAGAGAGAGAGAGGCCCTGAATAAATGAACAGGCAAATAAGTGAGCGCAGGACAGGTAATGGAAGTCAGAAAGCAGGGTGGGAACGGAACAGTAAAACCTAGTGATGTAAAGAGCAGTCAATAATTCAGTGGCACATTCATTATTGATGTTCACTTTTTGTGAATTCATAAGGAGGATGGGGGGCGGCCGGACCAGGGCGAAGTTTGGGACACGCTCCGGATCCTGTGGCTACGGTGCTGTGTTTGGAGGAGGACCTTCAACAGAAGTTAAGACGACGCCGCATGCGAGGTTGAATGGAGCGAAGGCCCACAGGTCACGGTTAGGGAGCTAATTAAAAGCAAGCGGTGATTGACAGGTCTCACAGAAGGCTCTGCTGTCACTCTGCAGAGGGTGTGTCTGTTGAGGAGGTCAGTCTAAAGTAATGGAGCCTCGCAAGCAACAAGTACGGTACGCAACCCTGGAATAATGTCATTGGCACCAGTCGGATCCTCTGGGCTGTTTGACACGTTCAATCGAAAGAGCTTAAGAATCACAGGGGGCCCATGACAGTCCATTTGTGTCCAACTGACTTTGTAGCGTCTTGAATGTTATCATTTATTCCTCCCCTCAGGTGATGGTACAGCCGGAGCTAATGGTTGTCCAGCTGTCACATGAAGCCTGTTACACTGGACGTGAGGGAATCTATTCATATTTGGCATTAATGACCACTCCGACTTAAGGAGGAACTCGCCATACAGCATTTTGGTGGAGATTAAAGGTCATCGCCACCAATTTCTGCAAACCGTCATACAGTAATCATCACTATTTCTGTGACTGTGCTTTACATTGGGATACATTTCACCTTAGACAGGTGCAAGGATTTTACGGCTACTGTAGGAGAGACTCAGCTCCTGACTGTCTTCTACTGTACTTCTGTCTGTACAGTGTAGGTTTTCCTACACTGAGGTGCAAAGGAAGAAAAGGAAACTTGTTGCGTAATCAGCTTTGGGCCTCTGAAAACAGAAGTATCAGCCAGTGCTTGCGGATCTTATGAGTATTAGAGCGCTTCTTAAGGGAGACACTGAGTTGTTACGTCTTCTGTTCTTTAAATGAGCTTTGAGGAGAAAGTAAAAAGACACATTTTTCCATTAAAGAGATCAATAAGTTTCACAAAAACAATTAATCCCTCTATTGGCGTGCTTCAACAGCATAGTGTGTTAACCTCCCGCAGACGTTCACCGTTTCCTCTTTAGCCTGTGTTGCTAATAGCCGCGTCGATTCTCAGACACGATTTTCATGTCGCCGCCTTTTCTGTTCTTTTGGCAACAAACATGTTGAATATTAAGTGTAATTAAAGGAAGCAGGGAGTTATTTTGTAGCGTGAACATTCATGAGATCCTCCATCCTGTTGTTTACTCAACTGAGTTGTATCCTAAAATACATGTTCTGATAAAGAGGGTGCGAAGCCCTCTGTCTGACCACCCAAGTGTTCAGTATTGATCTGAAAGCATCACGCCGTCACTTTGTGTATTTCAGGAAGGTGTCATTCTGTCTCAGCGTTACTGTTTTGGTTGATGGTTTGTTTTTTATAATTCATCTGCAATTTGTTTTTAAAAAAAAACAAAACTTTGTTCCCTCAGAATTTTTTTCGAATTTGCAATTAAATGGTTTAGATTCGGTCTCGGTTGCTGGGTTGTTTTGATTTCCTTTGCCTTCCCTCCGTCGTCGTCTGTCTTCTTTGGAGCCGTTAACACAGCGTGTGCTGCTGTAGACCTGTGATGTGTGTTTGTGTGCGCTTGTGTGTTTACCATCCTTTGGTATCTCTCATGTTTCCACTTTGCTGGCTTTGATATCACAATGTCTTGGGCGGTGGGGGAACGGGCTTTACAGCGGCAGCCGCGTGTCTTCTCTTCTGTCAGTCTGAAAAGTTGTAGAGGGAGATATCTGAGGGGCCTTTGGAGCGTGCATCGTTTGAATGTAAACTCTGGGTGGAACATGATGCGTCGTGTTGCACTTGAGCCATTTAGCTGTGAAGTAATCCAGGGTGATTTATAATAAGTTGGAGATTCAGTGCCCTACACAAGGACAAACGGCTTTTGAAGACAGTGAACATTTGAGCAGCCAGTTAAAGGACATTTAAATCCCTTGTCTGGTCAGAGATTGTCTGGTCACAGCTTAGAAACAGCTGTTTCTGTTTAACCTTTAGCATAGCATTAGCATAGCATACATGTATTTAAAGGTACTGTAGAGTATAGATCTAACGTAGACAGGTGGTCTAATTAAATAGTTCTGCTTGATGACCAGGCTCCTAATCCCATAGAGTTTATATATAATGATGATTCCTGGTGTGGTTGTGTCACGATCGCACTAAAAACTCGTCAGTTAGTGTTCAATCCATTTCCGAAAACATTGGTCCTATTCATATGGAAATCTGAACAATGTTTGCTTCCTCGTCTGTCAACGTGACCGTCCGGTGGCGCAGATGCTAATTTCTCTAATCGTCAGCATGACATAAAAATGTCACCAAGCGCATATTTACCTCAGCTCCACATGCTGTAGAGTCTAAATCATCTGTTGGAGCTAATTTAGGTGTATTAGGACGCCGGCTGCAGCTGCTAGCGCGCGTCAGCGACTAACATTTCAGCTGGTGAAATTAGCGGTGTCCTCTGAAAGGCCTGGGCTCCCGTTATCATTTTTCCTAATACTTTCGACTGATCAGTGTGCTCCTGTTGTCGTCTTCATCTGTGTGGGCATGTAAAGCTTGACAGATTCAGCAATAGTAACAATACACAAGGGGAGCAGCGCTCAGTTAACAGTCAGTTGTTCTATTCGCAAAACAAGACAGCTGCAAATTAGTGGATTCACAGAAAGGTGGCTGTGTCTCATTATAAGCGACATTCATTCATTATATACACTTAATTAGGTGTTGTCTTTGACTCACATTACGCCACCACATCTTGCTCGAGGCTTGCGGATCTTAGAGAAACAGAAGCCGATCTACATCTGTGGAGAAATTCCTTTTGCACGGCCTAAGTTTCATCTGGCGTTTCAATTACTTTCCCTTTGGTCTAGAATGTTCTGTCACAGTCGCGGCAGAGGTTAAGCTGCCAACGAGCTGGTGTAACTCACTGAAAGGAGCTAAAGAATGTGAATTATCGCTATGATTCACAGATGTCAGAACGCCCTGATGTGTCTTTCTCTGCTTCTGAGTTGCGCTTGATTTCTTCCCCTTTTGTTTTCCAGTCTTTCACCCGCTTGCATCCACACGCATGCATCTTCCTTTTTGACTGTGTCTGACTCCCACTCACGCTCGTGTCCACAGGGGAGCGCCAGGAGTGGATGGAAACTCTTCACACGGCCACGCGCCTCCCCTCCACCAAATCCCAGAAGCGCTCAGACAGCCTCTCCCACTCCTCCACAAACAAGCGAGGCTTGCTGGAGCTCCGCAGTTACAAAGGCAGACTGCTGGTGTCCCTGGCGGGGAGCAAAGTCAGGCTCTGCAAAACAGAACAGGTACTTCCAGCACCGCCGGGACATCCTCTCCACAGGATGACAGCTTCCCGTTTGAAAGGGGGAGATAATAATCACAACCTATTTGAAGCGGATAAGAAGGAGCGCTTCATGAAAGGGATGGAGATATTCATGCATGTGTAATGCAGAAGGTAAATATATGTGTGAACACACCGGAGGGTGCCTTGAGAAGTCTGATGCTCTACATTTGGTGGTTCAGGAGCTCGGAAATGTGTTTTTAAAATGTGCAAATGGCTAAAACCAAGGCAGAGCCATCTGAAAAGAATAAAGCTGTATCTTTTATACTCTAAAAGTGTTGGGATGAACTTACCAATCCATGAACTTAGACCCTTTGTTCAAAATGACAGCAAGCAAAACATAACAGTCTTACATCTATATAGAAGTTATGTAGATACCCAAATCTTCTTGTGACGATAACGAGTTTCTCCTCCTTCCATCCAGCGCTGGTGCTTTAGACCTTTATTGCTGTTGTGCTGGAGTCGCCGAGGCAAACAGCTGCGCTGTGCTGTTTGCTGAGCATGTGTTTTATGATCTTTTAGGTTCAGTGCATGATGTCTGTAGGTTTTTTGAGAGCTTGAGAACCTTCATTTAATTCCAGAATGACATCACATGACAGATATGAGCGGCAGGGTGATATCATGGTGGAGGATGAATTTATCGAAGTGAAGCTTTTCCTCTCACAGACAGATTGTAATAACATATGCAGTCATGTAATTTCTCTTATTCTAAAAGTACATCCCAGTCGTTTCTGAAAAGATTGACAGACGCAGAGTGACGTTAGAGGAGAAATAAGACCAGCGTGTTGCCTCCTGAAATCCATAATGTTACGTATTGACCATCTGTCGATACGCTGGGTGAGGCTCCCATCAGTAGCTGTCAGCAGTTTGTTGTGTTCTGCATGCGAGCTTGTGTCTGTGCAACTGCAGTTTCACCTGACTGAATGTGAGCAGCCAGAAACAGACAGGCGTTATTAGCATGTGAGGATCCTCTGCCTGCAGCGCCTCGTCCAATCGCATCTCAATGCAAATGCTCAGTTCAGAGCACGGAGAAGCTGGTCCACTTCTTCACTTTTGCTTTTTGAAATTAAAAGAGGCTTTTTGGTTTGTGTGCGAGTGTGGCAGTGCTTTTTCACACCAAACGGGACCGTGACAGACGTCTAAAATCGTGCTTCCTTTCAAAGCGTTGGGTCGAGTAAAAAAGTCATCATGAGTTAATGAAGCAAATTTGCACTTGTTGCTTAGTGAATACAGAATAGCAGAAGTCGGTTTGTTTTGGAAGACTAAATCGTGCACTGTGTTGGCTTTTGGAATTGTTTCTTCTTTTTGTTTAATTAAAATTTAGCCTTTTTCCCCTTTGTTAAATCTGCACTCACCCAGTAATTCAAGGCAGTAATTAGTTATTCACAAACATATTATCTTTCTAAATACACCCTGTGAGTTCAATGACTATTTATGCGCTAACCTTGGAGACTATTAATCATTGCTTTGCTTCCTTTTTTCCTGAAATTCATGAATTTTCTAAATGACCCCACCTGCTTTGAACAGAAAGACACAACGTTCAATATGGAAAATGTTTCCATTTGTCCACATGTAGTGTAAAAATGTTGGTGTTCAACTCAGGATTCTGTTGCTTTTTGCTCAAATTCTGAGTTTTCTCTTTGAGCTGAGCTTCAGAAATATAAATGGTGCAGCAACTGCCTTTAAACCTTCATGTGCCTTGATTCCCATTACCTCCAACTTCATGTTTACTTCATCACCCGTGGAACTGCTCACTGTCATATTTACTGTCTAGTGCACTCCTGTCTTGTTTTTGCAGTTCGTAAACAAACAGCTGTGTTGAGTTATAAAAGATGGGAAAAATCTGGAGTGTTGAGGGTCGAAAGCTTCTGGAAGATGAAAGAATGCGTCAAGCGTCTTTGTTTCTGATAAAGCGCCACAATTTATATTTGACTACGTCTGATGTAGTAGCCTATGGCACTTCCATTAATTCAGGTTGTTGTTGAAAGGCAAACTTTATAAAGGTGCGATCAATATTAAAGAACCTGAGGTCAATGTGTTATAATATCTAGTTCACATTGATTAAAATCTAAAAACCCGACATCCTACCCATCATGCAACTCTATAGTGTCTCTTAGCAACTACTGTATTCCTGCCTTTTTGTTTGAATCTACACGCAGCATATGACTAAAGATGTCTCTGTTCGTTCCCAAACTGAGACACTCGGCTGATAAAATATTTTGACGTAGATGCCATTTTCATGTCTGAAACCTAGGACTGCAAAGAGCTTCAATTAGCCTATGGTAGAATGGCAGGTTGTAACCCCATCGGATCAGGTGAGACGCTCAAACATAAGCTGATGTTGCTTCTCAGCCTCAGTTCCCGTCTTTACGCTCACTTCTTTATAGCGAGGTCCTGTGAGTCTTTAATCTAACAGCAAAGTGTTCAACTAATCATTTGATTAATTTTCCCAGGCTGTGCAGTACCGCACTTACAGTAAGTTAACTCAGTGCAGTTCCTCTTTAATATGCTGCTAAATTATGAGCATGCTCAGAGATAACTGTGGTCGCTCTCATTGTCAAATGACCAAGGGGCCCAAAAGTCAATGAAGTCCTTTAAGTAGCCCAGCACTTCTATATATTGTTACGGCCTAAACTCGTTTTCATGACTTACAACTTCTTTTAACTGTGGACTACGGTGGCGATAAGATTTCTCTTACTCCTAGTTTCTCTTGAGCGTCTCTTATTTGATGTCAGTCCAATTAAGCCCTGATAGTCCCTGTTCACATCCACAGCCTCTGTTCGCTGCCTACTGTACGGCTGCAGCAGCTGCAGCAGATATCCTGTCTTAGATGGCGAGATACTGTAGCTAATAGCCGCCATGACACTTCATAAAGTGCCTTGCATGTATTTGCCTCGGTGTTTGATAATGCTACACACACTTGGTTCATTTCCATCTCTCCGTGGCTCTCATTTCATTTCGCGCGCTCTTGTAGTTTTGTTGTTTGCCTTTCATTATTTTCTTCATTAGCGTGAACAAACATCTTTGTTAGAATTCTCTTTTGGGTATCACTCCATGTCAGCACATTTCCACTTCCTTGATCTGAGACAGCGGGGAAAAAAACTGGGGGAAAGAGCATCAGAGAGAGAACAAATTAATTGTATTATTTCAGCTTACAAGATAAATCCCTGACATAAATGCAGTAACAGCGGCGGCGGTGCATTTTGCATAAAGGACGGCTGACAGCAAATGGGGGAAAAAAGAGAGTAAGTGACAGAAACAAAGGGACAGAAGTGGAAAGATGAAGTTAAAACGGGACGGAGGGAGTGTTCTGACGTGGAAGTGAGTCAGAAACAAGCGTCGGCGGCTTGTAAGAAAAGGATGATGGAGCGCGGGAGCGCGGGGAGGGAGGCAGGCCGCTGCCCCGTTCAAGTTCAGTGGAGTGAAGTATTTAATCTAACATGATGAACGAGCTTTTGGAAACATCATCCTTCCAGCTCCTCCTTCCCCACACACAGCCCATTTGTCACAGGCCGCGAGCCCTGTGATGGAGCTGTGTTTAAGGTAATTTAAAGACCTGGGTAAAGAAAGTCGGGCGGCGCGGAGCGTGTCGCACACGCACGTTTACTCCCAGAATGATCTCCCTGTCGCGGACGCATGGGCGTCCTCTTATCTCATACATCACCGGCGTTCTCTGCTTGATGTTCACTCCAGCGGCAGTGTTCAAACACCAATAATAAAGTCCTTTGTCACAATTGGATAAAAGTGATCTGCCACGTATCTCCTTCTGTGCTTTAATGCTAGCTGTCATTACACATATAGTCCAGACAACAGAGGGGATCTAATTAATCTCTGATTTAATTAAATCTCTTTCCCATTTGCTGTTCTCCAGATCTTCTTTGTAACAATTACCACAATCCCACGACTACAAGGCCGTTTTGGAGAGTTTGTGACACCAGTAAAATTGCTTCCACCGAGGTTCTACAGTAGTCTGGTAATGAGTTCTGATTGGCTACGCCTTGAAGATAAGACGGACTAATACTGCGTTCGCGAATTGGACACACCCAGCGATCGTGGAGCAACAGTAGCCGTCGTTTTGGAAACAATCAATGTGAAATAGTTTCTACGAGCGCCTTGTCGTGCTACTGCATGAGCTGCATGAGCAAAACAACGTGCTGGAAGACAATGCAGCTCCATCTAAAGCTAATCATTACTGTACATCTGCAGCACTGTAGTATGAACAGGTCATAGATACTGTTAGCAAGCTACATGTACCGTAACATGCTAACATTGGCCATGGCCTGTTTGGTCGTATCAAAAAAAATCAGTAAGGGCAGTCGTTCATTTCATGCCCGAAAAAATGTTCTCTGGTTGCAGGGTTTATTTGAATGTGATTTATGGTAAGAGCCAAACAGGTTTTAAACCCTAAGCGCTTAATTTGCTAAATGCTTTTACTAACTCAACACACACTGAAATGGCAGTCATTAAGCTTTTATCGTTGTGTTTCACATGCGCACTAAAGTTTTATGAAATGCTTTTAACCGTCACTGACAGACCAGTGGGATGACTTTTACTGGGCGCCGGTTGTGGTTTAAATCTTCTCCTCCCCGTGTGCAGAGTCACAAAATGGCTCTTTGCAAGTTAATTCATCAGCGACGTTCTTCTCCCTTTCGTTCCCATGCTTTCAGTCAAGTGACGTCTTCCTCTGTTCCGTTTTTTAATCTTTAACGCAGTCTATAGCACCTTCTCGGTCTCGCTGCCTAATGTTTAAAGCAATCAAGCCTTTTGTCCCCGTTGAGTGGATGCTCACCTACCTCTGCGCGACCGTCTTTCCCCGCGTGCTTTTAAAGCAGCTTAAGGGGTTGAGAACACATGGAACTGCAGATAGAAGTAGAGGCTTCTGTTACAGCAGCTCAGCATTGTGGAGCAACCGACTCACACAATGAGAGGTTGGGAAGCTGTGAAATGAATTCTAATTGGATGCATGGCTAGCGTATTCCAAGCAGGCCTCTGCTTCGCACTTATCAGGTTAAGGTTATTCAACATAGGTTAGAGAAATCTTCTTCCTCTCCCTTCTTCCAGGAATTGCTTGATTTGCATTGGTTTTCTTCTTTCATCTGATTATTCTTCTCCCTTCTCTGCCTTTACATTTGTAGATGCCTTATGACATTGTATTCGAAAGTATCCAAAAAGCGCTAAAGCCCAAGTTTTGGCATAAGCACCTCGGGCCCTTCTCCCCTCTCCTTCTGCGGTGTAAGTGCCATTATTACCACCTACCCCTTGGCTGTTGTAATTGGGCGGGTTATTTTTACCCCCGGTGCCTGTCCTTACGCGCACCGTGCCTCCCTTGCTCAATCCTCGGTGAATTAATTGGAGAGGGCAGGAGGCCACATCACATATTGGGCAGGTAACGAGTGGCGAGGGCCGGACGGCCGCTAACACCCAGCGCTCTAATTGGCTGCCTGAGAGGGATGAGGGTCATTAGGTATAGGTGGCTGCTGTGCCCTCTCTGCACAGTCGCACATCTGCGCGCACATACGTTCAGACAAGCGGCCTCTTTCATGGACTCCGTCCTCACGGCGCGAGGATGTATACCCGCCGTCTTTCTGTGTTTGAGTTACTGCCGTCAGATCTTCACCTGAACTGAATGGTCGGCCGTAACGAGCCTTCAATGAGCTCGGCTTATTTTCTTCCATCACCCTTGCGCTCTCATTATCCTGTCATGCGTCTTCAAACCTCGTAACGCGCTGAACTTAAAAGCGCCACGGCTGCCGTGTACTGTAGTTATAATTGATAGGATAGAGAGGCAGCTGCAGGACTGAAAGCCCTTACATCAAAACTTTTAGCTCAATTAGAACCTGGCCATACAGTGAATTCAGGCATGTCACTCACGCTGCCTTGGCCTCTTCTTCATCTTTCTCCGTCTCTTTTGTCGTCCTCTTGTGAGCTCGGTGTCTTAATTCCTCATAACGTTACAAAGGATTCCTCCGCTCCAGCGTGTCGCCTTGTTCCTATTCTTCACACTTTGACTATCATTGTGCGGAACTGTCAGGAAAAGCAGAATAATTGCTAGCGTTTTCACACCGCAGTCCTCTAAATTAGTTTGAAGTAGTGTAATTGGGGCTAATGATGGCCAAATGAAGATTCTGACAGCATTAGACCCCATTGAACTAAACTCTGCAGAAAACCAGTGTAGAAATCCTGCAGCATGCAAATATTTAGGTGACTTTTTCCATGTGTTGTGATCTGTTGAGTGGATTTTGTTCCTTCGTACTGTAGTTGAGGAACTCGGCGCTCTGCAACACATACAGCACTGAGCATAAACACACACGCACATATGCTCAACGCTGGGCCATGAATTCTCCCCAAAAAGGCGCCCAATCAACAAAGATGGTGTCAGTTCATTTTCTTCTCTTTGTTTAGTGTAATTAGTGTCAATTGTTTTGCCGCTGACGAACAGTTAGCAGAGAAAACACACATGCTATTAGCTGGCACAGCATGGCAGCGTTTAGCGCTTCTCGCTAAGACTGCGATTTGTAATTTGCCATTGAGGAATATTGGCAGCGGTCCTGTTTGGTCCTGGCTGTTTCTACATACATTTCCTTTCGTGTCAGCTCCTCAGATGACCTCTCATCCGTCTTCAATGCTCTATGACGACAACCCAGAGTTTCTTGATCGTAAATTTTCTCCGTTTGTCCCCTTCCGTGTGGCTCATGTTTCCCATCTGTGCCTCCCGTTCGCTGACTCCCATTGTGCGTCTTTGTGCCTGTGATGGAGAAAGCGTGTATTTCTTTGTATTGTAATACTTGGAGTCGGCGATGTCGCTCCTTTTTGACAATGCGCCTACATTTGTGTGGGCGTAGGTGGACTCTGTCTTTCTGTCTGTTTTCCTGCCTCAGCTCAGAGCTTTAGGCTATAGAAAATGGTCTAAACTGTTGTGAATATTGAGGGTGAAGTGGCGCAGGGAAGGCAGCGTGGAGATACAGTGGAGCTTATGAAAACTGTGCCTGTGCATCTAACCCCTATTTCTGAATTGGGCCTCAGAAAACATCAAGGCTGAAAGCTTGGGTTGGTTTGGATTCCCCAGATGCACCTTTGCCTTTTGCAGAGCTTTGCTATTTCTCACGCACACGCACGCACGCACGCACGCACACACACACACACACACACACACACACACACACACACACACACACCCTCTCTATCCCTGTCTGTGTCTCTATAACACTTATACACACACACATCACGCACAGACTCAGTTTGTGCGTCATTTGTGAGAGGGAGAAAAAGCCGATGACTGTTGGGTTTGTTATTGGTCTGTCACAAACTATTTTCAGCGGCCTGTGTCACAGGCCTAACTCTATATTCAGTGTCATTTCTTAAAAAAACAGTCCAGGGGAAGCGGAGCAGCAGAGACCAGCGACGTCCCTGCAGGGATTGTGCGGCTTCTTCAGTATTTGTTCATTTTCATTGCACTAAATGACATTCAAGCCCTGTGTGATAAACAAGTTGTGGCTTTAATGAGGCAACCTGTTGATCCTGCCTTAATAAGGAAGGCGTCTAATTTGGCCCGAGAGGGGCATGATGGAGTCTAGTGAGGGAGTCTAGGGTCACCTTCTCGCTTTCTTCGGCTGTTTTGAGGATTTTCTACTTTTCTTTTTATGCTATATTGATTAGTCAACAGTATTTGTGTCTTAAAAAAATAGGAAGGGGATTAAAGTCAAGAAAAAGCTCTCAGTTAATGTATTTCTGTCCTCTTTGCATCTGTTTCAAAACAATTGCAGGCTCTGATGATATTGGCAAAGAAATGATTTTGCTAAGAGGTTCCTTTCAGTTTAAGCAGCTAATCTGTGTCTAAATCATACTAAATGGCACCATTAGGTTCAAGCTCTAACTCCTACACTGTATGGTAAACACATGTCTGCAGGGTAGTGAAGCTTAGCCTTTAAGACTGGAACCAAAAGGAAACACTACACCAGACAACACATTCTGCATAAGAATAAAGTGCTTGGATAAATAATTTTGTTTGTACAGACAAGTTATATTTTTTTACGATTATTCATTTTTTCCTCATTTTCATGCTTAAAAATCAAACTATATTATAATTTAGCTTTTATAGTTTAGAACAGTTTCTGTGTGAATTCATTAGCCTGTTTCGGAAAACAAGTTAAGTTTTGGAAAATAAACTTATTTACATTACAATATACTTACATTACTTGGATGTTTAGCAGGGGAGGAAGGGTTAGCATGGATCAATGCTGATAAAGCTGTTTAAATAACACAGTTAGTGCTTTAACCAACATCAATGTAAATTGGTAGTTATATGCTGTTGGCGTTTCTCAACAAACAGTAGCCAAATGAGGATCCTAAAGAAAGATTTGCCTTAGTTTTTGTGCACATGCTACGCTAGGCTAATCACCACATATTGATCTTTTTATCCAAGTCTCAAGACATGTGCGTAAGCTTATTTCTTTTGTGGGAGACAAGAGGGTGATTAATTAATGATGATTTAAAGTGGCTGTACTTTAACTACCTCACAATTAATTATCATTAAATGTATCGATCTCCATCTCACCTTATTTCAGGACTTTAAAATGGGCCTGGCTATTACTGAAGTGGAACTGACAGCTGCCAATATCAAGGACGTGGACCGCAAGAGCTTTGAAATCAACACACCATTCAAGAACTTCTGGTATGTGTGTTTGAGTTTGTGTTAACGACAACCATATGTTGACAGTATTTTACTGCGGTTTAAACTTGCCTTTACAGGCTTTAGATTGTTGTTCTATTACAGTACATCAGCAGCAAAGCATCCCCACACATTACACTGCCACCATCATGGTTATGGACTGTAGGTGTTATGACTGATATACTGTATATCAGTCATCTGCCCCCAGTGTGTTTACTATAAAAATTAATTTCTACAATAAACTATACGGTAATAACTAAATAAAACTGTCATTGACTTTACTCACGTTGCCTTTAAAAGTTTAATTAATTATAAGCCACAGTTTATGAAAAAACTGTATTAGTAACAATTGTATCTCAAGAAGCATCAAAAATGGCTAAAAGGCAAACAAAGGCTTGTCATGAAAAACTGTTATTAAGAATGTGGTCAATGTTGTCAAATCTTCCATTTTCGTCCAACCTACTTGTAGAGTTGAAAGATGAAGTCAAGCAACAAAGTTAGAATGGCTAAAAAAAAAATACTTACAGTACATACAGAAAAAAAACAGACAGAGCTGTTTTAGCTACAGCTACTTACAGTAACTGCTTTAGCTTATCTCCTTAATTATCAGTATTAGTATCATTTGTCAGTTCAAAACAAACAGGCCGGTAAAAAATGGATTGATTTCATGATGATTCATTTGGCTTAAAGGTGCTTTCATTTTAACTTTCCCCTGTCCAATAGCAGCTACAGCATACAGTACTTTTCCTTTCACATCCTAAGTTATGACTCTAATAGGTGGGCATGTGGCATAAAGTCACTGTACATTTGTTTCAGGCCCGTTGCTCCCCTGTCATCTGGGTTACTCACACCCCCTTGCTGACCAGTCCATGCACTCACACCTCACACCTTACAGAGTTATGGGTCAGTTTAGTGCACACGCCACATGAGAGCGGAGTGTTGTACAAAAATCATTAGCTATTGATCAGAATTTTTTCATGAAGCCTCCGGTGGGAGCCTCGCGCGGGTTCCACTGCCTTTCAGGTGACTCCGGTCCCTGAGGGCCTCCAATCAATGGGCGTGCTGCTTGTTTGTGCTGTAATGGCCCATTTAGAATACAACCGTCACAGCTGCCTGGCCAAAGCGCGGCTTGCTTATTTGTATGTGCTTGTTCACTAGGTTTCTGTCTTTTCTTAGCCCTTCCTACATTTGCCTGTTGCCTCGTGTAGAGATGTTTTTTCCTTATTCCTCTACCTGTCTGTTGCATGTCCGATCGATCTGTTTGTGTCAGCTCCCTTAATGGTCCCATTGTTTGGCGGCTTCGTTAATACGCCAGACGTAATTGCCATTTTGTGTGCAACAAAAAGAGGTGGAATTAAAATGAGCCAGAGTCTCCCGAATTGTTTTGATGAGGGGTCGTGTGTGTGTGTGTGTGTGTGTGTGTGTGTGTGTGTGTGTGTGTGTGTGTGTGTGTGTGTGTGTGTGTGTGTGTGTCTGTGTGTGTGTCTGTGTGTGTGTGTGTCTGTGTCTGTGTCTGGATCAAATCGATTGGTAGCCCTGGGAGCGTTCTCCTACCTGCTCAAGGTGGGGATTAGTGAGAAACTCATCTAATCACTTTAAGCTGTGGAGACTCACTTTGGCTTTTCCATTGTTTTGCTGCTGTTAAATGGCCAGAGTGTTCAGGCCGATGCGGTAGATACAATCGTAGACTTTTATGAGTAGAGGGAATGACAATGAGGTAAAGAGGCGAGATGTTACCAGCCGGAGAAGTTTGGAGTGAAGCAAACTCTTGATCAGAAAGCACTTCTACTAACGTAAAGCTGCAGATAAATGCCTAGCTCAAGGGCATATTGGAGAAAATCCATGTTTGTCTGGGTTGTTTATTGAAACTTGTGGACAGTTTTCTATACTTCTCAGTAAAAGCTCTTGGCACCAAGGTCTGTGGATTATCCTGAGTTTTCAGGCTGTTGTTTTTGGAAGGACGTTGCTGCTTTTCAACCGTCTGATTTCATTTGGCAACAACGTATTATGTCAACGGAAATTATAGATTATAAAAAAGTATAAAACTTCAAAACTAGTGGTTCTGCACTGGCAAATATTGTAACATCACATGTTTTTAACATTGATGTTACAAAAGTTGTGTGTATGGTGATGTTGACAGGCAAGTCGACAACTGAGAGGAAAAGAAGAGTGAAATACTTCCTGACCACAGGCTTACGCTTGTTTTTCATACTATGCAGTACTTGTACTCTCAAAACCCTTCTTTCGCTTTCAAAATGTCTCACGCTCTCAGGTTTCTAGTGCTCGTGTTCAAATCCTCCTCCTCGCTCTCGTTCCTGCTGCTCTCTCTCAAAACCTCTCACGCTCTCTCTCTCGCTTCAAACGACGTGTATCAAAGTTAACCAGCCAATAGGAGGCCAGGGCTGCTGACCAATCACATTATCGCTTACTCTGCCCATGCGGAGGAAAAGCAAAGTAACTTTAGACAAGTCTTTCAGCATCCATGCTATTAAACGATTAAACTGTGCTTTCGAAAATTGGAAAACTACGCTCTTAATTAAAAAAATAGTGAGCTCACCCCATAGTGAACAGTCAATGTGCTGGTCTAGGGTTAAAGTTAACGTTTTCCCTCTCTCATGACTCATTCCTAAGCCCCTCCCTTTAACCTGCAGTGCATCCTTACAAATTGAATTATTCCTTCAGGATAGTGTGTTTTGTCTTTCACTTGTAGTGCCAATAGTGACACTTGTGGATCTATAGTTAATAACCAACAGACCTTCACGTGATGTCAGAAAAATATTTTTAGACTTTAGACATTTCACAGTGCTGCAAATCTCAATGGTTTATTTAGGATTCACCGAAATCGCCTGTGTCACGTTCCATGTTTATACCTTCCTTATTATCACCTAGGTACACAAATTCTACTTCATGTACAATGTTATAATTATAGGCCCACTGTATGTGCTCACGTCATATCTTTGGTCAAGGTGACTGTTGTAAAATCAGATTAAATGTACTGTAGGTACTGTATGAAGCCTTATATAAAAGTGTTGATGGTCGGCATTTAAAATTCTTCGATACATTGAAAAGAATTAGTGTTTTATTGCATTAAAGGCAGCACTGCGATACAGTAAGTCCTTCATTACACACATTCACACACTTAATTTTGACTGTCAGTTTTATAAAACCTTCTGCTTAACATCATGACCCACTTTGTATTGATTCCTTTGCCATTATTTACATTATGCATGCACGCAGAAAGGAACTCATGACCATTCATCATTCATGAAGACGAATTTGATTTGCTCATTTACATGTGGTATGTAGGGTAGCAGGGGATAATGTCCTTGCACACCGAATAGGATAAAGGAGCACCACTGGGAGTAAACTTAAGATTGCCCACTATGAAAACTGAATTTTAAATAAAAATAAGAACGATTTTTTAAAAGTCAAGCTGACGCCCATTAAATTGGATTACCAAATTTAATTGTCGTGCTATAAAATATGCATTTTCATGAGTACGGACTGAAGCTAAGTCCCACATGTGAATAAAGCTGATAGTAAAAATGCATTTTCATGATGATTTCCAGTCTGGGAAGGTCATTTGACCAATTCAAACAGAATGTGAGAGATTTGTTCTAATAGAATCATTTAACATTTTCAGATATGCATATTGGATTTTCTGTCGCAAATTGGGGAAAATAAAAAAAAGGAAGATTGATTCAGTACAAAAGTTATAGTGCTTAGGTTAGCTTAATTTAGCTTAGCTTAAAGAAGTGGAAGCTGCTAAGTCGGGATCTATCTGAACATAAATAAATGAACCTACTAGCACCACAAATGCCTCACCAATAAGCACATTTCTTTTAATGTGTAAAAAGTGGTTTTATTAAAAAAACTGAGCCAAGTAATATTATTAAACACATAACCTGCTTAGCATCTTAGCATAGTAGCTCATACATAGCTCAAAGAACTGCTCTAGTGTAGTGTGAATTCAAAGCTTCTCAATGACGTAGACCTCAAACATGACAGTTTACAAATAATGGAGCTCTGTTACTACTGCATGCTGTAGAATGTACCAGTAAACCCAGGTAAAGCTGCACTATTCATGAGGTTGTAATGCAATGGACCTTGGGTGACTGCCGGAGCCACACCTCCATTTAATTAGTGGGTGCATAATGAATAAGTCAACTTTTATGCACAGTAAACAGCTTTTTAGTGAATTCTGTAAAACTACTGTTGTAATAATAAATAGAATTCCACAAGTAATATTTAAAATACACTCAGTAGTAGCTCCTTAAGTTTGCTTTTATTATTAGAACTTTGAAGATAATTACACAGGAGCTGTATGGAAACAGAGCGGCGCTCTGATTGTACTTACAGCACGAAGGGAGGAACAAGATGGACGCTTGAAACCTGTGCTCGTGTGCGTGATTGACGTATTTAACAACAATTTGCGATTTCTTGAAAGTTGTAATTTAACCGGGAGCACATGAAAGCACATGAAAGCAGCTTAGTCATAACCAGATTTGTAATCATAGCAAAGGCAACAGTTTCATTATTGTTAGCTTGTAAAACCCAGCAATTTTCCTTTTTGCTTCTCTTCTTTCATTTTTTTCTATTTCATTGGTGTGGATGGATTGATTAGGGTCTTTATTCATATAATTGGAGGTGTTTGGCTTCATATTTTTGTGCTTCTCTCTCCCCATTTCCCTCAGAGCTGCACTTTATTTTGACACCAGCTTTCAGTGCATATGTAAAATTCTGTAGCTGTGGTTACCTGCATTTGCGCGGCTTCTGCCTTCTGCCTGTGTTTGCCTCAGCCCCACTGCAGCTGAGCACACGGTGTGAGCAGTCGTCTCCTTAGACGAGCCCTGGGCAGAGATCTGTGGGCGCACAACGGCTGAACCCAATCAACCTATTGATCTCTGCTGGGTTACTTGGGCGAGGTTGACCTGGCGCACATCCTCGGCTCTGGGCAGCGGCTCCCCCCTCCCCACCGGCCCCTTCCCACCCGTCCGTCTTCCATCTTACTTTATGCCGGGCGCCTGGTTGCCATGGAGACCAGTGTTCCCGTTTCTCCCTTCTAAGAGCTTCTTTCGCTCATGCTGGAGCCGACTTTTTCCTCGGTTTTAATACGGCTGTCGATCTCTGTCGTGCTCCCCGTCACTCTCTCAGATTGTTACGTAGATGCAACATGCATTTAGCTAATTTAGACTTTCTCAGTATGTTCGCCCACTTCTTCAAAACGCACACTCACCTAAAATTGCAGCAGAAACTTTCCCTGTCTGTCCCTGCAAGTGCTCATTATAGTGTAACAGACACACATGTGCTGTATTTACTCACTTCCGTGTGTGGATGTTTTTATTTCCTCCCAAAAATCTCTTCACGTGTGGAAAACTAATGCGTGAACCTCAGACAGATTGAGAGATGGAAATGTCACACACATTGTGCATGAAGTCAGGTAACCTGGTGCCATTTTATTACAGGTGTGGACTTCATTTCCCCTTTTGGGCTTTCTTACAGTGCTGTTCTACAGTATGATATTCATCCCTCAGCACAAATCATGGAGTTGGGTTAGGTTAGGTTAACGATTGGCTTGAATTGTGGCCAGTTGGGCTTTTTTTCATATGTACTTGGACACTTGAAGCATGTAGGAGCAGCCTCCAGATTATCTTTTAAAATGTTAAGTAGGTCTGACTCTTTACTGAAACAACACGAGCGAGTGTAGAGTAAAGGTGGAGAAAAATCTGATTTGAGTTATTGTAACCAGTTACTTCAGTACATATGAAAACGATTTCCTTCTTTACATAATGAGTCGTCTAGTGTGTTGTACTCCCGTCTTAAGGGCCTAAAATTTCGTATAAGATTTAGCTGTAATTGGGCCAACAGGCATCCCATAGCCATAAAACGCCTGTGCCGTTATTAAAAGGAAGCCACTTTTAGCAGTAGGAACATATTCATTATATTGACAAATTACCTTCATGTGCTTATAGTGAACTCACCTTTAAGGTATTTGCACCTATTCAGTTTAGAAGCAGTATTTTCTTCTTATTTCCCTGGATTCCTTGACTTTCAAATTCCTGTTTTAAACCCAATTCTTCACTCTAATTTCTTATTGTATTATATGTTTTTTTATACTCTGTCAAAAAAAGTGTTTTGAGACTAAGTCACGCTGAGTTTAATTGTGCTACAGTAGGTGAGACAGCTTGATCCGTCTGTCCTGTCGCTTGCTCCCCACCCGTCTATCAATTCCATCAAACCTACTGCAGTCACACATTGACAGACTCACTAATCAGCCGCCCCAAAACTACTCCCAAATACTGCATACAGCCATAACCCTGCCAAGTGATAGTATGCTGTTTAATTGCTCTCTCAAATCAAATCAATAACAGTGAGGCATTGTTGGGGCGGCGGGGGGACAAAAATCAATTGTTGCAGCTTCACGGCCGAGTCAGAACAGGAGAAGGAGGAGTGGATTGAAGCGGTCCAGGAATCGATTGCCGAGACGCTCTCCGACTACGAAGTGGCAGAGAAGATCTGGTTCAACCCGGCCAACAGGACCTGCGCCGACTGCCGGGCCCCGCAGCCGGAGTGGGCGTCTGTCAACCTGGGTGTGGTCATCTGTAAGAAATGTGCAGGTAAGGGTTACACAAACAGGCCTGTCGCCTTCTGAGTGTTTCTGAAGGACGCATGTGCACAGGATGCTGGAAAACAACGCGCAAACACCGAACCACAGCTTTGTGTGAATAAAAGAAAGACGCTCAAGTGAATTAGCATTCAACCGGAATTAAAGAGAGCCAAGAGTCATAGACATTTCCTGGAAATAAAACTAGTAATTTGCAAAATGATAAAAAGATATAAACAATTTAAATCCAAAGAAATATTTGTAGTAATTATTCATGTTTAAATGCATCCTACCTACAGACCAATTAGTGTTCAGCTGCCAGAAGGATGTTAGATAATGCAAGTGGCTAATTGTAATTTATTGTTGAAGGTGTGGCAATTGAACTATGTGTCTATAGTATTTTCCCTTTAATTAGTGCCAATGTGTGGTTGTTTACAGAAAAACAACTTGTTTTTCAAAAAGCTTTTCATCCTGCTTTGAAAGTCTAACTTTTTCAAGAATTACCGCATCTTTAAAACTGAAGCGACTGTATGAACGTCAGGGTAAATGAACTGGAGTTGGACTCGAACAACCAACATGCATAATTGTCTTGCGTATATTAATTAATGTTTTATGGCTTTCGCTGGTGTCAAGTCATTGCTTCTAATCTCTTGGGAGGTTCTGAGCACTTAATGCGTCTTAGTGCTGTGTTCCCAGTCAGTGCCTGTGTGAGTATATAGCCTGACCCCGAGGTTCTTCTGGAATAAGATCTCAGGTGATAAGCCACTTATGGGAGTTGGCGTCTGGCCTCTGGTCTCTCTAATCTTTATTTGGCAATGGTGGATAGCTCAGATGAAATGACAACAAAGATTAAGCCACGGGCGAGAACTTGGAGGATCCCAAACTGCTCCTTGACGCGCTAAACGTGATTAGCGAGAAGCAGCAGCCGCGCTTGACGTAGCGGGGGTTCGGGCTGGTGTGTTTTTCCTTTTCCCTCCTCGTATGATCCTATGCACCCCCCTCCAGAGCTTCTCCTGGCCCGAGGTTCCTCCTGGAGTCATACATTTTAATGCGATGCTTCACCTCACCTCTGCAAAGCCAGTGTAATTGGTACGCATCAGATATCCAACATCCTTTTTCAAACACCCTTAAATGATTTCATTTGCAATGGTGTTTAATATTACATTTCGTCGATATGCTGGGAAGGAGAGGGTGAATGTCTGCAATGAGGAAGCTGTCCTTACTCTGTGCTATCCTTAAATTAGGCAGCGGGCCATTTGGAATACCAATGACGGCTCCCGCTTTTAATTAGCACTCTCATGTCATGGACAATAAAGAGAAATGCTGAACAAGAGGAATAGGAAAGAAGTAATGAGAAGGCTAATGGTAAAAATGATCCCAGACTGGCTTAGCCCTTGAATTTTAATAGTGCGTAGCTTTACTCTGATGTGACCAGCTCCATACTGTAATATTTAGTCTTTGTTTGCATAGACCGAAAATATGTCCACCTTTAAGGGTCCAATGTATTAGAAATGTAATAATATTTTGAATATCCCAAAACAAATGAATCCAGTCAGAAAGTCAAGAAAAACAAACATGAGGTCAAGGTTTTATTAGAATATAAGGGCCGTTTTCATTACAGGGGCATATTTTGAGTTGTACTTAATATTGGAGACAGCTTGCCGTCTGGTTATGGTTTAGGGAAATCCAAAACTGAACATAAAATATGATTGAAGTCAGTGGAGATCTGCATGGAATGACTAATGCGGGTCTACACCGTGCACATGGAGGCAGGTGGCTTCTCTTTCACTGCAGACTGGAGCTGTAAATGCTTTTTCCAGCCCCCTAACTGGTCAGACTCACCTTTGTCAGTAACTTTACTTCCTTAATAACTGCAGCCTCTCTCTTTCTACTCTCTTCCTGTTGTTCCCACTCGTTGCCCTTTCTCCTGCTATCTTACACAACCACCAGAGGAAATGGCATTACTCTAAAGACTCAGAGACCCCTCTCCACACATGTAATTGCAATAAACTCCTTTAGGCCAGGATGCAACTTCTAGACACGTCCGCTGGCAACAGTTGCCGTGGCAACGTAAAAAGCAGCGCTCATCGCTGTGCTTTGTTTCCGGCGCCGAGCGAAGGTAAAATGCCACACAAGCGTAAGAGATGCTGCACGACCTGTTGCTGGAGTCGCCGGGAATGTTTGGAAAGTTCCCAAAGGCAGAGGTGGGATTTGGTTAAAGCCATTTTCCGTGGAAACTGCTGTGATGGGATTGGCCTTTGGCATATTATTAAATCGAAGGTATTCACAACAGTGTATTCATCATGTGCTGCACACAGAGGTACGTGCACATGGTTGTCAGCTTCAATACAGTTATAGAAGTGGGAACTGGCTCAGTGGTTGGAGCGTTGCAGGAGTGGGATAAGCTTGTTCTGAGCTAAAAGACACAAAATGAAACATGTGCACCTACTCTGCAGCTCTCACTTCAATATACTCTCTATGTGATCAAAAACGTCTAACTTACTTGTTGAGTGCCTCATTATTTAAAATGAAAGAAATTAAATTTCAATTCCATCCAAATCACAAGGTTATCTCAAGGCTCTTACTGTAGCAATGTAAGGTTGAAGACGTTACACAACTACTGTAAACCCAACAGATCCCACATACAGCAAGCCTTTAATCACAGTTTGACCGCAACATTGGAGAGGAAAAACTCTAGTAAGTGGTGCACGAGTGGCACAGATGTTCATACTGTACAATCAGATATGGCGTATAATTTTGAGCATTATTCCATAAACCTGAGGTTTGCCTGTTATTGATCACCTGACTACATCAGGCCTGACCAGACTGTGGGACACAATTTGGTGTACAGTCATTTAAATCCAATGTGGGAGCAGTTAGTTGTGTCGGTTGATGTGCTCCACCGTCGGGTTCATGAAGGCATCACCACTCAAGATGCTTGTGTTCTTGTGAGAAAGACGTTTCCGTATGTATTTACATGTATGTGTTCAGGCGCTTACTCCAGTTGGACAGTATGGGATGGTCCCAAAGCAAATAATGATCACAAGCTACCAAAACGTACATCCTAGTTAAATTTTCCTTTTTAGTGTCTTAGGTGAGAAATAATTCAACGATTTTTGGCATCTGCGCTTTTTGGATGCGTCTCCAAACAGCCTTTCACAGCTCGCGGACCCGCATTTTCATTCACATCTGCTCTACTTGAGCATCAATCTAAAATTATCCGCTGTTATACACAGGACAATAATTCACATTCGCACATACAGCGTGTTTCTGCCTAATGTATTATGCATGTATGCTCTGTCTTTGGCCATCAGCAACCCCACAAGCCTCTCGTTCACCCAAATAAACAGGCCGACCAACAAACACAATGAATTACTCATGATTCATTAGCAATTAATGGGCCTCGTTCTGTGCTTTCATTTCCAATTAGACGCAGTGAGGGGACTAAATATGTCTGTTGTGAGGGAGTGAATGAGCTTGCAGTGGTGCTCCATTTCTCCATCATGTGACTCCCTGTTTATTGTTTATTTCATCAGTGACATCTGAAGTGTATGTTTTTTTTCAGATGAAGAGGTTTGTTTGCATACATGTACTTTTTTTTTAATTTGCATCATTTTCACATGAGCTTTTCAAGAACTGAAAGCCGAGACCGGAAGCCCTTTGTGAGTACGAAAGCCTTCCCACCGAGATGTGCTGTGAATGAGGAGGCTTTCATAAAACCTGAGCTCGTGCCGCTCTCCGTGCACGACGTTGTGTGATGGCGGTCTTTCTCTGCACCAGGGCACCACCGCTCCCTCGGCCCGAGCATCTCAAAGGTGCGCAGCTTGAAACTGGACAGCAGCATTTGGAGCAATGAGCTGGTGGAGGTACGTGTGGCTTGATGCATGTGACCAATCCATGAATGAATAAAAGATGAACGGCTCTCACCTGTATTTGTCCCCCGTGCTGTGTTTCTCCAACACGTCAGCTCTTCCTGGAGGTGGGGAACAAGAATGCTAATGCTTTCTGGGCCGCGAACCTCCCCGCGGACGAGGACCTGCACGGCGCGGCCACGGCGGAGCAACGCGCCGCCTTCGTTCGCAGGAAGTACAGGGAGAGGAAGTACAGGAAGGTCCTCGAGGGCTCTCACGACCCGCAGCAGCTTAATCAGGTACCCATTTCCCCAAGTTGCGCGAGTTCAAACGTCCAAAATCCATAAACCTCTGTTTTCACCGGTCGCGGCTGAATTCATGTGCCGCATTAAAGTTGGAAAGTTAGTGCCCAGTTTTACACGGCAGGCAGATCAGAGGCAGCGACTGCAGGGACGCGGTCCAGACGATGACCGGCGCTCAGGAACGCAGCGCACTGAATCCCAGAGCAGGGAGACATTGATTTGTTTCGGCTTCTTATTCTGACGCCTTTGTGCCTCGGTAGTTGTGAATGTCAGTAGTGCAGTCGGGTTGTTATAGTGTTTAATAAGTACTCGCACCGGTTACAGACATCATATCAGAACCGTCCTGTTGCTCTAGTTGCATTGTGTGGTCACATACTCCAACTTCACGCTTTCTGTCCCACAAGATGCGTTTAATGTTCGGTGGAGCTATTAGAAATAAAGCTCCAGTTCTTGCATACAGTAGAATAAAACAACTCTGATATTTACATCCAACTTTTTTTATAATACTAACGCTTCAGTTTATTATTAGAATTGAATGTGGTAAGACGGCAGATTAGGACTTAGAGTTCAGACTCTGTGACTCTGTGACGCCTTCGGACGCATCTGATCGGAAATGAGCGCGGCTGTGGTTCGAAGCGGCCTCGTTTAATCAAGGTAAACCTGCATGTCTGTTATTAAAGGCTCCGCTCGGCCGACGCGCTCAGATCTCCATCTCTTTGCCTCCCACACCGCGCCGAAATGAATCCGGCGCCCTTGTTTTTCACCGACACATGCATTTAAATCCACATAAGAGAGAGGAAAACATAGCGTGTGATTAAAATAAGAATGATGCCGGCCCCAGCAAATCATTCTTCGCTGATCTGCGAGTCAATATGATTGATTTCTTTCGTCCACAAAGCTGCTTTCTCCCGCTTGAATTATGTCTCTTCACTTCATTAGAGCCTCGCATCATGTGAAGACTGAGGCAGATCCAACTCATTTTCTCCTCTAAAGAAACAAAGTTCATGGAGTTTGATAAGTGGCCACCGGCGGTACCCTCATCTGTACTGCTTAAACGCGCCACTTGGCCCGCTCCATTAGCTGAACACACTGTTCCTGGAAGAGCGCACACTTCCCTGACCTTTTGACTGGCCGTAAAACTTCAATATCTTAGCAACTACTGTACGCTGTCGGCTTCCACCTCCGTCAGCATTTACCCTACGCATTGTTTTCCTGGGCAGAAGGGAACGGATGGAGATGTAGGGCGAGCGAGAGGGAGCGAGAGAGCGGGGGGAAAATGGAGGAAAAAGACACAGCAGCTGCAGCGGCTAAGTGGAAAAGTGGATTAGGATCCTCAACAGCAGCGCTTGGGCCGCTTTGATGGCGGCTTTGCTGCTTTTATTTTTACGGGGTGTCGCCGCCTGCAAAGGTCGGAGCGGCGCAGTCGGCGTGCGCGCTCGCGTTTGTGTCCGTCTCGCAACTCGTCTCCACAACCCGGGTTAATAAACACTC
This sequence comes from Betta splendens, assembly GCF_900634795.4. Lineage (NCBI taxonomy): Eukaryota > Metazoa > Chordata > Actinopteri > Anabantiformes > Osphronemidae > Betta > Betta splendens. The sequence continues at coordinate 22,749,260 of NC_040882.2, read as the reverse complement.
CTCAGAACAGTTCCACTTATTTTAACGCAAAGTAATAAATCACGAGCGGCCAATAGCAGAGCGGAGTATTTTTAACACACTGTAAACAAGGACACTGAGCTTAATCTCACTGGACACATCGTTCCACTTCTGTGTCACATATACTTACTGTATGAATGTGAATAAATAAAAGCTATATAAAACCTATTCCTTGGGGACGCGTCTCTGTAACAAAGACAATAATACCAGCAATTCCCTCATTGACATTCATGCAATTTTGTAATGGTCTGATGGCATTTTAACAGGTTTTATGGGCCCAGGGGTCAAGAAACGCACTCGACACGTTCAGTCAGTCGTCGTTTTAAGTGTCAGTTCCAGTAATGAAATAAAAATAAAAAATGCTGCGCCGTGATTTATACCTGACTGCCTTAATAAAGCTCCCGCCAGACTTCTCTCCCCGCGCGCATCTTCATTCGCGGCCGCGCTCTCTCTCTGCTGCTGCTCCTCATCAGGAGCCCGTGTCCCGGCGACCTCCGCGGAGTCTCCGCAGGCCACACGACCTAGAGCGGAGGGTGTCGGAGGACCTTCTTATATCATTACACGCACACATAAACCCTCTCGTGGCTGCAGTAATTGCTATGACACAGAAGGTCATTTCCAGAGACGATACAGAATAAGGCCAGGTTGCATGGGACTGTTTTGCTATAATCTCACCCTCAGTGTGTGAGAGAGGCCTTTTTTTTTACACTCATGCAGCAGATACTGTAAAACACATGAATTAGTGTTTTTCCTACGCGTCCGCGTCGCTGTGCGGGTCCTGTGTTGGTATCGACGGCTCCTCCGTTCGCTTGTTTGTGTCGGGTCGATGCAGCTTACCGCCTCGGCCCGGGTCCGATGAAAGGCGAGCACGCGCGTTGAAATTCCGCTATTTGCCACTCGACTTCTCCGTTGATCCACTTTGTCGCAGGTTGCCGCGCGCAATGTCACATCAATTGACTTTGCTGATCGGAGGAGACAAACAGAGGGAGAAAATGTTTTCCTCGCGCCGACTGCATTCTGCTGCCGCCTTCCTCCTGCTCCACTTAGGCGGCTCAGCGTGAGACGCTGGTGAATAGTGCAGTGTAAACTGGAGTGGCCAGACACTGTATATACAGTATGGCATGTCTGCTGAAGCTGCCTTGAAGCACAGAGCGAATTCAGTCAATGCCGAGTCGAGGCTAAGTAGCCTTTTAAAGGCTCGTATAAAGGATCCAGTAAAGGAGTTGGAGACAAGCATTTGTCACATTCCTACATCTTGATTCTAATATTTGAAGCCTTTATATCGATGGACGGGTCACGTTAGTTCATATTTAAAGGGGCACTCCGGCTTTTTCAGCACCCCAGGCTGATGCTGTACGTCTAAGTCAGACCCAGTTCTATGAAGTTGAAAAGAGAAAAGACATTTACCAGACGCAAGATCTAATTAAAGATTCCATTAAGTTGCATTAGGAATTTAGCGGGATTCGAAATTGACTCAGTTTGAGGCAGGAAAAGTTGGTGTTGCTGTAAATTTCCAACTTTATAACAATTAACTGTAGAATAACACTGCACCATAATGATATATAATAAAATTAACCATAACAATAATACTAATGATATGTTCCTATGTTTCCTATGCCTCATATTCATTCCCCTGTAAAGGTGTGTGAACGAGGTTCATCCCTTCTAATCAGAGAAGCTCAATTATTTCTGCTTGAGTGCTGACATTATTATTCATTGTCATTTCATAAAGTAATACCTGGCGGGACGGGGAGGGCAGTTCACTTTCATATTGTAGCTTTAATTTGAAAATAAGACTGTGAGACTAATGTTGTCGTGTTCATTTGTTCAAAGCTGGAATTAGCCGATATATGATTAAAACAATGCAGCATCCGTATGATTTATAATTATAATATTTACGTGTAAAGCTGATCTTCCTCCACCTTAGCGTCCTTTTTGCTCAATTTCTTGCTTTTTTCATGCCTTTTTACACCCACATATCTCTTATTTGAAACTGTTAGTTTCATTATATTTAATATGGCCCATTTGTCCTTTTCCTATTTGCCTTATTCTTCTGTTCACAAGAATTTGATATTTAATGGTTCCCACAGGGAGAATTAAAGTTGGATCTTATTTTAACTTCTCTTTGGAGATCAGCGGGTGGAACTCGACTCTAAACTTTATATGGTTTTCTGATGCTGCTTTATGGACTTTTTGTCCTCTATCAAGCTGCCGCACACACACACAGACCTGTGGAGTGACTCCTACACAGAGAGTAGCGCTCGCCGCATTTTCTCTGCCTTATTGGATGAGAAGTGAGAATCAGAGATGTTTAAATCCAGCTATAGAAAGTGAGTGAGTCATGACTTGAGGCATCACTGGGAGCATGACAGGTGGCCACTAAACTGTTACTGTGTGTGTGTGTGTGTGTGTGTGTGTGTGTGTGTGTGTGTGTGTGTGTGTGTGTGTGTGTGTGTGTGTGTGTGTGTGTGTGTGTGTGTGTGTGTGTGTGTGTGTGTGTGTGTGTGCGCATGCGTGTGTGTTCAGGCTCTGTGTGCAGCAGTGGTGACCCCGGACGTGCTGCGAACCATTGCGCTGGTCTTCAGCGGAGCGGATGTGATGTGCGCCACCGGGGAGCCGTCGTTCTCCACCCCCTACCTCCTGGCCCAGCGGGCTGGACAGAAGCTGCAGATGGAGTTCCTGCACCAGAACAAACTCACAGGTAAGTTTGCGTTATCAGCCAACCTACGATTTAATAGAAAACACACAATTATTGATAATAATTAGCTGGTTTTGTAAGAGCCACCAGCTTCTTCTACTGCAGGTTCTGTTTCAGCCGACGCAGAACGTTTCTGTGGTTAGTGAGGTTCTGGACCGCGGCTACGAATCGGGCCTTAAAAAGCGCTGGCACAGGTGTGTGAGCAGCTTTTCAAGTAGGTGTGTGAGTTGGGCTTTACAACCCTTGGCGCCACATTTTTCAGTCCATTGTCTTCATACTCTAACAAGCCAATCATGTTTAAAACTCGCACTCGCCGCTGTGCCGTCGTGTTTATATAAGCGCAGTGGGAGCGGGCTTTTTAACGCTTCCACAGCTATGAATAGGAAATGAAGGCAGAAATACCTACAGATTTGAAGGCACTAACTTTTAAGTTGAAATTTCTCGCTCTCTCCCGCTCGTCTTTGTGTTCCACCTCTTGTGGCTCCGGCGCTGGAGGTGCGGCACAGATGTGCTGTGTTGTGCGTCTGTGTTTAGTTTGTGCGGCTCCACACAGGGCTGCTGATAAGAATGTTTTACATTAAAGGAGCCGGGCCATTTGCTGGGGACTGTACTTTACATAATGTATGCGCCGCATCTGTGCGCGCTCGCCGCCACCGAGCTTGTTAGGGTCTTCTAATTGCTGGCATGGGTCACCTGGTCGCCATGGCGATGGCCATTACTCGGAGGTGTGCTGCGGCCGCGTGCACATTTATGTTTGTATGTGCTGCACTGTACGGGGGGCGTCTGTACATCCTCATTACAGCATGTGTGTGCAGGGTGCAGGGATGCATCACAAACAGCCCGGCGTGGAGTCCAGCTGAACTGATCAGATACTGCAGGCTCCGGTCAGGGAGGTCAAAAACACCGAACTCTGGCGCCAGCAGACGTGCAATGTTCTGGTGCTGCAGTGGAGGTTTCGCCCCAGGGGCAGTGGAACCAGTGCAGAACTGGGCAGGCTGGGACCAGTGGCTGCAAGGATGCTGCTCAAAATGTTCTGCAGCTCAGTTCATTAGGTTATTAGCTGCTATACTGTAAGGTCGGTCACATCCCATAGTGTTAACGGTGCAGAGCAAAATACATAGACACTAGAAATAGGTTCTAAAGCCCGTGTTGTCACGGAGACAAGCTGTGGAAGCATTTTGTGCTAGGATTTTATTAACCTATTGCCCACAACCTGACTCATTTAGATTAAGAAATGCCAGGTATTTCCTAACGGGCTGTGCTGTGTAGTGGCTAAGTGCTTTTCCTGCAGGACGTTTACTGTACGACAGTACTGTCACTGCTGTGTTTCATCACATGGGATCTGCTGAAAGGAGCAGCACAAAGTGAAATTCAGTGTAAAACAATAAAACGTCTGTAAACATCATATTTGATGGTTTGCCACTTCCCACCATGTTAATGACGCCTGCGTTGGTCCTGTGCCCGTTCCCCCTCCAGTTTGCACAACGTGAGGAATTCTGATTAAACCCAAATTTAACTTTTTTCTAGTTTTGCATGCGCAGTGTTGTGTCTGGAAGGAGCCGGGAACAGTTCAATAACCATAAGACAGCGTCCCTACTGTATAGCGCGGCGCTGACAGAGCGATGATAGACAGAAGAATAGAGGGAGCCAATATCAAGGACAAAAGCACAGTTCAGAGTTTTGAAAGCCTTCGTCTCGGCCGTCAATTAGAAGTTAAGTTCTAAGACACACAATTCACACACACACACACACACACACACACACACACACACACACACACACACACACACACACACACACACACACACATAGGCGCTGTCAGTACTTCGTGTGCTTAGCGGCGTGCTACCGTTTGCCTACCTGTGGTGACTGTTTACCTGTTTATTCCCTTTTGTTTGTCTTATAAACACAAGGAGGATGCTCCTCAGCTCCACTCTAACGCCACACCGAGCTGTAAAAAAAGACTCCGTATCGAACCAAATGGCGAAACGGGGTCCTTTAACAAATTCGCAATCCCCCAGTGGGAAGCTGGGGTAAGTCGCTACGAGAAACAATTGTCAGACACCCTGAACAATTCGGAGTCTTAACAGCTGAAGTTTAAATTGGAGTAGCTCTTCGTGCGCCGCGTCTCTTCACAGCGTGATCCGTGCTCCCAGTTTGTAAAAATAAAACTAGGAAAAGCCTCCGTTTCCACTGGATATAATGAATCAAAACAAGGCCGGCAGCCTCGTTCCAGCCGAGCCCCTCCTCCGTCCCTTCCCTCCGCAGCAGCTCATTTGTAGCTCCGGCGCTAGGACGTCTACTGATGGCGGCGCGTTGCCACTTCATTAGCTGCCTCCCTCGGCGCGTTTGGCTGCGCTCGGTCGCCGGCCGCCACGGGCCCGGCTCTCCGCCCGTACCTGCTCAGCCCGCAGCTCCCTGGGATGCTCCAGGGCTGCTTTTCATTTACATATCCCCATTCCAGCTTCCATTAAAAAGCCAATGGCAGCTCTCGGATGCAGTGTTTCTTGTCTATTGAGGAGCCCCTGAGGGCGGCTCCAATGATGGCTCTATCCCTTATAGTCCAAGGCTTCCAGTGAGGTGGTTTCTTCCTTTCAGTATTTGTAGGTTCGTTTTTCATCCTTTATGTCTAGTGGTATGTTACACTCCAGAGGCTACGACAAACAAAAGCGCCTAATGTACAGTAGAAGGTCTTTGAGGACACTGTTTTAATTAGTCACAACTAAACCAAAAGATAAAAAATAGCGTGAATGTCAAAAGGTTTTTAAGATAATCTCTTTAGACACAACTGGTGGCAAACTGCTTTGTCCATCCATGTCCAGACAGGCAAATGTGAAACTTTTAACTTTTTAAGGCTGTTTTTCAGACTTGGAGGTGAAAGGAACAAAAGTCAAAGTCGGTTTAATTAACCCCGTGTCAGCGTCTTTACAAAACCCAGCTGAACTGAAAGAGTTTATTGAATATAAACATCACTTGACAGACTAGAGTGATGAACTTTGAAACTTTTACTGTACAAATATATAGAGTATACTGTATACCGGCATCTTGCTGCTGGTTTTAATGACTAAGGGATCTGTGGCTTTGCTGGTGACAAACGAGCCCAGTTCATTACCACGCAGACGGTTTGCTGGTGCCTGGACTTGTCACTCTGTCCGCCGGTGCCACCGCTCGCTGTCCAACAGACACGGTGGTAATTGGCTTTTAAATGCTGCAGGTGCGTGACATTAAACCACCTGCCACTTGATATTGTTGACAATTTACTGCCCCTAAACTTGTTTGGAGTTCACACAGACAGACAGAATGCAACCTTTAAATATCCTGTCTTACTCCGGAGTCCTGGGAAAATGTCACATCCTCTGTGGTTAATATCAGTCACATGGTTCCTGTATCACCTCAAGTTTCATATTTGTGTGTTTACTTTCTTAAATTAGAGGATCTGAAAGTGGCTGAATTGTTTTGTTTTGAAATTGAATTGAAATGGTTGATGTGAAATATTGACATCACACATGGTTGATTCTATTGTTTAGTGTTTTGTATTTGGAACGGCTCATCCTAGTGCCTGTAGACGCTTTTAGGGCTGCTCCTGATGAGTCGGCGGATAGTGTTGTTGGAAACCTCTTCCCAGGTTTCAATGAGTGCATCATTGACTGCAGGTGGATGTGCTGGACAGTCTGTGGTGGTGGTGTACGAGATGTAACCAGACATAATGGCCATAGGCGCTCAGTTGGATTTAGGCCGAGGGAACGTGACGGCTAGTCGGTGGCAGCGCTGCCTTCAACATCCAGACACCGCCCACACACCAACAAACACAGAACCCGAATATGTCAGGAGGTGTAAGGGAAGTGTGTTTGTCTGTGGCCGTGGTGTGTGAGACCGTTGTCATCTGGGGGTTGTGTCGGTTCTATTTTTCCATTTCACCTGTTTTCGGGTTTCACTCGTAATAAAGCAGCGGATTTAGTCTCTTGTGCTTCCTAAGTGTCAAACTTTTCTTTTCCACGAGCAAAAATGCTGATGCGGCATCTTTTGGTAGGTTGTTCGACTTGTAATAGATGCGTGAGCAGTAACTTTCTGGCTCTGCTGTAATTGAGTTTTTTCGCCCTAGACGCCCTGTGTGTGGATGCACCGAAGCCCTGAGCTTTTTTAAAAACCCCAGCTAATGCCTAAACTGTGCTCAGAGTTGGTGTTTAATGGCAGCTCTTCTCTCCACCCAGGACACCACCGACTGTAAACTCAAGCTAAAGACCAGTGCCTCCTACTGTTGACATCAGTGAGCCTCTCCTTAAATGACACACAACGGATTTAGAGGCAAAGGAGTTTTATTGTTGCCACCCGAGCGTCCCCGATGCCTCAAATCTCTGGAACTGCCGGTGCATTAAAAATTTATCCAGCAGACATTGTGTGGATAATAAAAATATGAACACCAACACGAGCCCAGACACACACATCTGCACAAACACTAAATCAAAGGCCTTGTTTCATTGTGGGCTTCCATTCCGCCTTGTTTCTAGTGCTTGTTCTCGTCGTTGCCGTGTTTTTATTTTTAACCGACAGACAGGACGCTGAGAGAGCGGAGAGGTCACGAGATGCTGCTGAGAGTCTGGGAAAATTAAGGGTTTTTCCTGCGCTTGAGTATGTGGATGGGTTTAATTTTGGAGATGAGTGTTGTTGGCGACAAAGTGTGTGTGTGTGTGCGTGTGTGTGTGTGTGTGTGTGTGTGTGTGTGTGTGTGTGTGTAGCATCTGGCTGGATCTCAACAAATGAATTAGTTTCCATAGTTACGTGAATGAGTGTATGTTTACCCTCTTGAGAATCTGCTCGGGTCTCTGTGTTGCGTTGCAAACTGTATCTCAGCCTTCGTCGTTGTGGTTTCCCGCTTGTGGCGGCGTGCGTGTATGTGTGCGCGCGCAGCTCTGATTACCCCACTGTCCGGGCCTTGTTGGGGACCACTTTGTGACCGTTGCCGTGGGCGACCAGATGGCTAATTGAGCACTCTGTCATGTCACCCCCCTTCACTGGGGACTGAGCCAATCAGCACGAGCCAGACTTCTCAGCTGCCGCCCCCACAGACATCACAGTCCCATCTTAACAGAGTCCAGCTCCCGGGGCCCAGGGGGACTGTTTAGAAAGCTCACAGAGAGAGTCTTGTTACAGCGGCTTCAGCGGCGAGCCACTGGCTTATTTACATTCCCTCAACCTGAGCGGTGGGGAGATTTGTTCGCGCGGCGACTTCCCTGCAGTTCACTGATTAAATTCCGCGTCAGGTTCCTTGTCGTCACGAAGCGGCCACGAGGTGCAGCCTCTCCGTGTTCGATAAGAGCCAGAGTACAGATGTTATAAAGGCTTCATGTCACTTTTGTTCCAGATTGGCTTTGCATCCATTGTATCACACCCACACTACTGCACTCGCCAGAAATGCATGATGCGGCGACGGTGAGTCTTTTTCCACGCGCTACCGGTTACAGTCGGAGGCTAATGGACCAAAGATAGCACATGTATTTAATTTTTTCCTTTTAGTTATACATGCAATTTACACAGAGATCCAGAACTATTTTACAAACATTTATAGTAATCTCTCCAGACTGTGAGTAGAAACATATTCTTCCACAGTAAAATTTCCTCAAACACATGTTCTGTGGCAGTGCTTTGTTCTCAGCGAGGCAGAAAGTTCCAGCTTGTAGTTGACCCTCAGACTGATTTTGTACATTCATAGATTGTTATTGTGCCAGATTAATTAGCTTGATAAAGTGACTCCACGCAGAGCGCAGGCATTCGGAACGGGCAGGCCTACGCCATCAGATGGTTTCCGCTAAGTCTTTGTGGAATATGCAGCGCTGAGATGAGGCCGGTGTCAGTGCGGGGTGGAAATGTGGCTTCAATTAAAAGTGGTTCAATTAAAGTTATTTTACCTTTCTTGATGAGAGGGCCGGGGGTGGCGGAGATAAAAATCAAGATATTGCCAGGACTGTGGGAGAAAATTGAACTCCGGAATGGGAGCTAATTGAATTTGAGAAGGATAAGCTTGAACGGGGGGCTCTTAATGGCGAAGACATCTTCTAATGTAAAGGCCAAAAGACCACAGAATGCTGAATTCATTTTCAACAGATTCGGCAGCTTTAAATTCTCACAGAAGCTCGTTGTGACTTTGCTGTAGATTGACCATGAGACAAAGTCATGACTAAATAAGCAGCGGTTTGTGCAGTAGAATCATGTTTTATGCTTCTTGTGGAAAAATACTCTAAAATAATATAAAGATAGAAAAGGGATTAGCACTATCTTAATCTGGGAACAATCCGGACTATATTCATGACAATATTATGGTATGTCAGCAACGATTGACATACAGTATGATGGAAACTGCACACTTAAGAGATTATATCTTGTCAATATACAGTGATATTGCTGCGGTTATATACTGTAGGCTTTATGCAGGTAAAGAATCACACACACCACCACAACGTAAAGTTTGAGACCTCACAAAAACAACACAAAAGTGCGGCTGGAAAGCGACTCCTTGCTCACCTCTGTCTCCTCCCTCACCTTGCAGACTTCCCCAGACTTGAGGCGGGCTCAGACAGAGCCTGCCCATCGGACTCGTCCCTCTTCATGGACGGCTTCCTCTACGTCTCCCCCGGCGTCTCCAAGTCCACGCTGGACCGCCGCGGAAGAGACGGTGAGTGGCAACACCAATCAATCCATCAGTCCATTTGTAAGCAATTTACTCTGCGTTTTTGTCAGAAGTCTGCTCCGGTTGCAGGCTTATCGATCAATCAGTGTCAGCCTGTCGCTTGTCAAACTGCCAAACCTTACACCAAACAGTCCAGTCAAAGCCGTCAATACGCTTGTCTTTTATGGTTCCTCTGGGAGCCCGTGTCAGACACAGGAGGTTCTTAGATGCTCTACACACGCAAAGGCTAAATTAGGGCCACTTCATAAGAATACATTACAATTTTGATAAGACACTGGTCTAAATGTGAGAGATGCTTCTTTCAAACTTCAACATTCTCCCTCAGTTTTCTTCCAAGAAACCTAAAAACTTTTAGCCGGGCTCCATTTTATATTCAAAGCTGCTGCTGCACCTCTGGCTCCGCGGTGGTCCCACTTCTCCGAACAGCTGGACTGTAGCTGGGGCCCGTGGGTAATTAGGAGAAGTAGATGGCTGCAGATGCCGCCCCCTGGGGAAGGAGGGGGTGAGGGAAACCTGGGGGAAGAGAAGGTGTGTGTGTGTGTGTGTGTGTGTGTGTGTGTGTGGGGCCGCTTGTAAATAATCCAACGGATAAAAGAGTGCAGATTAATTATGCTGCTATCCAGACAGCATTTTTGGAATATTTTGCATTGTCCTGTGACTTCAGCACTTGCTGTGAATGCCTTATGTACTACAAAACTAAGTGATGTACACCACAATTATCCTTTGGGTTTATGTTGTCTGTGGGGGGGGGGCAGTGTAAACAAGCTAAACACGACAGTGACTATTACGGCTTCACATTGTGACGGCGCTGCCGCCGCGCGCTTCCACAGCCGGCATCATTAGCATCCATTTGAAGTGTCTGAGCGCATGTTCAACGTGAGCCCTGCTCCTCCAGTACGCGTCCCTCCGCACGCTCCACCCTCCACGAGCCCCGGTCTGGTTTCTCCTCTAAAACGTCTACAGCGCAGCCACTTCCTGTTCCTCGGCTCCGCCGCAGGTGACCATTTTGTCCCGGTCCATTTTAGACACTGCTCCAAATTTGTCTCTCCTTGGATAAGTGCTTGCGATATTGCGGCCAATAAATACCTTGTTATTTCATCCATTATGGAGAAGCTTTGCCTTTTGTACTTTAATGGTGCTTTAACTGCAGCTGCACCTATTGAAAAATTCAGAGGGGCTGGATTTAAAACTCAATGTGCTCCAGCTCCTTCAATCAGGAGGAAGCACTGTCGGGACTTTGCGAGCATGGCAGGAGGAGGTATTTTTGAATGTACTCCGGGATGCCTTTGGCTCCCAGGCTAATGGTTTGATGGTCTATAGATACACCCAACATCTTAATAATTCATCAGCTGCGCTCAGGGCTTAATAGGACCTCTCTGCCACAGCATCTTTTTGTCTCTAACAACTATATTCAGATTATGACGTACGCACGGTGATAATGACCTTGAGGCATGGCTTTGGGGCGTCATAGTATTGTCTGGTATCGTCCTGATAAAATGACAGACTTTTCTGCTTTTGCTGGCGTTGAGTACATTCTGTCTCCCTGTAGGAGCTGCAGGGAATAAGGACTAGTGGCAGAAAAACAACAGCCTTTGTTGTTTGAGCTGAATCTCAAACGAGGTTGAAGCAGGTTTATTACCGCTCCGTATCCGGTTTGCACGTTCGGATCCGGCGTGAATCAGGAAAAGTGAGTCATGCTCCTCTCGCGCCGCAGAGCGTGCGTTCGCCGGCGACCGTTTGCGAGCTCGGCAGCGCGAGAGAGACAGTAGGCAGTTACTGTCTGAAATGGTGAGTGGCAGCAGGGAAATGGCACCACCTAATTCCTGATTAGATCCGTCTTTTTCTCATCAGCGGCGCTGCAACGCTAACCCGCAGCCGACTGCGAGGGGAAGCAGAGCCACAGAAGTAGAATTACATTAGCCGCCTTTTATTGAGGACGTGCGAACAATTCAATTACTTGCAGCCACGAAGCCGGAGTCACATTTTTTTGATAATGAACCAAATCTTCTTTATGGTTTACACTGAGAATTAGTTGTCAGAGAATGTTAAGTAGTCACTTTTACAGTACATTAATCTGTTTTAAGTTTTAGAAGAAGCAACACAAAGCCTATTTAAAGTAATTGTTCAAATTCAATATGCTCTTTAGGAGCCTTTGTTCTCATAGCTGTGCTTCCACTTGCCGTACACAGTGAGTGGTGCCGTTACTTAGGCAAGAAATACGTGGCACATAATGATTTTTTTCTTTATCTGAGGCCATATCTGTCCATTCCTTCCTGTAATGAAGTGGGCTGTAATTCTGGCACAGACAGATCCCTTCAGTTTCTCCATTTCCATTTCCATCCCCCCTGACAAGCTGTCCAGCAGATGTCTTCATCACAGATATTTTAGTCCGATGGCGAGATAGGCAGAAGATTGGCGGGAAGGGGGAGAGAGGTGGAAGGTGGCGCGAGGGAGGAGGGTGATTCAGTGGGAAGGGGCACAGCCTGCTGTTTTGATTAATACTGAAACGGCGTCTGCACGATGTTGATAAAAAAAGTTTAGGGGGGCATTCGATAAATCTGGGAGGGTGTAGTTAAAAATAAAACCGAGCCGAAAACCTTTTAGTAAATGTTACCGTCTAAGTTGGTCCATTCAGCTGATGAACAGTGAGACAGTTTAATTGCCTCATAATGACTTGATTAGCCCAGTCAACCTGCTCATCCTGCATACGTGGAGTGAGTGAGAAAAGGAAGCACGAGTTCCACGGTCCCTTTTAGGCCCTTTGCTTTGCGGGGAGCGCTTTCGGCGAATCTAAGCTAATTGGCCCAATTTAGCTGGTGGAGGCGCGTCGCCGCGGTTGGCTTCCGCCGGCGCCGTCTCTGGCGGATGGCTGCGGACCCCCGCGGCGAGCGGCTGGGCCACCGAGCCCGATGCCGTGTGTGGGGAACAGCTGGCAATGGACGCAGCTGCTTGATTGTGAATCAAGCACTATTGTCGCCTGTGCTGCGCTGGCGCTTGTGTGGGAGCTGGTGGGATCCCGCCCGCGGAAGCGCTAACAAAGAAGACAGCGGGGAAGCTAGCGCTGTAGCGGGGAAGCTAGCGCTGTAGCGGTGCGCTGGCTTCCACAGAGCTCGTTTCCTGGTCGATGTTTGGGAAAACCCACAGAATTCCACCACAGCTGAGTAATACTGAAAGTCAGCCCGTCTCTAGTAGTTCTTCACTCCCTGAAATCTCGGCCTGTCTTTTGTTTTGACCACCAGCCTGCGTTGGCTCTCGTGAGTCCACACTGTCTGAACCCAGAATCCCACAGCAATTTGTTTCCTGGATTCTCTGTGGGCTTTTTAGCATCTTTGCCCTTGAAATGAAGAGCGAATTAACAATTTATTTTTCTTTTTTTCAGTGCAGATAAGATTTAGACCCAATCTGGACTGCGAGAGTCACTTTTTATTACCAGTATTAGGTATGATATCAACTCTTAGGGACTTCAGATGCCCTTGACCTTTGACTCCCAGTTGTTTTTGACTTAAAATGAAACACTGTCTCCTGAAACCACGATTCACTGGTGGCTGTCAAATCCTTATTGTATCCAGGTTTATAGAGATAGAAAAATAGATTCAATTCTGTAATTCACAAGAGGTTTCAGAAAGCTCTGTCCTTGACCTGGCCGTGTTTCTTTATGTGGAACAAGATGGAGGCGTTTCTGTCCGTGCAAGATTTGCTTGACTGTTTCAACCAGAACTTTCTTGTGATTTCTATTGTCCAGCGTTGAGTCATTTGTCTGGCTCCTATCACTTGGAAACATCTAGCGGTTGAACCATTAGCGTGAGCCGTAGGGCGCGTCCTCGCCGTAGACAAAGCAGCACAGAATGTTTGACTTGGAGACGCTAGCAAGGAGTGTTTGACCTCTCCGGTTGGACGGTTACTCTGAGAACTAGCAAACGATCCAGATCATTCATCTTTAATTGTTTCTGCTCTATGCATGCTACAGGTTGAGCTACAAGCAGAACTGTCAGATTTATACCATGGACATGGTCAAATAAATGAGAGGAACTTGTGCACATCCAGTAAACTGAAGCGTGTGATGGGTTAATCATTTATACCTTAATTTCATCTGAGTTCCTTAAGCAAACATTGCGTTTCGCTTTGCTGTTGCGTCGCCTGCTGCCTGGGATTCATTACAGCACATCGTGCCTTGCTGTACTTCCCCGTAACCTGGGTGAGTTCATAAATAACCTCTAACGCATAATAACCCCTGCAACTGCAGAAGCCATTAAAAAGCAAAATGTCTAGACAATCGGTGACATTACACCTTTCTGCCGGCTTATGATAGCAATTGACTTCAGTTAGAAAATCAAGTGCGCCTCTTAAAGACGATTATGAGAGATGGAAAAATGAAAGCGTTGAGGTATTATCCTATCAGAGGAAGGACGGGGGGAAGGAAGAAAATGACAGGAAGCCACAGGCACAAACAAGAGCCCAACTATCCTCCAGCAAAAAACGTGATGGACGTGACATTTTGTGCAAACCCTGGGCAGCGCAGGGACACATTTGCAGAAGTGAAGTGCATTACAATCATTTCTGTCACCAAGACAACAACGTCCTGTCACATAGTCTGGATCCGTAATGGCTTTAAATACCAAAGTCGGCCTCTATCGCGAACCCGCGCGCACTTAGTTTCAGATAGAGATGATGATTCTTCAACTCAGCGAAGTGAGGTCAGAAGAACAGTATTTTTGAAATGCCACAGTAAGCAAATAAATATTAGTCATTTCTAGTTTTAAAGCTTTTTGCAGAATTGTGTCCAAATTGTTTTTTCTTTCTTTCTTTGCTTTTTTTGACAGAAGAGACAAAGAAAAGTCAAACGGCGCCGTTCAAAGAAGCAGTGCAGGGGTGAATACAGCGACACTGACATTCTCCTTTCCAGTGCTTATCACATCTTTTTTCTTTTACCAGCCAGTTGTAGACACTTCCCTCTTTATTGGAACTATATCTGTTCCTTCACAAACATCACACACAGTTGGCGGAGGAATGCACAATTAGCATATTCATGAGATGAATACAGTGGAAACTTTGGAGTCGCAGGCGGCGGGGGGTGGGGTGATTGGGGGGTTGTGTGTGTGTGTGTGTGTGTGTGTGTGTGTGTGTGTGTGTGTGTGTGTGTGTGTGTGTGTGTGTGTGTGTGTGTGTGTGTGTGTGTGCGTGTGCGCGCGCAGAACAAAAAAGCAGATGGCACGATGACTTTGAAAATCCAAAATTAGGTATGTTTTTATGAACTTCATGCTCATTGGCTATGTAAATCGCACAGTCAGACAGTCATGAAAGACAACGTTGTGTGTTTTCCAGCTTTTCCACTGAGATCATGTTTGTTGATTGAAATCTGCTCAGCGCTTGGATTCTCACAACTGTTGTAAATCTGGCTGTGTGCGCCTTCATGCGCTTTACTTGACTCGCTTCCTTCCTCTAATGCACAGACAGCCGATGTATAGTCAAGCGACTGCGGTCTCAAATGTTGTGTTTTGATGTGGACAAACCCAGATCGTGTTTTGGTCCTTGCCAGGACTTCTTTAGTCAATTTGGAAATGAAGGCCTGAGTCTGCCAGCTGTCTTTAGGCTTTATTTCTACTAATTGCAGTACAGATGTTCTTCTTTCAGCAGCGATGTGTCTTGGATGCTAAATGTGGAAGGATGCTAGCTTGGAGTCCTGGCCTGAAGTCGGTGGGATCTCTTTATGTCTGTCTGCTTTGGCTTTTGTTAAAGAACAGAGTCTGAACCAGGCAGCTGCCGTGTCTCCACATACTCATCCATGCGTGAACGCTGAGTCCTCAAACTTCCGAGCGGTCTTTGCTTGTGGAGAGTCATTAGCTGTGGCGCGGAGGGTTGGAGTGGTGCTTATTGTTTGCAAACCAATAACTAGCAACGCAGGCTAATTGAATTCTTCAGCAGCGAACGGGCTCGGTTTTATCAGCACAGGCATGAAGTAGACTGACTGCAGGGCCATAAATGCAGGGCCTCTTCCACCGGGCGTCATCGCATCCGTCCCTTGGTCTAAAATGCACTGATTCTGAATCTGCCGACCGCGCGTGTGTTTCAGACATGGCTCGCCGCTGGTGCACCCTGGAGGGCGGCTTCCTGAGCTACTACGAGAACGAGCGCAGCTCGTCGCCCGTCGGCAGGGTGGACGTCACCGAGGTGGTCAGTCTGGCCATCAGCAACACAGAGACCATGACCGGAGCGGGGTACCATACACACACACACACACACACACACACACACAAACTGTACGTGAAACCCTGCATCAGCGTAATTAAATGGAACCTGGAGACAATAAAAGGTTCCATTCAGCCGATCCTAAAGAAACAGGAATTTCAGAGCTTTAAACCAGTGCGTAAACACAGGCTCCTCTGCATTGCTTCACATCATCATATATCTCGTTAGTATAATCTCTGGTTGAGCATTATTCGGTTTATCAGAGCCCGTCAGACTTTACGAGGGCTGTGTTTCATCCTTTTACTGGTGGGGATGCGGGCGAGTGATGCACCTCCACCTCCATCGCTCCCTCTCACATTACCATTCCCTTAAAAAGTTCTTCTGACAACAAACTTTATTTTATTCCGTCTTGAAGACACACAATGAGGAAACAGATGCCTCCATCCTTTGCTGTTGATGCCGGAGTGTGTGTGCGTGCGTGTGTGTGTGTGTGTGCCTGATAATGGCTTATGATTAAAGCATAAGCCAGGTCCTTAATGACAGCAGCAGATGTTATGAAGAAGAAACAATGCTTTTATTTGTAAATGTTATTTACACAGCCATTAGAAACACATCTGTCCAGCTAAAACTATGACCTTTCTAACGAGCTGGACACTTACACACACACACACAACTGAGACATAATATTGTGTGCACCATATTTAGTGCAGACATGCCAGTTACAGGTCACGGCTTCGCCGCCAGAAAAGCTATTAATTTTGCATCGCTAACGCTCATAATGGCCGTGCGTTTCACTAGATTAAACCCTGCCTCGCTCTCTCCTACTTCTGGAACTTTGCGAGTTCCCGGCGCGGCGGCGGCGCCGACGCCTCGCCCCTTCGACTGCCTGCCTCTCATGAATATTAACGTATGCAGATGACACACTCCCACCAGCAGCCTATCGCCGTGCTACAGGAGGCCGTAGGTGTCGTTCCCATTAAACGCGGCGTTTGGGTAATTTCACCGTGACAGAGGACACCGCGAATTACTGCACGGCCCAGACGCATAACTTGTATGAATATTACAAACCCTCACTTAAGGAATTAATGCACGGGGAGTATGTTGGCTGGTGATAAGTTGAGGTTTTTTAGGCAGATTTCCTTTTGTCTCGTCCGCCTGCTTCAACAAGACGAGCCAAAGTTAATTCTGACCTTCAAATTAAATTCAAAACCACAGACATAAACCTTTGTGCTTTTCCTTTAGCTTCTTTAAAACTTTAGTCTGCTTTTGGTAAAATTTCCCTCTATCACTTTCTTTCTCACATTTGCAAACAAAAAAGACTTTGAAAGACTTCGACGGTAACTTTCCCAGTGAACTCGGTTTATATCCTCAGAATATACACATAGATTTATATATATCCGTATCTATATCTATACACACACACACACACACACACACACACACACACACACACACACACACACACGTGTGTGTATATATATATAATATACATAAGGACAAAGAGGTCTGGGGAATTAAGTACTCTGTGCACACAAATGCCTCAGAGACAAAGGAAAACAGCTTCAGAAATAGATAAAGGCTGCTGGAGAGGATCTGTAGCACACTCCACTACAAGGAGACGTGTCTGTAAGTTATGTCAGAATCCACTCAACAACAAAATCTGCTTCTTTAGCTCATCCAAATAAGTGCAAGGGCTTGAGAGCATCTATTAATCTAGCTATGATATTAAATGTAGCTCATCTAAAAAAGGTGCTCAAGTTGGAATTGTTATAGCATCTGTCTATCTGTATGTATATATATATAAAATTAGACTTTTATTTTAAAAACTCTCATAGTTGTTGTCACTTGTCAACAGGTACAACTAAACTAAGAGTTACATGCGAAGGAGTCAGTTTAAATGAACTGCGGAGGCAGATTGAGTGAAATAAAGTGTGATGGCGGCTGCGCGTCCTTATCTCAGACTCGCCTGGTATTAATATTATTATTATTATGTGTTATCTGCCACTCTTGTCTCTCCTCAGCCACCTCCTCCCTCAGGGACTCTCATAGTGCCGCATCCGTCTCCCATCCCTCTGTTTCCTCCTCCCATCCTCTCTTTACGATACCATTCCCCCAGCGCTTTGCTTTAGCTTCACCCTCCGTCTCCCCCTCCCCCCTCTCCCCCTGGGAGCGTCTCTAACGAGCACCTGCACACCTACCTACCGGCGAGAGGCAGCGGGAGGAGGGGGGGTTGAGCGGGAGCGTGTGTGGGGGGGGCTGGGGGTCACGCCGGGTCATGCAAACACCCATGTCTCACCTGTTCCCATGACACGCGTGAGAATGGAGCCGCTCGGCGCCGCCGTGACCCCTCCCCGCCGAGCGCCACCTTAAATGGCCGCCGCTGCAGCATTTAGAGCCTCCCTCGCCGCGGCGCTGCCCATGAAAAACGAGCTACCGCTCGGCAGTGTGTTGGAGCCATCAAGACAGTGATACTCTGACCCGCGTATCCTGGATGAGAGCGCGGGGGGAGAGAGAGAGGATGGAGGCGGAGACAACGGGAGGAGAAAGACCAACAAAGATTAATAGCTGCCCTTTTGCTTCCGACAGCAGGGGCTTTTGCCTGCGAGTAGTGTCTGTGCGTGGATGATCGAGTGCGGGGCGAGTGTGTGTGTGTGTGTGTGTGCTCCGCTTTTGATATGTGCTCATATAATCACAGTGTTTATGTCCAGATCTGTAGCCGGAGGGGCGAATTCCCCTACGAGCACATGCACCGGCTCGGGGCAAAGACACGCTGTCAGCAAAGTGTTGGATATTAATTAAAAGATAATAAAACCTAATAGAGCCCTCACCGTCAGTGGGACCAGTCTGGAAGTGGAGTAAAAACAACAAGTTATGTTTTATCCACTGTCAGAATGCGCAGGACTTTTTCCCAGCTACTTTTCCTTTGAGCCAAACTTGTGTAAACGCGCCCGAGCGCGTCTTATTGTGCGCGCGGCGAACAAACGCACGGCTCCCTGTGTGTTTGCGAGGACGCGTCCCGCTCCGCATCGCCGCGTCTCCGCATCTCCACATATCTGACGCCGCCTCTCCGGCAGGGCCGTGTTTCCCGTGGAGCTGTACCTGCAGTCGGAGCGCGTGCTGATCGTCGGCGCCGAGACGCAGGAGACGCAGAGCGACTGGAGCCACGCGCTCACAAAGGTGACACACTTTGCACGAGAACGCGCTGATTGTCGCCGCTGTGTTTTTTCTCCCCCCTCGTAACTTACTTTTTCACTTAGACTCACAAAGGCGCTATATCGCATCCATCTCACACGCCGGGCGCTTTCTTTCAGCGAGACAAGTGGTCGTGCTATCGCTTCCCCCACACGCATCTTATAATAACACCCCACGTAAATATGTCCCCTATTCCCTTTTTATCTGCTTAATCCCAGGCAGCCCAGTCACAGATAGTGGGAGGTGTAGCCGCGTTGGTCCATATGTCTCTCCATCTGTAACACAGGCCTCCCACACCTCCGTATTTCCGTTTGAGTCCCAGAACAATGGCCAGACGGACCGCGAGGTAGAGGAAGGTGCTGGGAAACGTGTTTGAGCTGGGAGGCCAGCAGCCGAGCAAAGGCGTTTACCTCCAGGAAGAGCGCGGCACATGTTGTGGTTCTGTGTTGTTCCGAGGCGAGGCACCTCGGTGAGAGGGGAAAAAAAAAAAAAAGAGAAAAAGAAGTTTCAAGCTGTTGGCGGTGGAAGTTGTTCATTTGCAACTCTGTTCGTGCTCACAGTGCTTCGTCCCCTCCAAAGCAGAGGGACTGGTGCAGAAAGGCAGCGAGCTGATTGGCAGGCTCTTCTACAAGGAGGGCCACGACCTGTACCACTGGAGGAAGGCCTGGTTCGCGCTGGACGGCTCCGTGCTGCACTTCAGCCGAGGCGAGGACGAGGAGGAGGAGGAGGAGGTCCTGCAGCTCAAGCAGCTCCAAGAGCTCAGTAAGCTTCCTGTCGGCTGCATCGTCGCTGGTTTATTCTGGTGGGGGTTAAAAAGGTGACACAGCTGATGATGCTGGGCCTGAGTCCAAACGTGGAGGCACCTATACTGTAGGTATCAACCGTAACCCACAATGCAACTGTGCTGTAAGACATAGACGCCGAGTCGGTGTGAGCGTTGGCTCCTATACTCACGAGAGGGGGTTTTCAGTTTACAGGGACATCCAATAAGCATTTTGCCCTTTACAAACACCCATGTCTGACCCGTTCCCCTGACACGCGTGCGTCAGAATAGAGCAACCTTCTCCGAAAGCGGCGCTGCTCACGGAACAAGAGGCAAAGCTCAGTGTGAAAAATAAAGCTTAACAGGAGTATTTTACACGTAAGAGGCCCGACTAATGGGGACTAGATGTTGACATGAATTTATTTTCTCTACTAAACTAAGAGTTAAGGGCGGTTTTAAAGCTGGCGTGAGGCTGGAAGTCGTTCCACTCTGCTCAGCACACGCTGTTCTCCATCCAGCATCTGGTGGAACTACTTTTAAAATGTTACATACAACATTTATAATTTATCGTCCGACTGGACACGGCTAATATCAGGGCTTCCTCCGTTTTGCAGTGAGGAGCAGTGGGAATGAATATTTCACTCTGTGGTCCATGTTGTAGCGTGTGGAACCCTTCACAACCGCCGCTGCTCTGGATGTGGTGTTGTGTGTTGTCTGACAGGAGTCTTTCGCGGCTGCTGATGTCCAGAAATGTGTTTATTTCATGGCAACAGAACATTATGACCAAAGGATAAACGTATACAGTATAAGGAGATACTGAACTTCTGTATTTGATCATGATAAAATAGAATAAACCTATTTTTACCGCATTCGCCTCCACTCGGCCCCAAATTGCCACCGTTTACATGAGCAAACTGGCCTTTTTTAAACAGCTTCACAGGCGCTTTTAATTGGGAATGAATCAGATTTAAAATCTCATCTCATAAAGTGGCTGCATCCGTCGCGGCTGTCACATTTGCTGCAGTCCTGCCACTTGCATTTATTGCTGCCTAATGATGTCAGAGGATGCATGCGGCGTCTGAAGGCACTCCAGCTTCTCACCCCATTACACATTTCTGTCTGATCGCGCCTCTAATTGGCTGAAGGACTTGTTGTATTAGGCAGAAGGTGCCACGGGCCCGTGTTCGAGAGGGCGCCGTGGTAACGTGAGGTCAGCGGATGTCAACGTTACGCAACGCGCCATCAAACAGCTGCCAGTCAGTGGGATTCAGCTAATCTCCCTTCTTACACAACGCTGCACGAAAAGGCCTGCGCTGCTTTGGCAGACAACAGCCATTTCAGGACATTTCAGCTGATTGCACTGATAGAAGCAGAGAATCGGCGGCTGGTTTTAATCCATTTCCAGCTCGATGTGGATCAAATGGTGCAAAGTGGCGCCCGCCCCACCCTCTCCGCTCACCTGGGGCGCGATGGAGAGCCTCATTCCTATTCCCGGCTTTCTCCAACCGTATTTGTCACAGCCGCAGAGCTGCAAGCGCCAGGAGGGACCGTGTTTTGTTGGAGGATGGTGGTTCTGGAGCTTTGAAAGGATCCCTTTAGGAACCACAGTCTGTGACATGGGATTAACTGTTATTTTCTCTACAGTGACACCAGCACATGAAAGGTGGCCCCTGTGTAGCATCCAGAGATTAAATAAATAGACTTTTCAATTAAAATAACTACATTTTTCCTACATGCACCACTTCAAACTGGAGTTCACCGCCAGTGTGACGCCGCCTGTTCCTAGTTTTGTGGCCTCAGGCTCCCACAGCTACGGCTCTTTTCACAATCCTTTTGTCAAAACCTTCTTTGGAGTCCTTTATTTTTCTCGCAGGTCTGTGTTTTTTTGTTTTTTTAAATATATCCCTAAGTTCCTTGTTTGTCATTTATTCAGTGTTTGACTCAGCCCCATAATTGGCCTTAAACCTAATGTCAGCCACTTTTATTGATCACCTGCGTTCACGTCTCTGGGCTTTTGCCCGAGTTTGTTTTTTTGCAAAGCGCTTTTAATAAATAAATAAACAAATTCAGTAAAACAACAGCCACAGACGAGAATCCCAACTCCAGAGACCCGGAGTGCGCTGCTTTTAAAAATGGCTTCCTGGAGGCTCCGCTGTGTACTTGAGAGAGGACTAATATTTTTGTGATACGCTGTGTCAAGACGCCTGCTGCACAAACAGGAGACGCAAAGTACGACACACAGCTGGATAATCACTAACCTGTCCCCAGGTTCTGAATCCACGGGATTTGCCCACACATAGCGTCTGGACCGACCTTTAACCCCCTAACGACCTTAACGAGCTCCTCTCGCCTAAACTCCGCCCCCCTGAGACGTATCAATTAACGCATCTCTTGTTTCGCCCGTTCCAAAAAGTCAATTGGCCGAACACGACCACGATGGCGCCGCGCTGGCTGCTGGCACAGCGGCGCGTTAGCTGCTGAGGCGTCGTTCTCGGGGTTGGAGCTCAGCCAGCTGCGCTCATTAGAGACTTTGTTCCATCCAGAGTAAACAAACCCAGGTGTCTGCAGAGGTTATTGTGCAATACCTGTTGAAGTAAACAGCTCTTTATTCTCCCGCCGAGCGCGTGCGCAGGCCGTCTAAATAAAACCACAATAAACGGCTCTTACAGGACGGCCAGTACAAATTATGGAGAGAACAAGGCCACAGACTCAGTTCCTTATCACACAAACATATTAAGTAATAAAAACATTTCCACAGAGCTGCGGCTGGATGAAAGAGCTTTGTTGTGTGTTTGTTCAAACAGCGATGACAAGTGTTTTGCATTTACCTGATAACACTGTTAATAAACCTCTCTCAAGTCAAAACCAGTTTCTGACGTTGTCGGGCCTCTTTTTTTTTTTTTTACGTATCAAAATAAAATACCGTGCCCTTGAAAATCTGCCAAATGAAATAAAAAGCAAATTATTTCTTTAGAGACTTTGGGGATTTAATTGCTTTTGTTCTTTTAGCTCAACAGTGAAAGGGTTTGTTTGCCAAAATAAGACTTTTATGTGGAACGTTTCTACCACATGTCTTTGTTGGCCCTTTTTTTTTTTGAGCCAGCAGTCAAATTAAATTTCCTGTCAGTGCAGATTATCGATCAATAGGTTTATTAAAGCGGCAGATGCTGAGATTGAGCGGAGGACGGCATTGAAAGGGTTGTTTATTCTGTGTCGTGATGGTAAAATGACACATTTCGGCCTCGACTATTTCACGTGACCCAAAGGTCAAATTAAAGGCAATTCACAGTTCGGTTGGATTTTACTTTTTATTTATGTCTGACCAGAGAGCCAGATGTTGTACAGTTGTGAGAAGATGGCTGTCATGATGTGAGTTGTTTGAACCCACGGAGGAGATTATGGCCGAGGTTATTTAGATCTTCAGAAGGTAAAGGACGCGTGAAGCCCCTCGCGTCCTCCTCATTACAGTGCTTTAAACAGTGGCCTCAGTGTGAGCGTGTGACGCCGCGTGCTCCACTTCCCTCTGTTGCTGAAACCACCTTCAGTGTTTCCTCGACACAGAAACTGAATTTGTGTTCTCCATACAAGAAAAAGCTATTAGCTCCATTGGGACGCGTTGGCATTTCCTCCATGTTCTGCTCTTTCCGTCCCCTCCGCCGCACGTCTGCACGTTTGAACGGACTAGTTAGACGCGTCTAGACATTTACGCGGCCTCTTATTTGACTGGATTATCTCCACAACACAAATGAACACTTAAAGAGAACTGAGACCTTTTAGCGGCGGCGGTGACGGCGTCGACGGCGGACGGAGATTGAGCGGATCCAAATGTCAACGCCAAATTGTTCCCGTCGCATTGCTGCGCGTGTCTTCTTTCACACAGTACGCTGCATTTACAACCCGCTGCCCTTCTCCCCCCCCCCCCCCCACAGCTGTCTCCACGCACACGGAGGGCGAGGACAAGATGCAAGTGCTGCTGATGGTGGAGGGCGGAAGGTAAGTCACGCAAAAAAAAAAAAAAAAAAAAAAAGATGCGCTTAATTGGGAGCGTGTTTGTGGCGCAGCGCCTCTATGCATTATGCAACCGGGCTGCTGCCGCTTTGATTGCGCCTTTGTCTCGTGCTCTCCAGCTACTGTACGCATCCGAGGTAATTACAGCCCGCCTCGCTGGAGAGCAGAGGTTAGGAGGGGAAGACGTGACGCACGGCGGCCTCGCGCGAGTCTGCAGGTTCGGGCTCGTGCAGCCGCACTTTGCGCTTACTTTGTTAATTGCCGTGTGTTTTTTTTTTTTTTTTTGATCAAACCACGCGCCTCCCGCTCCGCGCGAGCGCTTGTTTGGGCTACTTTTGATCATGTTTATTTAGCGGCTCAGCTTTTTTGCGAGCGCGTGCACAGCGTCAGGTCGTCGGCTTAGCAATTCAAACCACCACCATACTGTTGATGGGTATCGCACCACGATTAACACAGCGCTGATGTCTCTCTAATAGAACGGTTTACGTCCACGGCTTCAACAAGGCGGACTTCACGCTGTGGCACGCGGCCATCACGCTGGCCGCCGGCACGCGCGGCAAGGCCCTCGGCGACCAGCAGCTGACGAGGAGCGGCGTCCCCATCATAGTCGACAGTTGCATCGCGTTTGTCACCCAGTACGGTGAGTCCCTGCAAACCTGCATGGGTCTATTGCTGGGATTTGCGTCCCGTCCACATATAAACACACACAAGAAAAATTGTCGCCTGGAAAATGCACGATAAATGCGGAAAAGGGGACCCGCGCAGCGCTACTGACTGTGAAGTGGGACAGGAGGTTAATACATCGTGCACCAATAGTTCTATTCCACCAATTCAGATTCAAATGTGCTTATGTAACGCTGCTGTTTTCCATAATTCACCGCGGCCACGAGGTTGGTTGTCGCCCCATAATTGCATTTCGTCGCACACACAGGCGACTTCATGACCACTGAGTTACTTCCCTCCTCCCCCGTGTCCGTGTCCCGCTCTGTGCATCCAGGCCTGTGTCAGGACGGGGTCTACCAGAAGCCGGGGAACCCCGGGCGCGTGGCCCAGCTCCTGCAGGACTTCGCCCACAGCGCCCGCGACGTGAAGCTGCGCGAGAAGGAGCACCGGCTGGAGGACGTCGCGTGCACCCTGAGGAGCTTCCTGTCGCAGGCGGAGGACGCGCTCCTCACCAAGGAGCTGTATCCGTACTGGGTGTCGGTTCTGGGTGTGTAGCGGAGGCGTCCCGCTTCGAATCTGCTCGACAAATAACAAAAAAAAAACAAAAAAAAAAGCGCCGTCTGACGCCCGTTTGTGTTTATAGTTTGTCACATTTGGCAGCGTTTGAAGCCGCTCTTGTCTGTGCGGTTCTTTAGATGAGAAGGACGAGCGGCAGCGAGTAAAGATGTACTCCACCTTCATACAGAACGTGCCCAGGATAAACAGATCAACGCTCGACGCGCTGCTGCGGCATCTGTACAGGTACGCGCTCGCGGAGCGGCCGCGTCGCACGCGCTCACAGCTGCTGCCGCGACTCTGTCACGTTAGACTTCCGCCACCCTGAAGGGGACATTTATAGCACAAACTGTGTTTAAATTAAAAAAATGAGATGAAAAAGCTGACAAAACAATGACGTTCACGCTTTCCACAAATAAACAACACAACCAGCTTCTCACCCTGTACTTTAACATTGATTTATGGCATAATTCTAAACGTTTTCGTGTCCTGTGCTCAAACTAAACCTCAGCTCATCCATTATTACAGTAGCTGGACACTCACTGTGAACCAGAAGATATCGTAATGCAGCTTCTCGTTTTCTCTTAACAATAAGCTTTTGTTATTATTATATTATTATTGTTGTTCTTAATCTGATCATTTTCCAGATTCACCGACACCAGACTTTAGTGGATGGAGCTGTTACAAGTTACATCCAGAAAAGAAAAGCTTGCTTTCTCACACAGTTGTGCCTTTTGAGTTGAAAGTGATGAATCAATTCTGTGCTCTTTGCACCATTCCATGGCCTTTTCCAAGCAAGACAACCTGATTGACTCATCTTTAAAAGCTCAGTTAGAAAACAGATACT
Organism: Betta splendens; assembly: GCF_900634795.4. NCBI lineage: Eukaryota > Metazoa > Chordata > Actinopteri > Anabantiformes > Osphronemidae > Betta > Betta splendens. Next base: position 22,723,645 of record NC_040882.2, on the reverse strand, counting down.
TGTTCATAGTCCATGAAACAAATGGCAGCTTTTTCTGGCTTTTCATGGTGAAGGCAGCCGGCTAACGCCATAAATGAGGACTAGTAATGAGTTACAGGAGGTAAGAAATAGAGACAGGGTGTGGGAATAAGATGACGTCTCATTGGCTGCAGCTTATGTTTCACAGCCTTTCCTCAGAGATTTAGCTGCATTAGCTCAACGACTGATTGTTTGTACATTCAGGCCTTGACTGGATGCAGACTGAGGTCTAGCGCTTCGTTTATTGCGTGTGAATGTGAGATTGAGGCAGCGGACGACGCGACGCGCTGGCATTTCTGTGTTGTTCATTCCGAACACGTCTCTCCCCGTGATTCAGGATCCAGCAGTGTTCCCACGTCAACCACATGCCCAGTGAAAAACTAGCCTCCGTCTTCTCCTCCTGCTTGTTCCAGACCAGCGGACAAACCCCACAAGAAATCGGCGTCGTCCGCGACCTCATCAGCAACTACGTCACTCTGTTCGGGGTACGTCTCCGGTTGTCAGCGCTGGCGACCTTGAAAACACATCGCTTAGTTTGCTTGGATCATACTTTATACACGTAGCTGCTAAAAATAGTGACCAGTATGCTTATTATTTTCTGTGACAATTAAAAGTCGTGAACGGAAGTCACGGCTCCACAAAACAGAGAATGTTAGAAAAACAGGTCACCTAGAACAAAACATACCAGCGGAGTCTTGTTCAGGACATGTTTGGCTGCAGGCGAAATGGGACCAGACCCGTGACTCTGCTCTGTGTGTGAGCACGGTGGAGAGTGGAGGCGGAACCTGCTCAGACGTCACAGCTCCAATGCTTTTGGCTTCTATTATGGCTCTCGCTTTAGCTGCGATTACGGCTGCGGTTTTAAAGGCACGACGTGTTAACAGCTTTCCCGTTCATGTATAAAATGAGGGGGATCACAACAGAAAGTCATGTAAAGTTAAATCTGTATTTTACAGAAAGGAGATGTGCAGGATGTGTGGCTATGTGTCAACACTAATCAGAGGAACACACACATACACTTACATACACAAAATATGTTCTTCAAGTGTTTTTGTGCATTAACTTTTGTTCAGCGTATACAGTGATATCATATTATAGTTTCAGTGTCTGCACACACCAGAGATAAACTGCCTCTAACTATATGATTGATGGAAAACACTAATAACATTGGAACCGTTCAGCTATTACCATGTTGCGTTTCTAAACAGAGCTGCAGGCACAACGTATTTATACTCTACTTTAGCAAGTGGTCGACTGTGGAACCACTGTATCATCTTCGCTGCTAGCGGGGTCACTGCTAGCGGGGTCGCGGCTAGCTAGCTAGATTGCTTGGACGTTCAAAAGAGTAGCAATGGCTTCGGAGCGGCGTCCGCGTGACGAACGGCCGTGAAACTCAAGCAACCACGAGCCCCGATAGCGGCGCGTGCACGCGCGGCGACTACAAACGAGGGAGCGGCGTCGCTAATTAGAGCGGCGGCTCGGTGCCGCGTGCCGTCGACAGGGCCCATTATCAGGCCCAAACACACACACACAATGAGTTTGAGGCTTTCTTTCCTCTCCAGCAATCTTCTCCTCCGCTCGCACAACTCCAACAAAGCAAATTGTTCACTGAAAATGATAATGATGTAGAAAAAAAAAAAACACGTCATTTTCTTCATGAAGCTTTGTGAAAGAAAATAGTCGCCTTTCTGTGCGGAGCTGTCGGACCCCAACGCTAACTTCCACCTTCACAATTAGAAACCTCTCCATTTGCAGCTGGCATTAGATTCTTCTTCACAGTGTGATTTAGAAATCAGAATGACCGTCACAGGCTTTCACTTGAACGGGCGGTTTCTCATGAATGCGCTTCTGTGAACGTTCCCACCAGGTCCACGAAGACCAAGTTCAACAGATGGAGATGGAGAACAGTTTCATCACACGCTGGAAGGAAAAGAAGGACACCACAGTAAGTCAGGGTCTGGAACCAGGGTTGGATGTGAGCAGGTAATGAAGGGCGTGGGGCACAATAATGGAGGCGGAGGGCGGTTGGTGTTTCTGGATGCCGAAGTCGAGGAAAAAACATTGGGTTCAGAGAACTGGGAAAATTAAAAGACTCTCTGGCTCCGGCTAAATGGAGAAATGAGTCTTTTCCTCCCACTCCTTCCCACCTGATCCTCTCTGCTCTGTCTGTGGGCTTTCACAACAGGTCGGCTGCTGTGGGGCAGAAGGTTACCCAGGAGGAACCCAGCGCTGTTATAAAGCGGCCTGAGCTGCAAACGGGGCCATGTTGTTTACAGTTACTGTAAGAATCAAAGAGATTCAGGGTTTTAATGTAGCAAATAGAAAGGCCAGAAATGGGAAAGGTATTACTTTTCCCATGCGCCACCGTCCTTGAATGTCCAATAATAAAACATGTTATGTGTTTTAGGAATGATTTCAGCGTTAAGAAGGTTTATTTTATCACATTATTACTGTTCGTATTCCTGCGGCCGCTGTTCGTCATCAGTACAACCTCCAGAGCTGCTGAACTCATGGCAGCTACTGATCTCAGAGTCAAAAATCAAGTGATAATTAGTACTTGCAGCCATTTTTTTTAGTTTCACACAGAGAAGCCTTGAAAAATAAAATATATGTAATAATGTCATTTACCACACATGGATTCAAGGGTTGTGTACAATAGCGCCGTGTGTAATGTGTGGGAGGAAGGATTTGCGCTTTTCATTTGAATGATTTGAGACGATGATGTGTGATTTATACTCAGTCCAACACAGGGTCATTAGGCGAAAAAAAATACACAAGCACAGTCCAAAAGCTCAAACCGGACAAGTAGAAGGTGATGCGTGGAGATACTGTACCAACTTCATTTGTGCGTGTTGTCAGGTGGACTGTTCCACACGCCCCCTCATCCAAACCTGCAAGTGCAGCTCTGCGGTACCTCAAATATCCAGGGCTAGGCTGAAGATACTGGGGTTAAACCTGAGCTAATAAACCCCAGCTATGCCTGGGAATCAGTTCCCGGCCACACGAGCCTATTTTCATGACTGTACCCATTACTGGGATATTTTAGTCTGAACTAAGGAGGTGGCTCGAGCAGGCAACCAGACGCCTGACACCGCCATCCCTGCAGCCTTGACTCTGGCAGGAGTAAAAAGGCTCACATTTCACGGTCCATTTAACATGAAAGGGCTGAGGATTTATTCACACTGCAGAACAAGGAGGAAGGCACAGGTGGTAAAGGTATAGGAGGTCGGCGGCGCTGAACCGGCGGCCGAGGCTCTGACCTCATCTGTTTCCTGTTGAAGGCCGAGAATGAGACGGAGGCTCGAGCCCCGAAAGTGGCTAATGTGTCCAGACTTGGGGAGTAAGTAAATCAGTGATATAATGAGGTGCAAGACAATGTCATGCCTCGCAAGTTGAAAGTGGCACCTGAAAATCAATAGGCGCATTTACGGCCAGGGCGCGTGCAGCGAGTATGACTTTGGTGAAGAGCAGAAACGCCTTCGCTTCCAAAGCGACGCCGCTGTGATTCCCCCTCGTTCCTGAGCCTCGCTCGCCCAAAGCGAGAGAGGCCGACTGCTGACGCACCTCGGACTGATGACCGCTCCCCTTGAGCCGGCGCAGATCCGGACCCGGCGTCCAATCGATGCAGCTCGCTAACTAGATGTTAGTAATTTATGACAATTACTGTAGCAGGATGAATGGATTCCTAGCAGGGAGCAGCTGGCGGAGCCGACTGCTCCACTGTCAAACTGATAAACACACATTACGCTCCTCCAGTGGCCATATTAGTCAGTCTACTTCCTAAAAGGCACAGCTAATTACTGCGTTTATGGTCTTAGCATAGCGTTTCCTTTCTGTTTAATGGCTCGGCGTATCCTTCAGCTTGTCGTTTGTTACGAGTACATTGCGAATAATATTGTGATCAGTAATCTTGGTGTTGCCGGGGACTTACGGTAAAACTTTTGGGTTTCATTAGCAAAAAAGCTGCATTTTTCACCGTAAATGAAGTTTTAATTAAATCCTGCAGTGTGGCGCAGTATGTAATTTACTAATACAAGATGAAGACGGTTGTTACACTCAACCCGTGTCTCTGTCTTGGCGTCTACGCTACATTTTTCCTGGCACTCAGCTTATTTTTTCCATTCCGGTAATAACCACTGAACATTTTTCTGCGGAGGGTTTGTCTTGAAAACACTTTCGCGTTGACAGTACACTTAAAGTTAACACCTCCGATTTAAACACGGGGTTTTAAATGTCACGTCACCTAACAATACGGCACATCTTTGGCATTTTTTTCTTTCTCCTCGTGAATGTAATTTTCTTATGGTGACTGAGACCTGGCCACATGTGTGCTGCTGTTCCACACAGAGGCCAAGGTCTACTGTGCTCAGTCACGCTCGCTAAAACGAATCTTCATTTCTTTTCACCTGTTTCCAGCTTTTCGCCTTTTCACTGAACAGAAATAACCCCATTTTGTGTGTAGTGCTTTATCATCTCCTTCAATTTGAGAAAAATGTCACTGCTGACTTTCTAACCTTTTATCCTCAATTACTATCAAATCTGACCGCTGTGTTCTCTCTGCAGATACTGTACTCTGTTGCTCTAACACTTTGGGGGCAGGAGTATTTTAGACCTGACAGGTTAATTACATTTTTCTCAACAAATTTTAGTCCTGCACAAGACCATGCATTTGATTTTACTATGTTCCTATCCATGGGCAAAAGCAAAAATCATAATAATCACACAGAGTACGCAGCAGTACTGGATCCGCTTTAAGGTAAATGAGATGAACACAGTCTGTACGCCTGCGCTTTCAATTAGGTGCTGCCACAAAATGTACAATGGTTCACACAATTTTGTGTGTATTTGTTTGCTCAGTACGGCCTGTACTACACCCTAAAGGTCCCCTCGGCAGAGCATTACACCACCACCACCACCACAAAACCATTGAGTATGACACAACATCGTTCATACATATTACATACATATTGGCTATTTCAGTTGTTCTTGTGTGATAGGAGACTTTATCAATAGGCCTAATTGTGAGTGAGGGCTGAATAATTACAGCGTTCCTTTCGTGGGACCACCCTGTTCTTTTACTGTAGGTGAGATCTGTGCCTCCGTCTGTACTAAAGTCTCCTCACATCTCTTATTTAGGCAGGTTTTGTGTTCAATTAATGCTGCCAGGTTTAATTTGCCTCCAGCTCTACAAGCGACCTTTTGCTTTTCACAAATCCTCTAACTGTGTCTCTCACTTTTTTTCCATTTAGATCCTTGCCACACTGGAGAAGGAATTTAGCAGAGAAGCCAATTAATCCCAACTGCATTGTTTTTGTAATTCAACTGATCTCGGCTCTCTCTCTCTCTCTCCAGTTCTCTCCAGCTGGGGACTTGATCTTCGAGGTGTACCTGGAAAAAAGAGAGCCAGAAAACTGCTGTTTAATCAAGGTATAATTGTGTGTTTGTGCATCGCTTTTTCTCTCACGGATCCACGGCCTGTACGCTGGAGAGGGGGATAGAGGCCGGTGGAGCGGGAGAACGAATGAGGGATGAATGTGGGGGCAGAGTGAGAGGCAGGGAGATGCTGATAGAATGGGGCTGAGACATTTGTGGTTTGACCTGATGGGATTACCGCCACTGAAATAAATCAAACCGAACTAATCAAAGAAATGTCTGATTTAATTGTGTGAGTAATTGCATTTTACACGGCGTCAGGGCTGTAGGTTACGGATTCGTCTCACAGGTCGGCAGCAGTGCTAGAATAGGAATGTGTGTGTGTGTGTGTGTGGGGGGGTGCACAGTTTGACTTTAACTGCCTGCTTTCTCTCTGTGGAGGGAGGCAGCCTGGTTATTAGCTTCCGATAGTTCTACTAACTTCACAAGGAATCAGGTATTTAATCAGTGCACTGTGTACACGGCTGCCAGTCAGAATGCAGCGCAATTAATGTTACGCGTTAAATATTGAAAGACTCTTCAAAAGCAGCAGGACGAGGGGCGCGGTATTGATCCGGCGGCTTATGATGGGAGCTCATATATATGCAGGACGTGTTGACTTGCTCCTGACCGGTCCTCGTTCTGCCGGCGCCGGTTCGCAGGTCTCGCCCAGCATGCGGGCCTCGGAGCTGGCGGAGAGCGCGCTGAGCATGAGGAACGTCGGCCGCGCCGCCGCCGACGACTGCTGGACCGTCTTCGAAGTGGTGGAGAACGGGGAGCTGGGTGAGTCCTCCACTCACAGAGTCGGGTCCAAAAGCAGGGAACACGTTGTCAGGATCAGGCCCAGATCCTGTTCTACCACAGATACACAAATCAATGTTTGGATTAAAACAAACAAACAACAAACAAACATTAAACAAAGTTGATTCTTTTAATTTAATCATTATGAAAATGAATGTCTTTCCACTCTTTTCTTCAAAGACTAAACCATTCGAGGAAATTCAGGCACTTTAAAGACAGCTTCAGATGAACTGTATCCACTCACATTTCTACTTTTGCTTTGTGGCTGGTGCCACTTTTAAGGGATTTGTAAACATAACCTCCTTCAGCATTTGACAGCAATGTGAAATTAATCACTATGTATTTCGACACAATAACCATAAAAAAGGAGAATATGTTAGAAATAACAACAATAGAAAAAGCTCCTTTATAATAAATGTGCATAGACCTCTGAGTATTTTTGTTCATCCTGTTTGGATTCTTGTGTTTCACACAGTTCCTAGGATACACAGACCTGCACAATAATGTCTTTGGTGAGCCACGGGTCAGGACGAGGGCACAGATCCATTTCTTCCAAACAGCTCAGTAGCTTCATTAACTGTGGAGTGAAAGTTTCTTGTTTTGGTCCTGCAGCCAAACTAAATAACTGGAAGACAGGCCCTTGGTCTTAGCAACCCAGAGGTCACTCCAACGCGGCTCGTGGGCTCATGCAGAGACTGCAGAATCGGAGTTCACCAAACAGCATCTCAAGCGCGGAGGCAAAGACTCTCCGCTCGGGTGACACAAAATTCAAATCTCGTGGCGCTGCTCAGCACCTGGCCAATGGCGGCCTCACGGGGCGCCAAGGCGCGAGATTGGTCCGAGCTAAGCCGCGGTGAAATGCAACCACACAGGATTTGCCAGGACAATGAGAAGCCTGTAGAGCGTTGCCGAGACGCTTTTAGCGCTTAATTGCTACCTAAGGGGCTTCTTCGTTACAAGTGTGAAGGCTTTCATAACAAAAATGGATCTGACTCTTTAGTGTCCATACGCTTCCAAGTACATCCTGAAGACTAGTGGCCGTTGAGGGAACCTCAGCCCAGGGACCCGGGTGCAGTGCCACGCATTTTAACAAGCTGAGATTAATCATTCTAAGCAGCATCTTGGACAAATCAGTCTCACACAACAACCCTCTTCGCTAATTGCAGCTTCTCAGACACCATTTTAAGAAATTAAACCGGCATTTCATTGTAATCAGCTGGAAGAGCTTCTCCAGGAGCAGCTCCTACATTCTCACTTACAAATACTGCTCAGGCAGATTTATTTGTCACCTGAATGCCACGCAATTATTAATAATAACTAACAAATAACTTACATCAAAGGTCAAATGGCGTCAAATGCCACGCTGCATAGAAGGATGGGATTCAAAGTGACTGAAAGGATGACATCACCGCGGCAGTAATTCCCATTCAGGTCTTTTCCAAGGGGCTTTTGATTGTAGATTATGCTCTCTCTCTCTCTCTCTCTCTCTCTCTCTCTCTCTCGCGAGCTGCTTCCTGAACGTGCGTTCTCACTCAGAAGCGACTCGAGCAGCGCCGGTGAATCGTCTTCACCGCCGCGAATAACTTTCCCCTGATTGAAAGGGAGCCAACAGGCCTGCACGCGAGCAAACGGCGGGCCGTGGCGTCAGGAGCGGAGCTGGAGTGGCTCCGCTCGCGGTCCCCGCGCTCCTCCGCTTGTTTTCGCCCTCACAAAGTTAGAGGGCGCGCCGTCCTCGCCCGACGACGCGGCTGCGTTGAATACTGAGCGCGTTTGCTGACGGTTCAGCATATTTTCCATGCTGAGACAATGCGTCTGCGGAAGAGTAAACAGTCAAGCTCATTTTAAAGGTGGTGCCGTGACGGGATTTTGCTCATAAAGCCCTAAAGGGGGAGGGAAGGTGCGTTAATTTAGCGTTTTGTGGGAAAACCACAGATAAACACTGTTATCAAGGACAATAGACAGAAAAAAGGGGAGCTAATATTTGTTGGGAAATGAGGAACTAATTCCTTCGCCTGGGTCTGCTGAGATTCCAGAAAGGAGATAAGCCCACCGGTATGAATAAGTTATACCACTGTGGCTCTTTTAACATCCTTTGGTTATGAAAAACAGGGGAGTGTAGAGATGGAGGCATCAGAGACGCAAATTGTCTGCTTTTTTTTTTTAGCTGATAGCTTGTACCCTGTTCACCAATTAGGAAGAGATAATAGGTCTATTTTGCACATGAGTGTGTTTTTATAATCAGGTCCTGATATGCTGGAGATAATTTAAAATGTTTTGTGATGGAAATGGGGAGAACAAAATATTTTGTTATTTGGTTAACTAGAATCCGTCATGGATTTATTTAATTTTTTGGTTTCATGCATCTATAATTCATGTAAAGCCAGAGGACAGCGTGGCTTTGTTGTTGTTGGCTGTAGCAGTTCCTAGCTGGCCTATATGCTAACCGTGCATCCCTCTGTGGCAGAGCGGCCGTTGCACCACAGCGAGAAGATTCTGGAGCAGGTGTTGGAGTGGAGCGCGCTGGACAGTCCCAGCTCCGCCGTCCTTGTCATCAAGAAGTTCGCTGGGGCGAAGAGAGACGCTGGCGTGAAAGGTGAACCGCCGCCCGTGTGTCATTAGACATGCAAGTAAAAGGTCCACCTTCTGCCTCCAGCAGCATCTTCCAAAGCCTAATTTCAAACATTATGTATTTTGCATCAAACCTGCATCAGCATCCACACGGACGCCTGTGTGGGGGCATCGGTGTGCGTGTTTGCTCATAAAAGACCTCATTTCAGTCCACGTATCTAAGGAAAAACTCGACCCATTCAGACAAAATACACGAAATTCTGTCTTTAGTTCCCCAAAGATTGAAAAGTGTAATTAAAAGGAAGAAGTGATGATCAAGGGTCAAACTTTGAACCCTTGTCCAGGATGTAATTAGGTTGAGCAGTGAAAGCGCTAAAAGCTTCCTGTTTGCACATTTGTTAGTTTAAAGTGATTTAAGCAGATGTAACAGTTTCACCCAGTGGTGTTGATGCCGACCCAGAAGCTCATAGCACACGTCTCCCTTTAATTGACTCATTTACAGGAAGCCAAATGCAGTTTACGAAGTCTGAGTATCTGAAGTTCAACGACGGATCTGCTAAACTGCTGCCAGGGCATAAATTCCAGGACAAATATGTGGAACTGCGTGCCGACACACTGCTGCTCTACAGAGATATCAAAGTAAGTAGACTTTTATTTTCATTTTAATCTACTGCTACATCCACTGTAAATACCTGCTGCCTGGGGTTTTTACATGCAAACACAAAGTATCGGGTGAACACAGATTGCTTTGGGTCACAGGGGACTTTAAAAGGTTATGTTGTAGATCTGCTTAAATAACTGAAATATAATAAATACCACAAGGACCCAACTCCACCCAACGCTCCCTGCGTCGTGATGACGGTCACGCTGTCGTCTCAGGTTTCCAGATGTTCGAATTACGTAGTGGCTACAGCAGAGCAAGGAGAAATGGGAGTACAGTGTTTGAGAGAGGCCCAGCGGGTCCGAGTTCTCCTCAGGCTGTTTCCTCCCGCCACATTTCTGCAGCTGAAACATGGGATTCGTAAAAGAGCGTGAAAAAGGGTAAATAATAGATGGAGGTGCAGTAATTCTGGCAGTAGGGGAGAAGAAAATGGGTGTGGGTCGCGCGTGTGCGTGCGTGCGTGCGTGCGTGTGCGTGCGTGCGTGCGTGTGTGTGTGTGCGTGCGTGCGTGTGTGTGTGTGTGTGCGCGCGCGTGCGTGTGTGTGTGTGTGTGCGCGCGTCTGCATGTGTGCGTGTGGGGTGGCTGTTTTCACTGAAAGCTTTTAAATATCAAGCTGCACGACAATGTTGCCCAATCCTACATACAGTAAACACGTAATAAATGGCCTCTGCAGTTCTGTCTGTGGGACGGATGATGTGGCAGGAAGCTGGGTTGTGATTCGTAGGTGTCAGACCAGTTTGACCTGGTTCTCCTCTGTTCTTCCAGTGATGATTGTCATGTTCTGATGCTGTGAAATGGCTCCGATTGTTTTGCTGACATTTCATTTTGGTCTAATAACTATTTCTCCCGCAGAGCACTAAAGCGGAGAAAGCGATGCAGCTCAAGTCTGTGAAGTGTTTCCTCGGTGTGAAGAAGAAGCTCAAACCTCCGACCAGGTAAAGCACACGCTCGCGTCCTCACCCTGACCCGGACCCGACGCCGAGCGCTGCTCCCGGCGTGAGCTGCTGAAACAATGGGCCGAGCTCATTAATCTTCCAGCGTCTGCTGTATTAGCTGTGGCGTTGCTCTCGCGTTCATTCACCTGCTTTGCTTCCGCGAGTGAAGGCGTTTTCACCGTCGCTCGGGCGTCACAGACGCGTTGATGATTCTTCCAGTGCGTCCAGTAAAACGGCTGCTTCTCCCGGACTGGTTTACGCACACATCTGCCTTCGCTTTATTGGTCAATCGCGCATTATGGGCCACTTTTAGTGAGCAATTGTGTAAATTCCCATTTCCTCCCGGCCCGTTTTACGGTGCAGTAAACATTGCATCAAACTACACCATTGATTTGGAATATTTCCAGTGCAGAATATTATATAGTGTAAACCACTGCTGCGCGTTGTTAGCACATCGACCCCCGTGTGTTATTAGGATGAACTGAGCCTCGTTTGCTCCAGCTGCTTTCGTATCTGGTCTGATCCATGGTTCTCTATAGATTCATCGCCCGTTCGGTTTCCTCGCAGGGGAAACGCCCAAACACGCCTTTGACCCCGTCTTATTTTTCACTGGAATGAAATTGATTAGACATAATTACAGTTTAACAAATACAAATTATCAAACTCTGCCTCTGCAGATAGGAAGCCTCACTGCCACTGTTTTATTGTAATGATCTGCTATTATTAGAATTTATGACACATGCCAAACGTGCCGCAGCTCTCGTTGGCCAAACACGGAGGATATTGTCGAGAAGCCAAACGCTATATTTCACATTACCTAATTATAATTCCTCATAATTTTCCCCATGTCAGAATTTCCAAGTCTGGAGAAGCGTGAAAAATGAGTCCGGCGCGCGATTGTCTGCGTTACGCAGTCCTTGAGGGGAGAAAACTCGATGAGACGGCGGCAGCGGGAGATGAAGGGGGACGGGGGAGAGCGCGGTTCCACGGATATACAGCTGAGTGGGCTGTGAGAGGTGATACGGTGAATAAAGAAATCAAGACGGAGAGCGCGGGTGAGGAGAGGCGGCGCTCCAGCGCCTCATTAGGCAGAGGTCTGTCTGCGAGCGGCCGCCGTGGCGCTCACGCCCCTCCCGCTGTGGAGCTTTCGGGCGGTGGACGCACACGCGCGCTAGTGTGGGACCAGGGTTACTCTCCCACTTGCGCCACCCGTTCTCCGGCCTCAGTATCTGGCAGCGAGCTGTTCTTTGAGGCTGATAGGTGAGCAGCCGTGCGCTTGGTGAATCGCAGGCTTTGGCCCAGAGCATATTGAGGTCTGGCCGTGTGTAAACACGTGGGCTGCAGCTGCACTGATGAACTTGATTAATTCCACTGCTTCGCACCTAACACTTGAGAATGTTTATTTCTTTCGTTGCATTTTAATGAAAATATTCTGACCTGCTTCCTCGCCATTTTTATTCAAGTGTTGAGTTGGAAGTTTAAACTTTCTATTTTCGCAAAATAACATGTTTTTTTTTGCAAAACACTGCCAAGTGTGACCCGTGTGTTTCTCATTTCAACAGCTGGGGCTTCACGGTCCACGCTGATAAACACCAGTGGTGAGTGTCACACAGAGGTGCTCCGCTTTAATCATTGATGACGCTGACTTCTACACTTTAGCAGTTAAACATGTCAGACACAGAAGCAGCGAAGGGCAGCGAGTTAAAGAGCTGGAGTTAAGGGTCTGTGTAGTGAAGTGGGTTAATAACAGGAAGCTATGCTCACGTTAGACAAAGGAAGTGAGTGAAAGTCCAAATGCTATATAAGGCTTGTTGTTATTGTTACAGTGGGTACATAAAAGAAAATGTTAATGGGAAAAAAATATGATTAGTAGTTACATAATAAGGGAATGAATATAAAAAAATAAAAATAAAAAATAAAGCAGATTGAGTCAATATATTGAATGGAACTACTTTGTTTTTTATAGTATATTTCCAAATCAGCAAATTCCCAAATGTAAGAACAATTTTAATGAATTTCTTGCAGTGCAGGACAGAAATAGCTGCAAAGCAAAGCAAACAAAAGCAGTGGCAGCTGTTATTTAAACCATCACCCGAGATTCCTACTTCCTGCACCAAAGGGACTCTTTACCTGTGTGGGCTGGTGTAATCACAGCTAATGGCAGCCGGCACGTACTGTACTGAACTGTCCCCTCGGAGGAAACGGCGCCGGCCGCCGCCACGCGCCAAATCAAGTCGCCCGCTCGAAAATTACTGAGAATAATGAGGTGGAAATCAGGGAGTGAAGTGACCGAGCTTCTCCTCCTCAGGCATTTCTGCTGCGAGACGAAGGAGGCGCAGGTCACCTGGGTGGCGGACATCATCAGGATGAAGGTAAGATCGAGTGCGACGGAGACGCTGAAGGAGGCGACGAGGCAAAAGCGTGATGAAGCGATTTAATGAGCAGAAGGTCAAACGAGCGAGCGAGAGAGAGAGAGGGAGGCGGCGGCGAGTGCGTCTGGAGCCGCCTTCCAGCCGCGAACCACAAACAACTTACGCAGAGCAAACAAAGAGCCTGGATGAGAGATCTACTAGATTACAGCAGGAATAAATCCGCCTTTACAATCCATCTCACAACAAGGAGATACGATAAATCACATTTTCCGCAATCATCCGTTCCCATTCAGCTGCGAGGCAGCCGAAATGCATGAAACACGGGGAGAACTGTAAAGTTTTCGAGGTCACTCAGCAGTAACATAAATCACTTTATGCGGAAAAGCCGTGAGAATAAGGTCAAGGCGTCTGTAACAATCACATTGCGGTGCTTAACCCCGCGGTGCAGCTGTGCGCCGCCGCTGTCGGGCGCTGACACAGCACATATGACATAAATAATTCAAGGCGAAGCAAACGCGGGGAGAGGATCTGTCGCCGTCTCTCCAGTGTTTCCCGCTCGCTGCTGCTGGTCTCCTCGACCCCTCGTCTCCTCCTCATCTCCTCATCTCCTCGTCTCCTCCTCATCTCCTCCTCGTCTCCTCGTCTCCTCCTTGTCTCCTCATCTCCTCCTCGTCTCCTTGTTGTCTCCTCGTCTCCTCCTCCTCGTCTCCTCGTTGGGCCGATGGCTCGGCCTCGCTCGCGCCCCCCCCCGTTTGGTTTCCTTCACGGGGCGGCGTTGTTCATCACAGGCGCTTACTGTAAAAGCCTTTTAGTGCCTTGGAGTGGGTTAGCAAGCGACGGCTCCAAAGGCAGAGCCGATTGCTGCCTATTGTTTCTAAGTGTTTGAAGGTGTTTGTTTAGTGGGCTCGGTGACTTTTATCTGCTTTCTGAAACGGCTCTCAGCTCTGCAACCAGTAAATCTACAGCAGGCTGGAGCGAGCGAAAAATATTAGGATTCGCCTCCCAAATCCGCTAAATATGGGGATTGTGGGCTTCTGACGCGGGGGCTTGTGGGAAGGACACGGTGCTTGTGGGAAGGGCAGAGCGAAGGTATGGATGAGAAAGTGGAGAGCACTCCAGCTTTCTTGATTTCCTTTCTCTTACCTGTTAGCGAGCGTTTGGCTCCAGCCGTTTCCATAGCAACTGCCAATGGAGGGTCTTGCTTGGAGAAAGGTGGAATGGATTGGTCGAGGTTAGAGCTGGGAGGGGGGGGGGGGGTAAAGGTCCAAGGACGGGTCCCAGCAGTGATGGAATGAGGGTGTGTTAAAGACGGACAGTCGTGCGGGTCGTGGGGACGCGTGGCCAGAAATGAGCTCTGCAGACGCTGCAGAGGAGGACGTGGAGCAAAGCAAAGCGCGGAGGGGCGCGTGCAGTCCGGCCCCTCATTTCTGTTGGCTGTGTGTCCTCAGTACGGCTCGGACCTCTGCTCAAGGACCCTCCTCGCCGCTAAGGACGCCGCTGACCACAAAGCGTCCAGAGGGGGCGCTGTGAGCAGCGAGAGCAGGACTCTACCACCGGCACTGAGCTCCAGCAAAGCGGTGAGCAGCAGTCAGTTCTGGTGTCTTATCTGTGCCTTTAGCTGATATTTATCCTCCATTCCCACACTGCACTCACTCAGATGCAATGTTGACGAGAAAAAGGGTACATTTGCTCTGTTCGCGCTCCGCAGGCCGACAGGAGGACGTCTCTGGGCGACATCTACCCGAGGGCGTCCAGGGAACCGGTGCCCCTCCGCTGCACCAACGCCGCGTCCAGCTGCCCGACCCCGCCCCCTGACGCTCCCTGCAGGCGTGGCTCCATGGACCCCCGCCCCCCCGTGGACCCCCGCCCCCTCGTGGACCCCCGCCCCCTCGTGGACCCCCGCCCCCCGTGGATCCTCGCCCTCTCGCCCCCCGCCCCCCCGTGGACCCCCGCCCCCCCGTGGACCCCCGCCCCCTCGTGGACCCTCGCCCCCCCGTGGACCCCCGCCCCCCCGCGGGCGCCGCCCCCTCGTCCAGGCGCCTGCAGCCGCTGCCTCTGCCCGTCCAGGCCAGGAAGCCGCCCGCGGGCGTTGAGGGCTTGATGCCGCCCAGCCTCTTGACCGAGCTCAACTCGGTGCTGAGCAAGAGCGGCCGCGGCGCCAGGAGCCAGGAGTGACGCGGCGGGCGGACGAAGATGCCGTAGGTCAGAGCTGAGCCAAGCACTACAGAGGAGAACGTTTGGAGAACGTTTGGAGAACACTGAGCCGTCAAACGCCCGCTCCCGTCTTTAGTTCAGTTCAGCAGTGATATTTGACGGCTGCTGATCTTAGTGTTTTACAGTGTTTTTTACATCTCCACGTACTGTACAGCTGGTCATTGTTAATGGGGGGATCACAGACACAGCCTGCATCCGTTATAGCGGGTGAACTGTCGTTCTATATTAGTAGTTATTTGCATATTTGCAGCGGTTTCCAGCGTGGCCTTTGACTGTACAGCACCATTGTTAACGTGCTCTTTAGTGAACATTAAAACATTTTACTAACGTGAAGGTTTCTCTTTGCTCTTTTTCAGCCTCCCCTCACACAGTGCAAATTAAAAACGTGTGTTTGCCGAGGGCTCCGTCTAAAAACGATCCTTCCTGTGTTTCTGCGTCGAGGCAGATGGCGGCAGAGGTGTCACCCAAACAGGGAGGGAAGCTACGCCGCGGCTTTTTTACAGAGCGGAGACAAAGCCAAGTTTTGACTTTTTTTTAGCTCCGCCCGAATCCAGCACCTAATTACAACTGAGTAAAAGAGTGGCAGGAGGACAAACGTTGTGTAGCGATAGAAATGTGGAAAGAATCGTCACAAACGCGACTTTTGAGTGTGTTATACATCATCATTGGATTTCTGTTTGTTCAGCTCTTCTGTCTCTTATTTCTTTCCATCATATCACATCTCTTCTCTCTCAGGATTCCTTCACCCGTGCAGCCTTGTCTCTTTGTAATTGTACCATTGTTGGTTAAATTGTGGAAACATACGAAGCAGCTGGGCTTTTAGTGCGAACAGGACTCCAAAGACTCCATCCTTGACTTATTTATATAAACTTTATATCGCAATTTTATTCATAGGTTTCATCAAATTCTGCTGTTAGAATGAACTCCGTGGCCCAAGTCGCACGCTCTCATTGAATAATGTATAGCAGTCAGAAAATGCTCACGTAGGCAATTGTCACACAGGTTCCTCCATGAAAAATTCATATTAACATTTTATTTTGGTTATGCCTCACACGCCAGCTGCTTGTCCTTTGTCCACGTCCTCATATTCCAATCATGGCGCTGCCACGTCTGTGCGTTCACGGTCGAGGCGGCTCTGTTTAAGCATTTGTTTGGACTGTGTGAATATTTGTTTTCGTCTCTCGCCTTTATTAATTAAGTTTATTATAACAGTGTGCTGTGTTCACGGGGTGCGTCCTTTTCATTCTTGGAGCTAACTCCCAGCTAAGTGGTTCTGATGTGTGGTCATGTTCTACAGTCACACAGTAGGCGCCGGAACTGCTTCTTTTTAATTGATATGTGAGGAGTGAAGTTCGCGTGTGTCTGTTTCCGTGGTTTCACCAGCGTGTGCAGTTCATTGGCTTCGCTTTGTCTCAGTGTGTGTGACCCAGCACTTCCTCAGTCCCTGTGAGGCCCATAGTCCAGGCTCACCATATGGTGAAGAAGCTCTGAAAAGTCATGACATCATCATATCAGCACTGACTTTGACCGCGGGCGCTGGTGGTACATTTACTCACATGCTGTTTAATCAAATGTTATCGGAACTAGGCTTCAACGCAAGGAGCACATGAGATGTTCTGACCCAGTCATGTAACACGTAACAGGACCCTGGTTTCTACACAGAGACCAGACCGGGGCCTTTGGTTCTGGCTCCTTCCTGCTTTGGTTCAAACCCCTGGTGATCATCACTTGTTCTCAGTTATGTGCTTTTAAGACCAGTAGCCACTATTTTAAATGTCCTTCACAACTAGTAACAGTAAATTGATTGATGGTGTTTCCAGCTTCTTTGTAGTTCATCATAATTATCCACTGCACTGATGTGCACTGTGTGCTGCACAATGATGAGTACTTTGTATTTCATATTCTGAGTTATTTAGCTGATGTATTTAAGCTGGTTGCTCTATAATGGAACTGTACATTTGCTGCAGTAAAGAGCGGAGCTTTACCTGCACAATGTCTGTGTGAAGTAACCGTGTTGTTTTTGTTGATACAGCTCTTACTTTGTCTATATTTATGTTTATATTGAGGTCAGAGTCATGAAAGTTGCATTTGTCTAAAATGGGCCTTTTATTGTGGCTGTTATTGCCCCTGCCCTTCTAATGCAGGATGCAGGAGGTGTGAACTCAGCGTTAGAAGAGCATCTCAGCCAATACAACTCCACCAAATACAAATCAGATAAAAAGAAAAAAAACAATGTGAAATTTAATTAACACCTCCCTGGAAGTGTCAACAAAACCTTTATAAACTTTCTTCAGGTGGATCTTATTGCAAAGCTGTTTATAGATTGGATTGTGTGGCTGCTACTGAAGGTGTCGGGAGCTTATGAAGCAAGATGCTGATCTGCAACATCAAACAATAAAACCTGCCTGGCGCCGTGTAGCTCAGTGGAGGCGCTCTGACCCGTGAGGGTCTCCTCCAGCGTCTGGACCAGACCCGGACGTTGTGGGTCCCGATGAACATCTCCCACGTTCACGGCAACAAATTCAACTTGGGCCCAGTTTAAACCTCGTGAAAACACAGACTCCGGCGTTTTGCTGATGGCATTGTTTTAGCAAAGTGAGCGAACAATAACGTTTCTCCCAGCGCTCCGTGCTGTGACTCACGCATGCGGAGGTGCACAGCAGTGGAGTAGCTGAGCTGTGTGCTGCGTTCACAGGCAGCGGTGACAGCAGAGAGAGAGGAGGGGGATTAGAGAGCAAGGCAGTGAGCTGATACGCTCCAGAAAGAGCCCGAGAATGACAAGTTATTTCAAAAGAGCAGACACGAGCCCCTCGATTCCACGTGAGATGCTTCTCAATTAGACCCGAACCCCGTGTTTAGGTTTTTTTAAACAAGGCATGTTGGATTTAATCCGAGGCCATTTTGAAATGTGGATGTTATTGATCAGCCCTTGGCCTCTCTCTCTCTCTCTCTCTCTCTCTCTCTCTCTCTCTCTCTCTCTCTCTCTCTGTCTCTCTCTCTCTCTCTCTCTCTCTCTCTCTCTCTCTCTCTCTCTGTCTCTCTCTCGCTCTCGCTCTCTCCTTCCGTCTTCGGTGTCTGTGAATAATACAAACATCAAGGGCAGACGTGAAAGAGGAGATGAGCGACAGGCCTCAGCGCGGCTGTAAAGCAACTTTAAACACGGACTCGCTCGTCCGCTGCTCTGAGGAGCCCTGGTGCACGTGGTCCTTTTGCACACACCATCAACATACGCCTCATGTGAGAAAAACGCTCAACCGCCGCACCAGCGATCGTGTGCGCTTCATTCCTCGCCACTGTGAACCAGGGAGGCAGCGCTGATAGTTCTGACATACTGCAGCTGTATAACATGGACGTCAAGCCGCGACCCCGGTGATTTACATTTCCAGAAAGGGTAAGGCTTATATTAATGGAGCCGTCCATTTTAGCAGCTATAAATAGCTCGGTGCATGAAGTCGTCCCACTGCTGGCTGCCTCCTTTACTCTGATCCACGCTGGCCTCTAATCTCACTTCTATTAACGTCCCGGCTGATATTTACGACACGCGGACCCTTTTAGGCTGACATGGCTGTAAAGTATATGTTCAAACCAGCCGAGCTTTATCTAATTAAAAGCCTCTGCAATTGCAGTACAACTGGGATCGAGTCTTTGAAAGCTCAATCAGTCCCCCTCCTCCTCCAGACGAGGGAGGGAGCGAGTCGCTGCGGAGCTAATAAAGACGGGAATGTTAAACATCTAAATTAAACATTGCGGGAGAATGAGGCTGTTGATCATTTTTATGATTTCCTTTTATTGGAATCATAGAAGCGTCGGCAGATGGAGGGGGTCACGGTGCTAACTCTGTCCTCCTTTAGGCGTTTGTTTGGGTACGAGCCTTACTACAGCGCTCTATGTGGAGCTGAAGCACACGACTGCACGTAGGCGTCGAGTGAGTCCGACCCAAAGACGCTACTTTTCCACATAATCCCCGTCCATGAGTTTACACTCATAAGTGATCACGTGCGGCTCCAGCTCCGTTGATTGGAAGATCAAACAGCAAATACACACTGCACTGCGGTACCCACAATGCACCGTGACCGCTAATAGTTCAGTTTTTCCCCATCTTTAAACGAGGCTCGGTGAAACTGTGTTCCACTCTGTCTTTAAGGTGGAGCTCCGCTTTATTATCACTTTGCATGCGCTTCGAGGAGGATGATGTCCTTCCGCTGCGACCGCCCACCCACACACTGCAGCTCCGAGCGGCTCAGGTGTGCTCTGCAGATCGCTCGTCTCCTCCATTCTGCTCGCCAGGCGTTAGTCACTGTGAAATCACAATAAATAACAATATGTAATGTACCAGTCAGGCCCAGATGAATATAATGAAACTTAGCATAAATGACATAAACAACAACATAAACGCTACAGCTTCAGCGTTTTTAATTCCACCTGCAGAGACACAATCAAGGTGCGTTACGGAAATTGTACTATGCAGATTTTACACACTTCACTCATTCTAATAACTAACATTCGTCCCCTGCTGGACATTTTTACCGATCCAGTTCCTCTCTCCAGAGCGCCCCTTTAGGATGAATAACGGATCCTGGTTGAATCTGTCAACGCTGGCATTTTGTCTGCTCACTGTGAACGCCGTGCGGTGCAGCAGGATGATTCTAATAGTGATACGACACCGCTTTGCACATTCAAACCACCACAGGCCGGACCAACCTCTGCACGCCGGCCGATGGCTCGCCTCCACCGGCGAGGGGCCTGGACCGCCCCATTAAAGCGGGCAGCCGGCTCCCTGCAGTGACCAGCAGCGCACGCGCTCCATGAGAAAGTCAGCAGCTCGCTGTGCGCCACCAATGCCCCCAGCGGTCCAAGCCACACCGTCCCAAGGACACCGATATAGATTGGACCCCATTGATTTGAATTGGAGGGACTAGCATAATTTGTTGCCTCATTCTGACTCCATTACTTATTTATCCCCTTCTAATCTAGAATGCCTGTCCATCCACGGTAACCTTCATCTCGAGATTGTTTGGTCTAAATTGAGTTATCAACACAGTGGGGGGTGCAAAGTGGCAAAGTGGAAGGGATTTAAACATTTGCTTGTTAAAGATGCATGGTGTTCCTATAGAGCGGTCCTTTGAAGGTTGCCTGTCCCTGATTGGTGTTTGTTATGGCTAATATCTGACTTACTGTCTGTATATGCACAGTTCAGAAAGCTCATCATTATTGCATACGGGTAATTGTGTGGCATTAGTGAGTCAATCTGAGGACGAGATCGCTGTCGAAAGCAGTTTTAGCTTTCAGATCAAAGTCAACAGCAGCGCCGGTAGCACGGTGTTAAGTTCTATAATGACAGCCGTGTGTTTTTGTTATATGCTTTACTCACTCAGTCAAAGCTGAGGCCGGGGCTTCCTGTGTGTACAGTACAGCGTGTGCTCCACGGTACCAAGCCTCTCTGGGAGATTTCCTGCTTGAGAGAATAAAGGAAGCTGGACAGTGGGTTGTACAGTAGGTTGATTCTAACCTAAGTAAAGTCGCACGTGCGGCTTTAAAACCGTGCTTCACAGATTTCAGCAGTGTTGATTTGTGAATTGCAGTCGAAGCCTAATTGGTGACTTTATATCACACGTGGAGAGCGTCATTATGTAACTTATACAGCACTTGAAAATCAATTAGAATTAGAATGCTGGTCCTCGACAGCTACTGTCCTGCTGCTTTTCCCTGCTCCCTGCTGTTCACTGATGATTGAGTCAACACACCTGGTGGAGGGAGCTGGTGTTTGCCAGGGCAGGGGAATTAGAAGAGCAAAAGAAACGCAAAGGGTGGGGTGTTTCCAGCCTGACGTGGTGGTGAGCAAACCACTGAGCAAAGCTGCTGAGTGGGATTCCTGCTCGTACAGGCTGTGGTTAGCGCTTCGCTCCTCTAGTCAATGAAGGAATCAGCTGTGTGTGTGTGTGTGTGTGTGTGTGTGTGTGTGCTTTTGTGTTTGCTACACAGTGAGGACATTTGTATTTGTGGGGACTCCAACTGTAAAGAGGGGTTAAGACTAAATTTAGGCTCCTGTTATCTTTACAATACATTCTGCCAATGTGCTTCCCAGAGTCTGTTTCTTTCAGTTTGAGAACTGATTTTGTTTGTTCTAAATTTAGCTGCTTTCAGTTTTTAACCTTCCCCCTTTTTTCAAACTGCAGCCTGTTGTCTTGGGCTGTTGGAAGCTCCTGTTTTATTTACGCCCTCCTCTTTTTTACTGTATTGGACTTGCTTTAGCCCTTTGAACTGCTCCACTCTCAGCACTTTTTTCGGCTACTTGTTTCTAGCCTTCAAGTCGCCCCCCCCCCCCCCCCCCCCCCCCCACACACACACACACAATATTCCATCTAGTCTAAAGGTGCAATTAGCCAGACGAAGAAACAATCGCACACTCTTATCTTATAATTGATATTAAGCTCCTCCGCATGCAAATGATTGAAAAAGATCCAATCTCGCCTTTTTATTTGATAAGACTGTGAACTCTATCATCATACATATCACATGACGCACATCTCTCTGCATCTTCCCTGAGCCGGGCTGTTATTTTTCATTTTTCTCCTGATGGCAAGATAATGACCCTCATTGGTGTGAGAGATTTCTGATCAGCAGAACAATAACAATGACTGCTAATTACCACCTGAAACACAAAGCCGGGCCGGCGGAACTTTCTTCCAGCAGCAGGGCTGCAAGATTCCGTGTGTGTGTGTGTGTGTGTGTGTGTGTGTGTGTGTGTGTGTGTGTGTGTGTGTGTGTGTGCGTGTGCGTGTGTGTGTGTCTACACGCATGTGGTTGATTTCCAACAAGAGGACATAGTCGTGATGGACGAAGGGTGAGGAGCAAGTGCTCTGGTGAGACGTAGTTAGAGAGAGAAAGGAATCAGAGACATGGGGGAAAAAGGGCAGGGACGATAAAGTTGTTTCAGCCCGGAAACATCAAACGCTTTCTTTCTTCAACACACCACTGACTTATTTACCAAGAAGACGCCCTCTGTGACATGTGGGACCAGTGTACGTCTGTATTACGGACCGGGCCAAAAGGAAGCGAGAGGAGAAACACACCTGCCTTCACAGCAGCGCGGCCGTCGGCTGTCAGACGCCGAGGCGCTCGCAGGGATGCGTTCACTGTTGCTAGGAGATGCAAAGAGTTGGAAGGAGACAAACGACTTGATCAAATGGAAAGGTAGCTACTGTAAATGTTTCATTTTATTTATTTCTGTCTTTGTTCTCTGTCTTCTGGGCGCTGCTATAAAAACCCTGAAATCACGGCCATTTTCCTTGCAGTGGCGCTGGGAACCCCTGCTGAGCCCAGCGCGCTCTGAATTCATGTTTCCCAAGCAAAACTAAATCTTCTGTCAGCGCTCTGCAGCCCGCGCTCTGACAAGATTTGTCGGCTTTGATGTGTCCCTCTTGCTCTGGGGGTCAGTGTGTGCCCTACAGCCAAATGTGTCCCAATGAATATTTGATTCACCTTGATTACCTATTGGTTCGGCTCAATATGGCATGCATAATGAAGCACAATGCAGTCACTTCGCGAAATGCAGCCCGACGTCTCACAAAAGCTGATGGACCTTCGGTTCTATTTCAAGAACAGCTACAGAATGAACTCCCACTCATCTGATGTCTTTTCATCTTTGCTCCCACTGCAGTGCAATTATCCCGCGATTACCGCCTGTGGCCAGAGGGGGCGCTGACGCTGAGCTCGCCGACGTTAAATCACATCGACCGTTATCCACGTTTGCCTGTAATTACTGTCTTTATAAGATAACCTCTTTGTGAGTCTGTCTTATTCCTTTCTTCACCTTCCACCTGGGGGCCTGTACTGTAGTTTTGCAACCACTATGATAAGATGCATCAGACACAATGACAAGCAGCCTGATGGGGGGGGGTGAGGGCTCTTATGATGGATAATTCAAACTACCTCCTCCTGGCGTCTTGTGCTTTGCTTTCAAACTGGCCGCTTCCTTGAAGAATGAAAGTTCCCCATTGTTTTCCCTGCAACTTCCAGCTCCTATTGAACCTTTCCTTTCATTCGTCCTTGGATTAATCCAGTCTGACTCTTCTTTTCTAATGATCCTTCTTTCTGCTTAATTACCATTAGCCGGCGTTTGTTTGTGCAGGCACGCTATTCAGGTCATGAATAAACTAGGGACTGGAGCCGCTTTCTTCCGCACTCTGAGAACTGTTTGGTTCCTCCATATTCATCCGTGTTTTCTGGGCTCATTGTCTGCACGCGTGCAGATGCGTGTGTGGGCTTTTCTAATGAATAGAGGAATGCTAATGGTGGTAAAACAGTGATGTCTCCAGCTGATTGGGTGTAATGGATGGTGCTCAGAGCTCCTTTATAATTGATGAGAATTTCTCATGGATGCCCTGGCGCTGTTGTGTGTTGACGCCGGTGTGCGTGCGTGCGTGTGTACTGTATGTGTGTCGTTGTGTGTGGAAGTCTTGGGTGGGGCCCTGAGACTCCAGAGAAGTCTGTTCGTGTTATTTCTGTAGCAGCTCCTGTCAATTCCTATTAACACGAACACGCTCCACCGTCTCCATAATGTATGACTGCGGATCGCGGGGAGGAATGGTGTCAGATTCCCTTATCAAATTGAAAGAAAACAAACCCATAATCTAATTGTTTGCAAAAGGAGAATGGGATGATTAAATCTCATTGTTTTGCCACCTCTCTCATAGCAAAATAAAGGGAGGAGGAAAAGGGGGAGCAGGGTCTCGTCACAGCGCAGGAATCCATTGTATCAAGTGTTTTCAGAAAACTTTGTCAGATCGCAAGTAAAGTGTGTGTGTGTGTGTGTGTGTGTGTGTGTGTGTGTGTGTGTGTGTGTGTGTGTGTGTGTGTGTGTGTGTGTGTGTGTGACTACAGGGATAAACAAAAACACAGACAGTTCGCAAAGCAGCAGCTGATGAAATGGCCTCACCTGCATGGAGACAGACAGCGAAGGACACTTGGCTGCCGCGCGCTGCCTCTGTGCTTCTTTATCTTAATGAGGGATGGTGTTTATAGGTCTCTCCTTATGACATTGCTACAGAGATGTTTCATTAATAACGCTCGCGAGCACAGCTAGAGACAAAAAATGGGCGCGAGATGCGGAGGGAGGGAGGAAACCTGTGTGACCTGTGGCCTGTTTCCGCAGCGTTGACGTCCGCGGACGATCTTCGCGGCTGCGTGTTTTATGCTACGTGCGCTCGTAGCGTCTTTTGTGCGCTCATCTAAACGGGCGAGTGCGGAGGAAAACCACAATCATCTCCGCCGTAGCGCACCTGAGCAGACCTGCAGATTAGCTCGGGGCCCCGCAGGGCCTCCCATCACTCCTACACGAGCTCCCGCAGTTAAACACGTCTCACTCACAAGCGCTTTCTTTCTTCCCCTGCTTTCTGTCCTGTTGTTTTGCTTTCATTTTTGCATCATCGAACTCCCACGGCACCTTCGCCGCTATCACATTTTTCTCTCATGCTCGTCTCTTCTCACTCCATCTTTCCCGTGTTTCTCGCGGTTTCCCCTCTCGCTGTTTTCCCGGGCACTGAGCCAACCTGGTGTTTCACTGCGCTCCTGCAAAGCTTTGACAGGCAGGCGGATAAAAAGACAGATTGAAACGGGCAAATATTAGTCAGAAATCTCCATCCAGGTCCACAATAAAACATAATCAGCTTGATCTGAAATCAAACAGGGGCAAGAAAATACTAGCAAGCGCACCTTTTAAAAATACTTTTATTGTTGAACACGTTTTTCACAGTGATCAGATCAGAAAGTTACAATAATGAGCAATTATTTAAACTAAATATACCAACAGTATCACATCGAACATGACAAACGAAGCAGCAAAGGTTGTACGTGAACCCCTTCAGCTAATGGCAAAAACAAAAGTTGATTAGAGCCAAGAGTTAGCGAAGCTGCGCTCCCTTTAGTAAGGCTTCACTGGAGGTGTGAATTAAAGCTGTGTTAAAAAACAATGGAATTGTCTTACTTCAAAACTTGAAGCTGGAGTTTGCTAATTACTGATGAACCGTGCCTCAAAGAGGGATAAACAGTGGAGGTGTTTAAAGCTTTGTACACATGCTGTAAATGGAGGTGGTTGCGCAGACACGGCCCCACGTGGTTTCCCAGGCTTGAAAAAGCGATCCGCGCTGAAGGCTTAAAGGAATCGTTGGAGCTAACGGCGTTTATGGGTATGAATTCACATTTCAGCTGACTTTAACGCACACCACGATAGGGCTCATTTCAAAGAAGAAACGCTGATTCTTATCTGAGAAAGCCGAGAGGTCTAAAAGCAAATATCAATAGAATGAAAGAACAAAGACATGACTTCAGGAGCACGAGAGGTGGCTTTTTTCCTTTTGCTTAATGTTGTGGTCCATAATTATGCCATTACAGTCTAATAACGATCAGGCCTCCTAAGAAGCTCATTGGTCTAAGTTGGACTTTCATTTGTTTCATACATTCATTAATTGTTGGGTTTTTAGCACAAAAGGTTTGGCAAAAAGTGCAAAGTCGAATGGAGACCACAATTATGTGTAAAGGCTGTGATGAGGTAACAGCTTGAACAGGAAAAAGTGCAGCTCTGCACGAGGACAATAAGTGAAAAGAATGAATGAACTTCAGCTGAACGGATTATTCACGCCTGTATATGAAATAAGAAAAAACTGGGGGGAAATCCAATAGTGTCTTTATTGCAGCTAGTACATGCACTGGCAGCAATTATTATCAGCATGCAAGCTGAACATCGAATAACACAAGTCCGTTATTGATGACCGAGATGAAACAAGCCCCTGTCAATATTATTCTGTTTCATCCCTGCACTGTGTGCAACAAACTGCGGTGAAAGTAATGGAATATCTACAGCAGGGGCTGTTGCGTGGCAGAAGCACAGCCGTAAAAATAGAAATAAGTCTTTGAAAATCCTAGTCTGCCCCTTTACTCAGTCTTCATCTTTGGCAAAACTATATGGTCAGTAACTAATCTGAGCTTTAGACCACAGAATAGATCGGAAAGAATTTACTGGTAAACGGCGAAATGGAGGTAGAAGCCGAAATTCGAGAAAAAGTCCGAAGAAGCGATAAGATCGACAAAAAGTTTGAGCTGCGATTTGAAATTGGAGTTGGACTTGCAAATAAAGCAGCATTTTACTTTTCCTGACAACACCACCGTTCTGGGTCCTGACTTCCAGACATATATCAAATTTGTTCCCGAATGGTGAAATGCCTTCATGATCCACTACCTCTCCTCAAATTGAATCTGCTCTGCTTCTCCCTGTGCTGATAATAAGGTGGGATGTCTCGGGTTCCAAATTACAGGGACATGAATGTACACATTTATATGTGGGACAACCGGTGGTCTCACAGATGAAACACGTGTTTCAGGAAACACTTGGTCATATCTGTGTAGAGCTCTTCTCCCACTGCTTCCATATAATCAGCCTCAGAATGGGAGTATTCACACCTCCTCCTGCAGCCAGTAGCACCGCGCTCCTACTACAATGTAATGAGTATCTCAGGGACTCGCGTATAAAAGCGGTCTCATACTAATTTATGTTTATTATCAAATCTGTGCCAAAGCTGTGATCCTGGATAATGTGATCTTAGTGCCAGAATCTCTCTGGTTCCTCTAAAGGAAAAATAAAATACCCCAAATCTGAATAAATCCTGTCATTACACTTTCATGTACTGCATCCTTTAAATTAAATGTATGATAAAACAGGTGTGTTAGATCCTTTTACCTGAATCTTCTTGATCATCAGTTTACCATCATCTGTTTAGCTAATCGAGCCAACTTAATAATACTCAACATATTTCCAGCAGTAGAACGAGCAAAAGGAATTTGGACAATTTAGTAAGAATAGAATAGTGTCGTCAGCACAAAAGTGAAGCGGGATGCAAACAAACGATGGCGATGTAGGAAAAGTCTCACATCTGCCTCTAAATCCGGATGAGACGAACCTCCATGTGTTCGCGCGCTCTGTGTGGCCCAGTCTCGCTGTGACACCGCTGGATTCACTGAAAGTCCTGGCCCGGTTCCTTGTCGGTACACAGTGTGGTTGTATCTTGTTTGCTGTACAGTACTGCTGTGGGTGATCATGTGGAACCCAGAGTGGAGCGCTGGCCGTGTTGTGTGTGCTGTCATCTCAGATGTGCACAGAACATTGAGGAGTCACAGATCACTACCCCTCGGGGAGATGGAGCTTGTGTGTGAGTGTGTGTGTGTGTGAGAGAGAGAGGGCGAGCGAGAGAGCTAGATAAAGAGAAGGGAGCTGGTTGTTATTTTACTCCTCACGTACTTCTCACCTACCTCCTTCAGTCTTGCTGTCAACAGCCCCGCTTGGCGCCATTACCTGACTGGCTCAGGCTTGTGCTTCACCTGACCAAGAAAAGTCACATGAGCACATTTCCCTGAGCATCAAAAATCAGAAGTATACAAGCTGCCAATACTGACATGTGACCACATGCAGCTGATCTCACTTTGCACCGTTTTTTCACTGTGCATTTCAGCTCACTAACCTGAGAGCTGAGCCGTTTCTGCAGCGTTTGTATTAGGTTTGAAATCATTGGCTGCACAACGTTATCAGTAAATAGCCGGAGTATTGATTAACTTTAAACTTGCAATTACTGTTGTTTTAATGGAAACACTGGATCCGAATCTCTGTGGAAAACGTTAACAGTCGTGCTACTGTTAACAAAGCCAAAGGGAAATATCACTGACTCCGCAGTTTTCAAAAGTGTTGCATCCTTTATCTCCGTGTTTCCTGGCGTGCAGCTGCAGCAACATCAATTTAATTTCAATCCATTAAAAGCAGCGGCAGCCTCAACGCTGGCCAGACGCTCAAAGCCAAATGGAAGACAAACAAAGTTAGAAGCTGATGAGCATAATGGAGAGTTTAACATGAGTCAGATGTTTTCCTCCAGTGACGGTGGAGACGAAAACACAGATCGCAGTGGAAATGGAGATCGGGCCTGCATTCGTTCTGTCTCCGTGTCCACTTCGCTCGTAAACAGGCGTCTGTTTGCTAATACGAGCGCTATGATAGTAACGTTAGCGATGCGCTGACACAAAGTGGTCAAAACAATTTAGCTTACTCATCCCGCGAGCCTCTCCAGTCTCTTCAGAGACGCCGCTTCATGCAGTCGAAGGCACCACAACCCCGGATGCTCTCTTCCCTTTTTTCAGGCATTTACAGTCTCGCTCCTCCTGCCATCACATGTCACCGAGCCTCCGTCTGACTGCTGTCAGGCCCGTTGAGGCGGATGGTGCCACCACTCAACGCTGCCTATTTTCCATTTCTGTGTTCTGTTTATTCCCAACGCCGCGCGTTTGCGTCCCGCTCTGCGTCGGGGTCTTTAAATTCCACTAATGGCAAAAGAGCGTCTGCGCGCTTCAATTGTGCAGCCGAGGAAACTGCTGACTGCCTTTTGAGCATCGCGGCATCAGTGAGTCATCATTAGCAAACACGGCACATTACATGCGGCACCCGAAGCGCTGGCACGAAGGGAGGCTTTTCCATCTGGCCCGCGCTGTCCATCAGTATGTCTCGCACACAAACAGGAACACGCATGCCGACAATAAAGAGCAGGCAGTGATGGCTTTTACATCACTGCGAACACCAGATATGACTAATCACGATTACACGCGAGCGCTCCGTTCCGGGCCGAGCGAGCCTATCGCTGCATAATCAGGGAGGAAGCGGGAGAGAGCGAGAAGAACTCCTGTCACCAGATATTTGGGTGGAACCTGATATTTGCATAACTGCGTGTCAGATAAGCAGGGAACCATTATAGCATGGCACAGCCATAACCAAGGGGCATACTGTACAGACAGCAAGGCATTGTGGGGGCTTGATTGGCTGATGGTGTGTGTGTGTGTGTGTGTGTGTGTGTGTGTGTGTGTGTGTGTGTGTGTGTGTGTGTGTGTGTGTGTGTGTGTGTGTGTGTGTGTGTGTGTGGGGATTTCATTAAAGATGGAGAGCAGATGCGGAGGGCTGAGAAGTCGAGCTGGAAACTGTGTCAGACTTTTCATGCAGAAACATTGAAAGTATTTTCTACTATATCTGGTTTTATATACAGTGAATAATGAGCAGTTTATGACATCAGTTCTGCCTGGCGTGGTAGAAAACACACACACAGTGGGGAATGCATACAGTCGATAGTATTGTACTGCACACTTTGCGAGTCTTATAATCATAATCCCCTTAACTCATTGCTGTTATGTTTGTTGAGTGTTTTATGCTGAAAAGCTGATCTTCCTTTTAAATCCCTGATCCGCTTTTTTATTTATTTATTTCTTTAAAGTTCCGCAGCAACTAACTTTTAGGTCTCTGTCACAGCAAATGAGCGTCGCAGAGAATTATCAACAGCGGCAGCTTTCGGCGCGGCACCTCCCCTCTCAGTATGCAGGCGCATGATTCTGTCTAGACAATTGCAGACAGGCAGCTGCCTCCCAGCGCACACACACACACACACACACACACACACACACACACACACACACACACACACACACACACACACACACACACACATGCACGCTCTCCGTCCCTTTCATCTTGAGTAGTGGCTGTGGAAGACCAAAACTAATAGATGAATGCGGCCGGCTTATCAATCACGCTGGGGGGAGGAGGAGGGGGGGGCAGGAAATCGATAAGAGCGGGCGAACATTTAGAAGAATCTGACACGTACGTACGATGGGAGATGTGTGTTATTTCCCTTTCATGGACTCAGATGTCCCAGGGAGATGGCAGTGTGTTGACCCAAATTTTCTGTGACAAGCGTTCGCAGCTGCCACTTCCACACTCGCCCTGTCACCCCTCAACCTGATAACCAGCAGGTTGCATTCTTAACCCCCCCCCCTTTTCTTCCCGTCTCTCCGACCACATTCCAACGTTCAAACGTCCCCGTGTTAATAACATTTGCCGAGAACGGTGGTGGTGGTGGTGGTTGCAGAGGCAAACATCTGGAAAGTGCAGCGGGGGATTCACCTCAGGGACGGACGACGGAAGCTCAGGCGCGAATGCTAAAATAAAAAAAGCTTTTGAGACAAACCCGCTGTTTATGGATGAGCGGCTCTTTCACAGTGTGGACGGCAACAAACAAATAGAATTCACGAGCGGAGCGTTGAAACAATCGGGGCCTATATTTAGGGACGGGAAGGAATCCACAGGCAC
This sequence comes from Betta splendens, assembly GCF_900634795.4. NCBI lineage: Eukaryota > Metazoa > Chordata > Actinopteri > Anabantiformes > Osphronemidae > Betta > Betta splendens. Next base: position 22,693,494 of record NC_040882.2, on the reverse strand, counting down.
AGGCGGTAATCAGATAATTAGGAAAGCAAATTAAAACAGATAGATAGAGTCTGCCGGCTGGAGGCTAAGTTTGAAGTCCGCCTCTCCCCCCGTCGCTCGTCCCAGGTCCCTCTGCACCTAAAGCTGCAGCGGCACAATCGATAGCGAGGTTCGTCTCCATCGCACATCCCCGCGTCAACGCATTAATGGATGTGTGTCTGCGCGGATATTTTTGCACGCGATCCAAAAGTGATGTGGAGTTTCCATTATAGTGTACACGTCCCCGTCCGGCTACTTTGGCCCGTGGCGCTGTTTGCTCCATCATCCGTCAAAGTCACAGGGTCAAAACTTACAGCTTGTAGCCTCAGGCTGGACATAAAGATTTGCGCAGTATGGCATAGTTTTCCTCCCAGCTCTGAACTCAATGGAACGGACTGAGGGCACAGCATTCGTCTCCTTCATGAGACGGACACCTTATTTATATTTTGCCGTTTCTTCTTCTTCTTCATGACAGCATTTCCTTTTATTGTTCAGCATCCTTCATGGCTTCCTGAGCAGCACCTATCCTGCAGTCGAGTTCAGGTTGCTTTTCAACACCCACACTGATAAAACAAGAAATTAACAAATGTAAACCTATTTCTGAATTCTGAAGATGAAACTTCCTTGTGGTCTGTTTTACATATCATATCTTTGTTTGTTAGTTACTTTTTCAGCCAGAAGTTGGCTGCAGGGTGTCCATGTCAGATCTGAACCACTCGCTGTGTTTGGCTAACGTCAGTATAACTGGAGTAGGATCCATTTACTGGAAATGGACACACAGTCGATAACCTAAAGACTCATGTTGGTTTTTTTATTCAGGTTAAGGTTCTAACTCCAGTATGGTGTGAGATCCCACCCCCAGCTAGCTGGTGCTAAGCTAAAGCCTCTGTTCTTGACTCGTCTAGGATCATATTTGTGGTATTTTTTTCCAATGGAATATTGACTCTCTGTTTGACTTTTGTTACAAGTGTCAGCTGTCTATAATTTGTTAGACATTCATGTGCAATTATGATTCAGTAATAACTGCTGCAGCCATTTAATTACCTTTGAGTGAAATCAAATCACAGCTTGAAATCTTACTTTATGCTGGTTTAAAACACCCGTCCTTATAAATAAATTGTTTGTAATAATTATATGACAACATGTTTATCACACCTAAGTTTTAGCAACAGCAAAGAGAAAAAGTCACATAAACCCCACGGGTAACACAAATAATTAGAATCTTTAATAATGTCTTTAGGATCAAACGTGATTGATTAGACTGTCGTTTAATCAAGATTGGTGGAAAACGATAATGAAATTCTCATGTTGTGTTTTCTTACATGGTTAAAACTCACTTTGAAACAATAACTTTCAGTAAATACTTAGATTAGATCTGCACAACAAAAGGAAACATTATAGATTATGCTCCCACAAGGAGCTGCTTCAGCGCAGCTGGTTGTGAGCAGCTCCAACCTGTTGACTTAAAAGCCATTCTATAGTAGATGTACGTTACTTCCAAGGTTAAGGCCATTTTCCTGCTGCCTCATCCTTCTTCTACTAATCTTCTGGTCTAACCTTCATAAACCTGGGAATGCATTCAGTTCTTTGGGATAGGAAGCTGTTCAGCTGCTGGTAATAAAGCAGCTCAGATCATTAGCTGAGCCACACATACGTCCACGAAACTAAAATTCTTGCCAAAATGCTTCAATGCAATTTAAAATAACCATAAATTACCTAGAAGGCGCATCCAGTAGCGTTTGCACAGTGACCAACACCACAGCACTGTTTACACAAGAGGATAAATTTAGTGTGTGTATTTGTGTGTTAGCCATATGTTAAGCAATTCAGTGCTGCAATATACAAGGCGTGCCCCGTACACAGCAAGATAAACAGAGGTAAAATGTCATGTCATGTTCCTAGAGGCCCTCATCACTTCACCGCTGCTTCACCTCGCACACGTTCGACATAAAGTGTGTGCGTCATAAAAGTGTACTCTATTTACTGTTCCTATGTTGACATTTGAGAGTTGACCTTTGAAATCAAACGGTGGCGTAGGCAGGGACCAGGGATGGCATTAATGAGGGAATTTGGCGCACAGTGTCGATTTAAAAGTCCATTAACTTTGCAGAGCTCTCTGCATACCAACTCCGCTCTGTGTTTTCCCCAGTCTACCGCAGCTAATTGCCATTCTGGGTAGGGACGGCTATAAAAGTTCCCGTTTAGCCATGCACAGAGGTTCCTATGTGCACCTTGCGGTGTATGAGACAATATAAGCCTTTCTCCAAATAAATAAGATAAAGGGGGAAAACGGGTCTTCTGGGGTGTCTGATTCTGCACGCCGAGCAGAATAGTTAGTAACAGATGTTATCAAGAAGTAAATTCCTGATCCCCTCTGTGCAATTTCAGTGTTGTGTCTCTTGAGATTGCAACAAATCATGAGCAGAGAGGGATGAAGGGGTGACAAAGGGAAATGATCCACCAGGAGAAGTAATGATAGGAGCAATAAAGTACTTTTTTGTTGTTTTCTTCAGGGGGAAGTTTAGATAGTTTAGAGGAAAGTGGGCCCACGCATTCTGTGTCTGCAGACAGTTGAACCTTTACAATGGTGAGACGAGGTCTTTGAACTTCACACATGCAGATGACCAGAGATCACATTAAATATTGTAGGTTACTAATTTCCCAATGGATTTAAAAGTGCTGAAAACCCAGACACTGAACTAATAGTGACTAACAGGCGCTATCCGTGGTGCTGAAACCGCCTGACCAGCATAAAGGAGCGCTGTTGCTGGAGATGTTAATTTTGAAATAAGGTTTGTTAAATGTACATGTGAAGCTACTGTTTCTTTGAGTGAATGTTGTTTGCTCAAGCGTTCGTGTGTGTGTGTTTGTACTCATCTGAGACCTTCCAGGCCTCCTGTCTTTGTGTTTGCCCTGAGGGCTCCCCTTCATTTCGCCTTCACTGAGGGGAAGCCATGTGTAAAGATGCAGTTCACCCCGTTCCTGCGAATAGAAGCCACACAAGCAGCAAGCCCTGACTCTCACCACCACAAACTCTATTACATCAAACCGGACAGCAGTCCTGCAAGCCTGCATGCACTCTAGTGAGCATATGACACAGACTTCTAGGAATTCACTATTGCTAGACAGAGCCTTGTAGAGCTGATGTTGTTTTTACTTGAGCAGAATTTCCTGAGGGGAAAGCACAATATCATTCTACCGTGAAAGACTTTCATAAACACCTGTATAATTTCCAAAAACGCACGGTGTTCATTTCTTAGAATAAAGCCATTTTCCTGAAGGTTCCCACTGTAACTGACAGCAGCAAATTGCTCCCAGCAGGTAACGCTCGCTCCATATTCCATCAGGCTTTTGGGGTATCTTTTCCACCAGCAGCAGATGTTTGCGAATCCACATGGAGGTCTCTGAATGGCGTACCCCGCTCACATTATTTGCTACAAAAACAAGCAAATTGAATCAACCACTTCCAAACATCTTCGCAATACCCCGTGTGCGATTTGGCACTGATAGGATTCACATGGGATAATGGAAACCTACAGGGGACTTTTGCGACGGAGAGGATGCGTGACATGAAGGAAAAGCGCGTACAAAAGGAGGCCCGAGCTGACAACACAGGCCCACCATGGAGGCTGAGGATGTGTGCGACTGCCAGCCAAGTGCGTAGCGGAAAAATGGCTGTATTAGGGTGGAAGTTTGGTTTCACCACGTTAAAGCCTCTTCCTCCGCTTCTGTCAATGCGAAACACTGACAGCGACAAGGGTGAGAATTAATTAGGCTATTGCGGGTTTTTTGATAGTGGTGCCTCTTCCTTCCGAGCCCATCTTCCGCCACGAGCAGAAGTTTCTTTCAGATGAATGCGGCTTTTGAACCAAAGTGAGGAGCGGATAGACATCTCTGACGACGTCCTTCTTCCTAAACGATGCAGAAAGCGCCCTCAGATGTGTCAGACTAGCTTCGGTAGAGAAGTTTAAAATGAAAGAATATTGTGCCGCACCTGTTGGTGTGTGTTTCCATCCGGGCGCTGTGGGCGCCAGCCGTGCCCCAGAGAGTCCCAGCAAGCGAGGCGGAGCCCCAGGGAGGCAGCTGCACTTCTGTGGACACGCCGCGGAGCCCATTACAGAGCGGGAGCGGTGATTTGATTCAGAACAAGGCAGACGCGCGGGAGTGATGTTTAGAAAATTCAACACATGACACCGCTGCTCGCTGCAGAGTCTGCGAATCTGCAACGCAAGCTCGTCTTTGTTCAGGAATACGTCGGTGAGTCGCGGTGCCGCAGCGAGTGACGCGCTCCTTCCACACGAAACGCAGTCTCTGCGAGCGACAACTTCCGTACCTCATGGCTTTTCTATGGAAATGATGAAAATACAGAAAATCGCTGGCACTGACCCTTGAGTTCCCGGATGCATGTAAACACTTTACGCAGACGCCAGTGTTTGTGGCAAATTAAGAGAATGAGGAATGTGTGTATGCAACATGTACACACTGAGCTGAAATGAATTTATTAAGAAAGGATTCAGTCATGGATTGGTAAAAACCACAACAAACATTTAGCAAAAGTAGGCAGGAAAAACTGATCTGAAAGAGTAAAAGTTATATTTATTTAGCAGAACACGTGATGACAGTTGAAATAGTTTGATAAAGCATTTGAATAATCACTCGCTATAATTAGTTGAAGTCATCCAGATGAAATAATAAGGGGTCGAACCCTGAGAAACACAAACAAAATTGGATTCGCCGGCCTGTGCATTTTCCCTGACTCGGCTCGACAGTGTATTCAGTTATCAAATATTGAAAATGCTCTTTGAGTCCATTTATGCAGTTGACTTACCGCACCAGGCTTTGTACTTTCATTGGCTTCCATCACCTTCTTTAATTTGGACATCATGCTGTCTGGAATATTGGATTCAAAGAGTGAAGAGTGGGGGGTGAGCGGGTGGGGGAGGGGGAGGGTGGGGGGGGGGGGTCGGGGTTAGACAGAGACGGTAAGAGCTTTAGGAATAAATTGCAGCTACTGCAGGAGGGAGGAAAAGGAGGGGAGGGGGAAAGAGAGAGAGGGGGAGAGTAATGAGGGGAAACCTGCCGATATCTGATGAAAAAACGTCGAGGCCCTCGCTGTCATTGAGAGTCAATTTAAAACCCCACACATCCATTAATCCCATCGGTGTGATAACCAAAGCCTCCTCCCTCCCTCTCTCTCTCTCTCTCTCTCTCTCGCCCCCCTCCTGCCTCCTCGCTTCTCTCCCTCAGCTTCTTTATCGACGGATGAAACGCGACACGCAGCGTGCCGTGAGGGCCCTGATAAGAGGCCCCGCATCAGGTCGCTCTGCATCGAGATGCGCGGAGGCGTCGAGATCGGCCGCTTTGTTGTCCAAGTTCGTCTGTCTCCGATTCTTGGCGTGAGGCTGTAAAGAGGGCAGCGGATGGGAAGGGGGGCAGGTAGTTAGGAGGAGAGACAACATTTTGGGGCTCAAGAGATGATCCTGAAGCAGCAAGAGGAGGGAAATGACGTTGAGTCTCCTTTGGATCTCAGGTAAAGAGACGCGGAGTGTTTTATGCGCTGCTTCAGAGAGGTGGGTGGTGGCGAGATCGGCTGCGGGATGGATTTCATATTCAGCCGCAAAGTGAAAAATGTGTAGCTTGAATTATTTATTCATGGATTTCAGGGAGGAACAGGGAGTGCAGGGGAGCGGGCGCCAGGACTGAGGGGAAGCGGAGAACCTCCTGACAATAACGCAAGAAAGCGACTCCATTTGTCATCTGTTGCCACGGAAATGATTTTACTGGCTGCGAACGCGGCTGACCTTTGTTTTACACGTCCCCCCGGTCGGCGCCGGCGCATTCATCAACGCGAACCGGGAGCCGGAAACGGAGCCCGTCTCTCTGCGGGGGCGTTGCCGGACGGTCGCCGTGGAAATGGCGCCCGCGCCCGAAAGTCCGCGGGCCGGCGCCGAGGTGCATTGTGGGTGCGACGGCGGCTTTGCTCCGCGAGGAGGCGCGTTTAAAGGGGATTAGCCGCGCGCAGACGGGCCTTTGATGCCTGATGACGGGCGGGCGCTGGGACTGATCGGGCACCGCGTGGCCCACATGAAAGGGGAGTCGCCGACAGGGATGCGGCGCGTTCCTCCGGAGGCCTCGCCTTCCTTCCACCGCGCCTCCGCTCTGGATCCACCTCCTAGTCACGCTGCGCAAACGCTCCCCTTCCGCTCGGCGACACAACAAATATTTGACCAGCTCTGCTGTGTTTTGGGTCACCTTCCTCCTCCCGTCTGATTCAAACATCTCGGGATTTTCCCCCTCCAGTTAATTAGGCGTTCAGGTCATGTTCAAGTGGCCGCTCCTTGCGCTCGCTCCAGCTCCTCTCCCTCTCCACCGTTCCCTTGATCATCCGCTCTCTGTGGGGAATTATATCCTTCTAATCCATCAATTAAGAATATCAGTGCATCGTTTCTGTGCTCCATTAGGGGCTGTGTCATTGTATGACTAAGTGTAGAACCCCTCCACTTGCCAGAGCTCTAATATAAAATCCAATCTGCCCCTCGCACTCTCATGGCTTTTAGCTTCACACGGTGCACCGTGTCTCCGGGGATCTGTCATGCATGTCAGAATTCAAACCTTGGGAAGTTTTTTTTTTTTTTCTTCCCCCTCCAATTTGTAGGTCTGGATGTGTTGAAGGCTCTATTTTTAATGAAACAGAGTGAGAAAGAGGCCCCGGTTATTTTCCAGTCAGAGTCGTTTTGAAGCTGCGTGAGATTCTTGTCTTACATCGTACCTCTTCTTTAAGCCTTCAAACTCTGCCAAAACCCTGCGGTTTGTCGTCGGGATGAATAAACAGCCAGCGCCGGTCGTTTGTTAGCGAGGAGCAAAATAAATCACTCGAAACTTCGTCGCCAAATTAATTACAATGCCACAAAACACCAACCCCGAAACTAATAAGGTGCTTTGTCCTTCTTAGGAGGGAAAAATAAAGAAGAAGGTTGAAAGTTGTGCGAGCGAGCGCCGTGGTTTACAGAGGGAGTTCATTCACTCAACACCTGAACTGGTGCAATTACCAATGCAGATGTCTGTTCTACATCCCCGATGATTGCAGGATCACACGGGTGAAAATAATGAGGTCTTGTTTACTCGCGGTTCCAGGCAAAAGTCTTTGATTTCCTGCAAAAAGTTGCCCTCTCCGAGTTTCCAAGCCGCAGCCAAAGGTGAACTACTGCAGAGTGATTTGTAAAACATTGCAGATAATAACTGAGCATCACTCCTCGGCCGGGGAAGAAAGATGGAGAGACATGAGATTCGTCTGATCGAACAAAGAACCATTTGTTGTGTTATGGTTGTGAAAGATTAATGCGCTGCTGAGTTAGAATAAAGGAATATTTGCTGAGACAGTTTTTGATTGAATTTAGTGCAATCCACTACTGGTGCGTCACTGCACGCCCACTTGGATCACACAAACAAATCACCCACTCAGCTGTCTGCTGTCAAAAGATCTTAAACACATAAACCTACCCAGGGGAGCCGAGCACAGAGCGCCGCACTCGCTCCCCGGGATGGGGCCATCAATATTTCACGGCCTCAGCCCGGCCCTTAGGTGAACACGCCGGCCCGGCAGACTGTGTGCTAATTGAAAAGGAAAGGGCTACACTGATTGTGCGAGGCCGCTCCTTTGAAGAGGGCGCCCCTCCATTTTTTTTCTTTTCTCACCCTGTCTGGCAGTTTAGCATGCAGCGTGTACTGTACTGGGCTGGATGCTGCGCGCTGATGGACAGACAGAGGATTTAAACATAATATAGTCCTCCTGATTGATGAGCTGTGTTCATTTTTAGTGTTATCTGTTATGAATATCAGTAATGTCAGACTTGGCAGGGAGAGAAGAATATAGAGAGGGGAGATGAAGATAATTCAACCACCAGCTAATAACATGTAAATACAATAAAAGTTTCATTTAATTATTATTTATAATATTTATTTAATTATTGATAATAATGGGTAACGACTAATAAAAGTAATAATGTTAATAATAATGATAACAAAGGAAGTGCATGGAGCTGCATTAGCCACTGGGACAAGACCTGGGTTGAGATCTGAGGCCTCCAACGGGAGCATCCCCCTCCATTTCAAATGTCTTAGCGAGCGCCTGTCTGAGTCAGTCTGCCTCCAAAGATGCTGCTGCCTCCCACAGAGAGCAGAAGCACCTCAACGGGGCTCTGCTTTGTGAAAACGCAACAACTTAATTCACAGCTCCTTTTTCATTCCGAAAGAAAAGCAAGGGCTGTTGTAATGAAATAAATAAGCGCGTCTGTGGGGACAGATCGAGGTAATGACACGTAGGCGAGATGGGGAAATGGTGGGGTTGCACTTCCCTCCAGGCAGCCGGGCGTGCAGCTACAGCACCTCTGGGTAAAATACACAAAATTAGCACAAAGATTGAGAGAATATCAATCAGAGAGGAAAGTAATGCAAAGGTTATGTTGTGTACACAGAGATGGAGCAAAGCGAGAGATCAGGGGGAATAAAACCTTCAACAGGAAATTCACCGATTCCCCGGGGAGGAACGCAACAGAGGAGCTGTGATATCATTCAGGTTATGATTACACAGTGTCAACATCAATTATTTGACACGCGGTATATTTCAAAATAAAAGGAATAGTCCCAAACAGTCGAAGCATAGTGTTATCGGGTCCTCTCTGCATTTCTACGGACACTCACTATTCTCCACTCGTACGCTTCCATCAACCATTTGCAGTTCAGTACCTTTTACTGTTTTAAGCAACGATGCCAAGGCATGGCCAATCCCTATAATCTCATCTTCACCCAGATCTCATCTTCTCTGCTGCTGCTCCTCCATAGTGGAGCTGTATAGATCTGCTGACAGAGGGCCGTTGCCCCTTGGAGACCATTCGTGGTGCCGGGGGCTCTCTCTCATCCTCCTCTCAGTCTCTTCCTCCTTTTCTCCTTCACTCACCGCCTTCTGTTTTACGTCTATCCTCCACGCCGCCCTCCGCCCTCCGCTCCTCACGTCCCTCCACTCCTGCCTGCCTTGCAGAGATGAGGTGCTGATAACACCGGGGTAAAGGAGAAAGGGAGCATTTGTTGCCGAGGGGAGTTGAGGAGTTGAGCTGAGGAACATTTAGTGCTGATAAAGAAGAACCAAGACGAGTGAAGTGAGGGAAGAGGAGACGCAGGTGAGGGGGGAGGTGTGTGTGTGTGGATGTGTGTTTTTCCTCCCACAGCAGAAGTAGCAGGCTGAGTTGCTAGAACCATTGAGACTGTAGTCTTTAGAGCCTCCTTTTGAAGTTGAGCCCGAGGATTACTACTGTTGCTTCCTCAGCAGTGGCAGACCTGTGTCTGATTCCTGAGATGAGGGGAGAGGCGGGGAGGGTAGGAGGCAGGGTGCTGGGAGAGGAGCAGTGAAGTTAAAGCCCCTGGGAGAAGGCGAGCGTATGCGGCTGAAAGCAACCGGTGCGGTGACAAAAGTGCGAAAGAGCTGTGGAGGAGGCGGCGTGGAGGCCTGACGAACGCTCACGAAGAGATTCACCAGTCACTCATTAGTCACGAGCTTGTTCATTATTTAACACCGCTCCCCAGAGACTCCAGGTGAACGCGTTCCCATCCAGGGCTCGGTTACAACTCCGTCAGTGTGAACGCCGTTAGCTTGACACACATCGGAAGATTAGGCCAGCGTTCCCGCGAGGACCACGAGGACACCCTGGTAAACTGGGCAGTGTGACCTCCAGGAACCTCCAGGAGTTTGAGCAGGTTGAAAAGCTGCTTAAAGCTGCAGTATCTGAATGTGAGGCTGAAGAGTGAGTTGTGATGGTCTCAAACACTGGAGTGAGTGTTGGGTCTCAAAATGGACATCATACGTTGGTGTACAGCTTCTCCTGAATTGAGTCCTTTAATTTGTTGATAGTCTGACCAGCTTAGATTAAAGATCCAAACAGAGTAGCTGTAGCTGGGCCAAGATGATAAACTGCCGTTCTTACAGCCACGCGTCCACAGCTCACATTTAAAATGACATAATCATGGCTGCTTCAATAAAAGTTTGTTGACTTCCCTATCACATTGCAGCCAGCAGCACCGGTGCACGGGTACAGCTGGAGAGCTGGGTGCTGAGGGTGATGGGGATAAACGGTGACTGCGTCCGTCCGGCTGAGCGCGGAGATGGAATGAGGTCTCTGAGACGGACTGAAAACAAAGCGTAATGGTCTGGAGGAGGTCATGTGTGACCGAGTACGGAGAAGCCACGGGGAAGATGGTGGACGGAGAGAAGGGCGATAACTCAGCAGGAGACGGGGAGGACAGCTGGGGGAAGAAGTTATTTATTTATTTATTTATTTTCGATCAGCGCTCTCAGCCTGATAGGATCAGTTGGCGTTGTTAGTAGACGCCTTTTAATATTGGTTCTGTCACCTTAATTTCCATTCCTCACTGCATTGGCAACATGGCAGCGGAGCTAATGAATTCAGCTGCGACTGAAAGAGTGAGAGGCAGCGATGGAGAGAGAGAGAGAGAGAAAGGGTAAGAGAGAGAGAGAGTCATCCTGTGAGAGGAGCTCATCACATACTCCCCCAACTCCCTTCCTGACTTGAAAATGAGTCACAGCACTCGGCTCAACTAATAAAATCTACAGCAAGTGTTATACTGTTTCTCCTTGTTTAACACCAAGGCAGAGTGTGTTGGGTCATAACAATGAGGAGGTGCAGACTCTAACATCCTGACGCTGCCGCTCGTTTCCTGCGTGCGCCAGCAGAGGGGAGTAAGGGAGCACTGCAGAGGCAGAGGCTGCTTCACACGTGCCAGCAACGCACAACGAAGGCAGAAGGCAGTGCACCCGCGCTCACGTTTGCATCTGCGACGCTTAAAGGTCACGTTTAACAGTGTTGTCCTGCGTTAGCAGCTCCTTGTACTTTAAACACCAGCAAGGCCCTGTAGTACCTGTTAGGAGGGAGGACGGAGGAGCAGCCTCACGCTGGGGCCTGGACCCTCACGCCAGCGCGCGTGTGTGTGTGTGTGTGTGTGTGTGTGTGTGTGTGTGTGTGTGTGTGTGTGTGTGTGTGTGTGTGTGTGTGTGTGTGTGTGCGTGTGTGTGTGTGTGTGATGGCGGTTGGAGTATTTGCAGAGCGACTGGAGTGCGTTGCACTGACAGCGTACGAGACGGCTGCGAGCAAAGCAGTGCTGACACGCGGGATTATGTGCTGCTCAAGCTCACGCTGCATCCATAAACAAATCAACACTGACTTGGTGACACTCCAGCAGCAGCGTCTGCAACTGCGACTCTAAATATAGTTTAAATGTATAAAAAAACAAAAAAAAAACAAAAAACAAAGTGCAGATGTGACATTTCCTAATACGTGGACTGGGGATTACCGTGTTTCAGTGCAGTATTTCATTATGTCTGCGCGGTCTGATCTGACAGGAACCTGCAGTGGATCAGTGCCGTCCAGGGGGCTGCCAAACGCTGTCATGTCAAGGACTAATTTATGTTACTCCCCCCTCTCTTCTTAAAAAAAGCTCAGTTCAGACTGCATTTCATCATGATGGGAAAAAGGGTTGTTTCCATAACAACCAGAGGCCACCATCACCGCACAGCACTTATGTCCAGCTCACAGACACGAACGCCAGAGACTCCCACAACGGAGTCAAGGTGTTTCCACCCTGACATGTGATGATCACAGCAGCTCCAACGTTGTCTCCTCTCGCTTTGTTGAGGTGGTGGAGGTTAAAGCCGAAGCCTGGACGCTCCTCCATCAGCGTGGGACGGCTTTTTTTCAGCCAGACTCCAGCGTCCTAGCGCTTTTTGGACAGCGATGGTGCTCAGTGGTTTGCAGGCATCTGTTTGTTGGGTTGTTACAGTAGCTGGATCAACTCATGCTTGGTTCCATGTTTTTATGGAGCCGTTTCCTGTTAAAAATACAGGATCTAACCTGGCGCATCCTTGAATCCCGTCTTTGTGACTGTTCTCCCCATAAAAGTAAAATCTTCAATCCTTTTGTTTTTTTGCTTCAACTCACTTTTATCATAACATAAAAAAATCCAGGCAGAAAAGTTTCTCCAAAAATACTGTATGTCCCGGAGGATTCTATTTATTAAGAGTTGTCTTGATTTAATTCTGTGACAATGAATAAAACTAATAATCGTCTACTATCTCTAAACTCAGACATTTCCTAAGGACTCTTGCTGTAATAAAAAATGAATGTTAGCAACGTGCATTTTATTCACAGTGACACTGATACATGGTGAAATATAGGACATGAGGACATACGCTGCAGTCGCTCCGACCTTCTTAGGTTATGCAGATGTTCCACAAGCAAGAATTGTTGGTCAGGGATGAAGAGACTGTTACATTATTTTTAAACCTGTTAATTCAAAACAGCGTAGCATGAACATGACAACCTATTTTTCACTTCCTGTGCACAAACTCATCCTTGCATTAAATCTGAATATGTAATCAGGCCCGAGACGTATGTGCTGCAGCACATGTGAAACATACATGCTGTGACTGTGATTATCTTAACAGGTGCTTGCTTCTCCAGGAGCATAATAGTAGAGCTTTAATTAGCATTAGCATGGAGCGCGTCTTGATCATCCGGGAGTGTTGTTTTCATTTCTCCTGTTTGGGGTGGGGGGAAGAGGACGGAGCCCGAGTGTAGCCGTAGGATATGAGGTAATTAACTTATCTAACAGAGACATGTTGTTGAGGCTCCTCTTCCAGGGAAATTGGCTTAGACATTATCTCTTACGCCCCTTGTAGGCAAGTGGAGAGGTTTGAAATAATACCACAGTAATGGGGACAATAAAAGTCTGTATGGCTGAAATAGATGCTCGTTAACCGGTTGTAGGTTTGCTGGGATACGGGCAGTGGCAGGAAGAGGTGGCAACGCTATCGAGTTGGGTCGGTTAATTAATTAAACATGAATGTGCATCTCCTCCAAAATAAAGCAGCGCAGTGCAAAACAGCCAAAAATAGTGACACCAGCCAGAGCAAAAGGCATTTAAGTTAATATGCTACAGTGGCTGCAGTTCTGCATAACATTCACATCAGTGCACTCCACAGCGTCTGTGGGAGGCGGTAAACAGCGAAGCCGGTCCACGGGGGGGGGACCCGGGTATGATGAATGTATTGGCACAGCCGACTCTGTGTTGCTCTTGTTCTCTCCAGTCATTCGGAACATCAAGCGCTCGCCGGTGTTCTCTGTGACTTTGCTCCAGCGGATGTAGGTGTTCGCCGGCGGCGGCTTGGAGTCACCTAAGTGATTCCCCGAGGAAGGTCGGAGCCGAGGCGCCTCGCGCTCCCTTTGGGTTCGACCCCTCCTTGGCTTTGATGGCGTTCCATACTGAAGCTGCACATGGATGCTTATTAAGCCGCAGAGCCAAAAATATTACCGGCATTCTGGCCTGTTGTCCAGAGACGCCCACGCAAATACTTCTGATTTGAGACTTGCTGTAGGACTGAGTTTTCCCTGGGCAGTGAAGCTGCAGGTGTTTTGCCACAGTACTGCACTGTACCAATGAGGAGCCTTCAGAAAACACAAACCTGCTCACATATATGGACAAGTCACCAAATCCTCAACTCTTTAGGAACTAGCCATTGAGGCTATTTGAGCGGGTTTGTATTTAGTTCGATAGGATTTTAGTCACAATAGGTAGAATCATCTCCCCTAACCCTGACGCTAACCCTACCCACACCGATAATATGCTAAAGGAAAACATGTTGTGTTCTACTGTTTATGGTTTTAGAATTGTCTTAACATGCTGAGGTGGCTAGCCTGTTAGCTTAGCTTAGCACACAGACTGCGGTGCTGAGGGGAGGCAGCTGCTTGTCGTGGGGTGTTTTTTTTCTCCCAATCCTCTCTTTTGTCTCTTTCCAGTCTTCAAGTCGCAGGCCTGAAGCGCCCGGGGCTGAAGAAAGGTCTGGTGTAAGATTGAAGAGAGCCATTCCCTCAGCAGTAATTAACTGTCACCGTTCCTCTTTGTTTCTTCGTGCTTTGGAAAATGTTAAGAGTTTGAAAAGCTGCTTAATCTTCCACACCTCCTGCCAGGTGTGCGGCTGATGCAGACCCGAGGTAACCGGGGTCTCTGTGCTCAGACAAATAAAAGGTAAGACTGAGCCGAGAGCCACAGCTGTGCAGCAAAGTACGTGCTCGCTTGTACCCAGCTGTCATCTATAATCAGACTCGGCGGTGTTGTTATAATGGACCTGATGTACCGGAGATCTCACAGCGTTTGGCAGCTCGTCTCGGGTTACAGACAGGCAGTGTAGGAGGCGGCCCGACCCCCATGCTGCTTTGCAATCTGAGCAGGATTTCCGATTGACCACACACATTAACCCCGGATTACTCGACATATTCTTGGTCATGTTTAGGCTTCCAAGGCACACCGCACACCACCGGAGAGCCACCGGAGCCTTGCTTTGAAGGAGAAGCGAGGCAGAAGGATTGTGAGCCAGGACAGAAGTGTGTCAGTGAGAAGCACAGGGCTGCAAACTGCTTCTACATGACATAAAAACTCCTATCTGACACTTTTTAGTTGGAATAGCTTCATACTGAATACCACTAAACACCAAGGAGAGAGCTAAACCAACACATTTATATTCTAGCTAAATGTGTCTTGTTAAAATAGGACAAATTCTCCCATTGAATTTAACAAAAATCTTCCAGCTTATGGCCGCCATAAGCATTAAGGGTGATGGAGGCATATTTCTCCCTGGAGTAGGTTCGTGAGTGAGGTTCACTTTTTATCTCATCTAACCAATCAGCGAAAATGTTGTATAGCTTCCTATTTATTGCACTTGCGTAGCGGTAATGGCTGAAGGGCTGCGAGGAGTGTAGCCGAGCATGCTGAGGCGTCTCCGTTCAACAGCCTCGCACGGATGATCTGGGATCACTTCAGTGTCCACCGGACCGCCCAGTGAACCACTGCAGCAGAATTCTGCACATCTGGACGCTGAAGTCGTGGCATCTGGGCTCCTTTCTTCTCAGGTTGATACGTTTCGCATCCCATCCATGTAACCCGGTGAGCTGATGAGCAGTGAAAGGAAGAAGTCGCCCACAGTGAGTCAGCCTCCAGATGACTGAGGAACTTCAGAGTCTGAATCTGTTTATCTGACCTCTTTTCACCGGCTTTGTTTGAGTGTAATCCACAGAAATGACATGACATATACACCACATGGCTGTAATATGTTTCCTGGAGAGAAAACGGGTTTTGTTCTATCCTATTTTACATTGAATCCAGCGGATCAGCTGCACAGTATGCGGTGGATGCTGAGGTCTGAGCTGGCAGCAGGAAGGTGTAGGTATCCATTTAGGGTATTTACCCGCTGAAAACCATTAATATGGAGTATCGTTCCCCCGTGGCCTCTCCTGGGGGCGTACATCTCCAGCCACGACTTCCAAATTAGATAGCGGCTTCACCTGAAGTGGAACACAACATCTTTTCTGTGGATATTTTTCCTTGGGGTGCATGTAAAATCCTAATCAAAGCCTGGTAGAACCTCGGCATGTTTCTCTGCGTGTTTAAGATGTGCAGTAGCGGCCGCTGATTATCTGGCGAAGCAGTTTTCTGTGCATTTCCAGGGGTAAGTCTTTACGTTCCAACGCCACGGAGCTGTCGTTCTTATCGTGCTGCTCATTTGGGAGCTTTCATAAGCTGTTCTTTGCTCCTGGCCACCATTCACACATCAAAACCAACCTTAGTTTAGTGTTTACCAAAGTTCTACCCAACTTTTAGCACAAAACATACTGTAACCAACATGTAGATCCTTTCAGCTCTCAACAACCACCTCTGTGCCGTCCTTTATGTAACGGTCCGCTCACCCCCCCGGTCCCTGCTCTCTCTACAGTAGCAGGCTCTGGGGTTAACGGAGGCAGGCTCTGTTGATGCTGGAAGTAATCCTGTCAAAGTGATCCAGTCTGTTCACACCAGAGGCAGCGAGGATGTCCCTGATCATCCTAGCATGGATGGAGCCGGGGTGTCAGTAGTGCTGTAGCTCTGCTCAGCAGCTGGGCGCGGCTTCCTGTTTGTGTATTTACCCCATTTAATCCCTCCTGCAAGGCTCGCTCAGGCACTGTGGCCAACTTTATTAGATGTGGCCTCTCCTCTGGGACAGTGTGTCAACAGAAAGGCTGGATTTGTTTTGTTGACTGCGTTAAGAGCACTGTAATACGTTTATACTGTAACTTCGCTTTCACCCCTTATACAGGAAGAAAATGAAAGCAGTTAGTGGGAAACACTAGCTCGTAGGAGGAGTGTATGAAAAAAGACGTTTTTTGATGCCAAATGCACAAAGTTCTAAACATGAGTAAACATGAAGAAGATGGCAGCTCCACATTTTACATCTTCGCTGAACTTTATAGTAACTAATGATTAGAACTCAACACTGAACCAGGGAACCACCATATGTAGAAGCCAAAACAGCCCAGTCTTTGTTTGGGCCTCTGGTCATGCTCACATCAAGAGGAGCTTTTCATGAAAAATATCATGAACCGCTGACTAACGCATGTATCTGGCATAAACACAGAATAAGGATTGGAGTTTCATAACAACAGCTTCTGACACATGCATGTTTAACCTACACATTTCACAGCGACGCGTGTCCTGTGGAGTCCACCGCTTCATCAGCTTAGTGCATTTGTTAATTGGGGTTCGCGTGAAAGGAAAATCAATTCAACGCCAAGGAAATGAATTAGAGAGCTATTAGTTGACTGACAATGTGTTTCTATATCATGTGGCGCTCACACTGTCCCGGTCACAAATAAACATATCAAATCATTTCCACCCTAAATGAAACAGAGGCACTTCATTAAGCCTATTATAAATTCTGATAAAATACTCTGTAATATTAAATTAATGAGGCACACATCCAAAGATAATTAAAAGATATGCATATAAAATTAAAAAAACATGTAAGTAATTAACTTGATAATGGAAATTAATTAGCTATTGTCGCTAATATTGTGTTCATTTATTGCCTGGTTGGAAAATATACGTAAATACAGCAAAGTGCATCTTCTAATATCTCCATGTGCTAAACACATAAATATAAAAACTATACCACGCTATTAAGGCTCTAGACTGAGACATTTTTCTTGTGGTCCTGGCTAAAGAATGAATGATTTTATGAAGACATACTGTACATAATGTGCGGAGAATCTGCAGGGACGTACAGGGTGTTCTCGCTAAGCTTAATGTCACTGCAGTGGGGACATTTTTTCCGCTGGGTGACCTTTTCCACCAGCTGAGCAGCCTTTAAGGTTTTGGTGCAGATCTGCTTAATTTGAATTAACATCTGAAGGCAGAAGTGGTGCAACCATCAGGAATAACCACACATGCACACGGCAGTTTGCGTTGAATGGGAAATCCTTTCTAATGATCTATGGACTAAACACCAGCAGGAGGTCAAGCTGCAGGACTAGAGTTAAACTAAATACTGTAGGAAGGATGAACTGGTCCATACAGTATCAGACTCCTGATTCAGTTATACCCTACCTTTAGTAAATTATGTTTACATGGTTAAAGTAAATACTTCATCTGGCATGCAGTAAAGAGACAGGCTTTAGTTGGAAACAGAGAAAAGTAGCTCACAATGGAACTAGTGTCTCTCAGTCCCCATTAGTTACCTTGGCTACACCACGACTCCTGGCCTCTCTTTATATGATTAGTTTAGTATTAATAAACCTGACAGATGGTTCAGATTCGTGTTTGATGGAAAAAAAAAACACATCATAAAATGTGTGTTCAAATGTTACGATTCTGAGTTACAGTGTGACCATCATTTTCAGTTCACTGACTAATTAATGTGACTGCTTGCAATAAAACAGAGCCCGAAATAGAGTGGAAGTAACTCTGCAGCCTCTTGGTGGAAGTGCTTGTTTACGCCCCGACCCGTGAGGCCGCATGGCTGGAAACATTCCCTTTAAGTAAAGTAATTGTAGCTAAAAGGGTCAAACCACCTTTCATCTTCATCTTGCCTTTTACCTTTCGCTGCCGTGCTTCGCCCCCCCCCTTGCCACCACATTTTTGTGTACGCTTCCTGTCATAGCACTTGGCTCAGAGAGCACAATTAGATTTATTTGACTTGACCGGCAAATAGTGGCGTTGCCCACTCAATCCTACAAAACACACCAAAGATAGAACGTGAACTTTGCTGCACGGGTTGTTTGTGGTTGTGCTGCTCTCTGGGAAGGCCATTAGCCGCGCTGACCTGTGCAGTTAAGAGGTGTCAGCCATGATTTGCTATTGTACGTCTTTGGTCTCCACGGTTCGGTGCTGACGCTCTTAAAAAGCCCCACTCAGGAGCCCTCGATTATCATCTGTTAAAGGACGACTGCTGCCCGTGACCGTCCGACTTTCACTTCACCTACATTAGATCTCCAGATATAAGGTCAAGCGTGACATTAGGGTTGTTCTGAGAGTATGCTGTTTTCTGACTGCTACCCCGCGAACGGAGCAGCTCCTGCAGAGAACTGGAGTGGACGGCTTGTTGAGCAGAGGCTGCTTTCAGGCACTAGTGACAGGTGGCACGGTTTTTCATACAACTGTCCCATTTTCCCCCAGGGAAGTTTTTGGAGCAGGTGTAAGTAGGTTCATAGGCAACGTGTCTTTATATAAGTGTTTCTTGAATGAGAGGAAGTGCTCCTGGGCTCTAAGCCGGTGGTGCCTGATCAGTGAAACAGAGCCAGATTCAGCTTTGGTGTGTTTGTTTACAGCTTGTTTGTCCCCTTATTTAAAAGAAATCAGTCCTAACTGTTGGCTGCACTGCATCGTCCTATGAAGCGCACCTCATTAGATGCACTGGGTGAGCTTGTGGAGACATGGTGGTGGCTCTGTGAGCTTTGGGGCCTGCTCTGTTGCCTCCGGCCCCAGCCGCCACCAGCCATGGCTCGGGTGCAGGAGGAAGTCTTAGAGTGGCCGTCGCATTCACCCGACTCGAAGGTTTGTGTACATGGCTCCACCAGGCTGCAGTGTGCGTTTGCACCACACGGACAGACCCCCCACAGAGGGGAGGGGACGGTGGCGAGAGAGGTGGAATTTGCATGATATTCCCTGCAGCCTCCCCTCGCTCGCGCTGAACTCTTTACCCCAATCAGCCACAGTCCCTCCCTATAAATATCACAGCGCTGAAACTGTATGAATCGGACTAAACGCTTTAACCCTTCGGTGCCCGCGCGACCCAGCCGTCTGACACAAGCGCTGCAGAGTGGGGGAAACAAAGCGCTTTGATGACAACACGGTTTCTCTCTGAGAAAATTAGGTTTCAAGGCAAGCGCTTTCCGCAGCATTGGACTTTAAAAATCCCCTTCTGTGGGAATCCAGCTCCTCTGCTTCCTTCTCTGTCCAGCTTCCTTTTCCCGTCTCTCTTACTCTGTCATTTTTCCCCACGGGCTGAAAATGCTAATTCTTTCAAAGGAGTCATGCGATTCTGCTTGCCTCAGTAACTTTTCTCCCCAGATCCTGCGCTGGATACATTCCACGGTGTTTTTGTGCGCGTGATGGGTTGTAAATTAAACAAATCGGGTTCTCACAGCCCGGGTTTATTTGGACGCTGACGCGCAGGTGTCTCTCCTGCCTCTGTGTCGCGTTTGTGTCTCTACCACTAATAGAAGTGCAAGCCCAGCCATCTGTGAAGGACAAGGGAACCTTTTGGCCGAGACAAATCGCTCTGGAGCAGGTCTGCAGCCTCTCAGCACCTCCCCATCCCCGCACTGTCGACACACATACACACATATGCGCTGTCCTGTTTCCCTCCAGGGTAACAAGGGAAGCGTCTGCACTGGGCCCATAGTGTTCCATCAGGAGTCAGCCAACTGAGCCACTGGTCTAATCCCCACCAGCAGCCCACATGGCTGCACTGCCAAGTTCCAATTAGACTCATAAAAAAGTCTGCGATTTTTGCTGCACTGGGACCTCTGTGAGGGGCGAGCCCAGCCCTCCATGACCCACCAGCCGCCCTACATAACAACGTCGCTATAAAAGCAAGACAAGATGTGGTAACAGGCCAGAACCGTAAGACATTCCTGAGGGGTGACACTTGCTTGGTGAGGAACAAACAAAGCCCTCTCCTTTCCCCAGCGGGAAGGAAAATAGGAACTGTCGCTCGGCAAGCTGCAGTGACTCGAAAAGACAAAGTTCGAGCCCGCGAGCTCGGAGGCTTTGAGACACATAAGCTTGTTACTGGGAGTCGAGGTGACGGGCAGGTTTATCACGGGGAGCCGGAGCGTCCATTTTCAAAATTACAGGGCCTGGCGCATTGTAAGAGATAGGCCAATAATGTGTTGTTCGGCTTTCGGCGCAAGCGATATGTCATTTCAAGCGAACTGATTGGTTTTACAGTGAGTGAGAGATGCCAAGTGTTTCAGCGCGAACCATTATAGTTCACATTTCTTCAACTGAAATGGTATGAAGACAAAGCTTAAGCAGCGTGCAGGCGCTGTCAGGTGGCAGATAAGGACCGCTGATGTAATAGAAGACACTTCCACTAGTTGAAGTCCGGCTAAAAGCCCTTAACAATTGATTTACAACTCTTATTTTCCATAAACTGAATCAATGTACTGTACATCGAGGCAGGGTCTTAATAGAGCTAGTTGCGGTCCACGTACCTCTGAGTGTGTTGCATCGTCCGCCTCCAAACCTGTGGATGTCCTCGGCGACCTTGCTAAATGAAGACCAGCGGATTGGGCCGTTCTCCCCGACCATCGCTGGAGCACTGAGGCTTGAAGTATACATTTGCGCGCTGCATTACACCCTCTAATAGGCAGTCAGTCAAAATAACACGCTGCCTGAAATGTCAGCATTTACCTCTGTAATGACCAAGCCTCCATTGTAATTAATAGATCCTTAAGCCTCTCTCCTTAGTTGAGTGTCTCCAACCTGGTCGGGAAATATCTGTATCTCCCGCCCAAGTACGAACACGTGCCTCGGTCCTGGAAGGGGATTAACGCAAACATCCACGGGCTTTGATGCACGTTTACTGGATGGTCCCAGCGTTCTCTCTCCTAAACTTAGTCAACAGTTATCAGGCCACCCTGGCTGCGTGCGCTGATCACATCCATAAACACAGTGTGCCATTAGTATGCCACCAGAGTGCGTTCATGTGTACTCACGGGTCAATGGGAAAATGTAGCATCTGCCCTCACCTCCTCTACTGTTGCTCCCATATACACAATAAAATGAAATGTTAATGGATGCTAATGAAATGGCTAATTGTGGATTCAGTGCAGCCATGCGAAGCTCGCTCTCTAGGTCTCGCTGTTCGTCGTTTATCACAAAACACCTCTCGAGAGTTCGAGAGAGGGAGAAAAAAGTAAATAATAATGATAATAAACATTAAAAGACAATGAAAGGACGATTATTATGCATACGGGCCCGCTGCCGTGTTAACCTGCTGCGCTGCGTGCGTCACTCCAGCTGAAAGGTGACATTCCTTTGTGCTTGTCCCACAGATTGAGGTGGGATTCTTTGGATAGTGAGATGGAACGCTAACGCAGAATAGGGCGCCCGACAGCAATTCTTTCTTTCTTTTTTTTTTTTTTAACCTTAGAAACAGTATCGCTTGTCAGTCCGGGCAGAGATAGCTGCCGAGGCTGGCTAAAGCTGAGTAAAGCTCGCGGCTGTCTTTATCTCTCGGCCTGTGAGCCCAGAGTGGTTTCAGGCAGTGATTAGTGAGGTGGATCCCACGTGGGTCAGCCTTTTGCTGCAGGAGATCAGTGCTGGAGATTGGAGGCATCTGGGCACCTTTGTAGTATGAGTGACAAGAGAGGAGAGGAGAGGTAGACAGAATAGAGGCTGGAGGGATTGGACCAGCAGATGGAGGAGAGGAGAAGACGGCTGTGTGATTAGTGTGCTCAGGGAACACGAGTGTTTGGTGCTTGGGATGAAAACACAGGCTGCTAGCGATTTGATAGTGCCGCCATGCACCTCAGTATGACATGGGTTAAGAACAGGGCTTTGAATGTGACGCTCGTAGATTCACAAAGGTCCCTGCAACCGATGGGCATTCATTACAATTAGAAACCACGCCAACAGTTACCAACAAACCTCATATATTATTATAAAGCTTATTTGAGGCGTTGTTCAGCCTTCACCGTTCATAGTTTGCTTTATTCTGTTTGATATGGACCATTTAACAAAATAATGTTCCGATAGAGCAGATTAAACTGTGCTGGATTCCGCACCGTGGCTTCTCAATGTTTAACATTTAGACTGTCATCATTAATTTTGTGTCATAAAACCACCAAACCTTAACTGTAGATATGAAAGATGTACTGTATTTACTGTGGTAATACTGTGGGGTATGAAGTACAGTACATACACCACACTGCATTCACTTCATTTGTTCATACTGCAAAAACTCATCCAAGCAGCTTCAAATCTAAATAATCTAAATTTCCTACCTTGTTCATCAGTTCACCACAGTTTGCATTCTGTGAGTAACAAGCTCCACATTCGACTGTACCTGTGTGTTTGACTCAGAGCTGGAAACACCTCCTTTGTTAGCGTACAGTAGCTCTTCAAGCTTGGCCTTCTACCTCTACCTTGTAGAGCTTGTTTCCTCATTGTTACTGATTTGACCTTTGGAGGGGGAGAGGTCAAACTTTTTCACAGTTGCCCTTAGGGGGCGTTTTGCCGTGCTCACTGTACTGATTTCTAACCTTGATGTAACATAATATGTACTATCTCAGAATCTGGTCAACCTAATCCAATTAGCACAGATACTTTATGTTAGCATGATATCCTATTTAATATTGGATGCACAGCAGTGGCTGTAGCTCCTGATGTTGTTTACAAAATGCTGTAGAAATCCTACATCTATCTTTGTAGCTACCAGCTTAGTTTGCTCCTTTAATCAATATGATAAATAGATAGTGTTCAGAGTTTCCTTTTAAGAAGATATAGTTTAGATCCTTGTTCCTTTTGAGCTCCGGGTATTTCTGTCAATCCTGGCAATGTCAGACACGCGACGCCACCTGCATAAATCTGAAGCGACAGAGTCTAATTACTTTTGAGCAGCAGATCTTTGTTTTCTTTGATGCCGATTTTAGATACATATTCGACCAGACTCTTATCATCGGGGGCCACCGATTCGGCAGTCTGCTCAAATGGCAGCAAAAACTAATGGCCCACAGGAGATAGCCCATGACTTGTAAATGAGGAGAAAATGTCCTTATTGTAAGAAGCAAGCAAGCAAGATGCTATCTGAGAAAGTGTAAAGGTGGTTCAAAGAACTTTGTGGGATACAAAGGTAGAGCCGAGGCCTCGTCTGATCACACTTCTTTCATTTGGCTTCCTGGGCGAGACGCTGCAGACACTTCTCTTCTGGCTTATGCTAATTACCATTCCGGACGTGCTGAATAACCTTTTTATGAGGATGTAGATCATATTTCTGAGGATGGAAATTGAATTTAAGCACATCGTCCCGCTTAAAGATTCTCTACACGCATGCAGTAGTTGGGCTGTCAGTCAGATACACTTTCACTACTTAGACTTGGAGGCCTCCAAACCTGTTGTTTGGTGAAAGAGTCCACTCACCTTAGGCAAAGACTCAAGCTCCCGGAGGCTGCTCAAACCCAGCTTCCACAATGAAAGACACTTAACTTAAAAGCTTTGTTGATACATGTAACAGGACTGTGCTTTGAGGAGTAATTGACCAGGTTGAAATCCACATTCATTTCCATATTCTCAAGGCTCTTACTTTGACTTTATAGTGCTAATTATGCCCATTACAATGCCATTGATCCCAGCCTTCAGCAGAGAAATAGACAACCCTGCCACTTGCTTAGTAATGTAGAAAGTTGTTCCATTTGACTGGACTAACCTCCCATCGTTCTCTAAGCTGCCAAATGAAACTGATTCCCTTAACAGACAAGGAGTCTTAAGTCTGGGAGAGAGAACGAGAGAGTGGCGGGAGGAGAGAGTCACGAGGAGGGGGAGCACTTATGCATATGTTTGATAAAGATAAGTGACGTCCCATCTACTGGTCGTTAATGAGATCTTTTGCAACAGGAAGATGTATGTGGCTGTGGCGTGGTGCGCCCTAGTGGGAAATGACTGCTGAAGGGGCCTGTGGAGAGAAGCACTTCATCAAGTCTAATTGCTGCCTTGTACACGCTGGGTCCCCAAAGGCTCCGGCTTCTCTGCAGACACCCAGGACCTTCCCCTTTTAACTTCCTGCTAGCGCCTCTTCCTCGCTCAGTCCCCGTCTCCTTCCGCTTTCTATCTTTTCCCCTTCCGAACCTTTTGTCCCCTTCCTCCCCGAGTACATTATTTCCTGCTAAACAGCGCTAATAGAACGGTCTCGCCGGCTGCAGAGAGTGAATACAGACTTGATTAATCAGGCAAAAAACGCAATAACTTCCTTCTCTCCGCGGGTCCCCTGTGTTACCCTTTAGTTTCTTGTGTAGTGCTTTTTTGTCTACGCTGTACATTTATTTCTGAGAAACACTGTTAGTAAATCAAGCAGGAATAGCAGCTCCTTCATCTTACTTAAATTGTAACTTTTTGCTGTACACTTCATTTTTAACAAGAGGTCTTTGAAACGGGGCACTGCGCTTAGAACAATTCTCTATTTTTAATGCGTAGAATGTGACAGTAAACAAATAAAGCTGATAAACTGCATATTAACAGCTACTATAATCTGTCAATGCGTCATTATAGCGAATTATCCTGTCAAAAAAGTAGAACCTCGACAATGATGCCAATCAGTGATATTGTGTTGAACCCCCCCCCCCCCCCCCCCTCCTTTTGGTGGCAGTTGCAGCGTGTTTGCCAATTAGTTTTTGCATATTCAGACAATTATGGGATAATGATGAGCGTCTGAATGCAAGAATATTCACAACAGTCTTACAAGTGGCACAGAATGCAAGATATTTGCCTGAGCCTTTCATAGGGTTTTGATTGATGAGCCTTTCACTGCTGTCTGTCCGTCTGTCTGCTCGCAGACGCAGTGGAGACGGTTGCTAATGTAAAGTAGCAAATACTAGAAATATTCCGCCAAACGCGTACAGTTGGAGTCGTCTCATTCGCCTGCGGAGGACATCGGCTTCAACAATACAACAACTAATTGGCGTGCTGCAAAATGGCACCAGCCATTTTGGCTCAAAACCCCCGCGGCCATTCATGGGGATACTGGGAACACTGGCACGCGGTCCCGTCGGCTCCAGTAGGGGCTGTTCGCGTTGGCACGAATGAGTGGAACTAAGTGCAACTATCAGCCAGTGCACGCAGATTGCATGGCACATCAGTGCAGCGCAGCCCCTTCCAGGAACGGAAAGGGCCGGTTCCCTGCCAGTGCTGTGGAGCAGCCATGTTCGTAGCAGGTTAGCCCCTCTGCTGGGGCTGTCAGGTGGGCTTTGGAGAATGAGAGGCATAGAAATAAAGGAGTGCATGACTGGATCAGCAGATGGGGGATATTGTGTACTTGGTGCCATGCAGCTGCGACTGCAGATAACATATGCCAAGCAAAGGGGGCACACAGAGGCTCTGTAAACCGTGGTAATCCAAAGAGTGCTTTCTAAAGGAGTGCCAGTGCTAAGCCTAATGGTACTTCAGTTGAACATTATCAAAGGTATTGGGCCTGTTACAATACAAATGTGCTTATTTTTGTTGAATTTACGAGCGTAATAATGACACTGCGTACAATTTGTTTTTACGATTGCATCAGTTGACAGCTCCTCGTAATAATCCTGCTGTCGTGCAGTGACGACCCAAAGTGAGATTTGGAATTCGTCCCAGGCAAAGATTTGTTTATCGAGATTTAACGTACGGAAAATGGAAATACGTGAAATCTGGCAGCTGCACAGTCACGGGCAGTTGAAACTGCATTTTAAGTTTAAAAAAGAAACGTGCCAGGAAAGATGAGACCCACATGCACGCACTCACACAGCTTCACAATTACACTTAATGTAGTACTGTAGATACTGTCAAGTTTCACATACACAGTGGCTTCTTTGCACCCCATGGAATAATGTTTTCAGATTTTTATGAAACGTTTCCAACCTCAGTAGCTACCAAATTGGGAATTCTAGTTAAATGCAAAGGAAAGAGAGTGAATGTCAGTGGCCTGCTAGCATAGGAGGTGCCCCCCAGAGAAAAACTTATACAGTTGCTACAGATATATTCAACTAATGGGTTTAGTCTTATTTGAACTGTGTTATGGCCCTTATGCAATATGGGGACAAACGCCCAACAGAAATGTTTCAAGATGTTTAGGTAGAATAACAGGGAGTCAGTGATGTAATGATGAACCTCTGAAACAGCTGTGGTCACCACACCACAAGAAACCAGCTCAAGACAGTCAAACCACCAGTAGATCAGTGAGGCGAGAACAGAAGAGTCAAGAGCATGGAGAGAAGAAGTTGCCTACAACAGGTGGATCCATTTAGGCAGATTACTGCAGAGACTGACAGAGGAATCCTCCTAGCGACATGAAGCCAGAAGAGATGAGGAGGTCGACCAAAGGTTCAGAGGTGAATCCTGACATTCAACCACACCCAAACCACCAAGTCTGTGTGATATCAACTTGATATGCTTCTGCCCATGACGGTTGTACACACCACGGTCTCTGATCTTAATCATGCTGCTTTTTCAGAGACCCTCCCCTTAAGGTTCATTTTTATGTCATGCCCCTTTAACAGCGTGTCAGTTTGCCATAGACCCCGGTTCTGTTATCCAACAGAAAAGAGGCCGAATGATGTCCAAACAAATGGAGCCGGGACTCTTGGCCAGCTCTCCAACAATGGGTCTGGCTATCTCCTGAAACGGGTACCTAGCTCCCACAGCAGCTGCCAGGACCACTTCAGACAGGATCCCGTAGAATGGGTTCGAGCACCATTATGAGACTGCGGCTTAGCGGTGAGAGGGAGTAGCTTGCATAATTCTCACAAATATGCAAAGCCCTTGAACTCTGCTGAATGCAGAAAACCATGCAGTGCAACTGTGTGACTCTGGATGATGGAGGATTATTGATTTATGAATGGGAGAGGCGCCTCCTGAAGGAGATTGATGTGTTGCTGTCTTATTGTGTCATCTCGGGGCTCGTGCTTTCTGTTGCTGGTGGCTAAGGCCGCGTGGCGCGTTACACCGGAGAGCAGCGCAAAGAGCAAAACCACATTAAACAAGGCCCGGTAGCGGAGATGGAGCGAAACCACTCCTCTCTGAAGCTCTTGATTTCCTTCTTGAACTCTCCTAAGAACCGGACCTCTAAAAAAGCAAAGCACGCCACTCGACAATAGGCTGCAGCGTGCGTGGGCGTGCGGGAGTAGGAGGATAATACGGCGCCAGAGCGTGAAGTGGGCATCTATTCAACATACGGAGGAGCCGTGCCGCCATTAAACATGCCATACATCGCATACGCCTTTGTTCACATGACAGAGGTGCAGATCCCTTCGGAATTAAGCCCTCGCAGTGGATCCAAGGCTGATGAATAGGCGTTGGAAGGAAAGTGTGGGACCAGGGAGCTGCCTGGAATACCTGTAAATCTCATGTCATGTAAATCTGTATCGCCTTCAGGAAACCAGGAGACTTTTATGTTTATATTCATGGGTTTCGCCGTGGTTTCCGCCACGATTGCCACTGCCGATTGTGAATTCATAGATTCCTGAAGGATTCATGTGGAAAATGTGCTTGTATTAGCTGCTCGTGTGCATACTGTAAGTGTGTAATTTGACTTCATTTTAAAGATTTCAAAGCGGAGAAGGCGGTTTGTATTTTTATTCCACAGCAGCTTTGTCGGTAAAACGGACGTCTTATCTTGTCCTGATTGTAGCTTGTCACTAACACAGATGTGATATGTAAAAAAAAACGGTTTGAGTTACTACCTGAGACAGACTGAAATTTAGATACTAAAAGAAAACTCCAACATTTTTAAGATCTGTACAAAGAGGTTTCAGCTGTTATTGTGGAGTTTTACACACATACATTCATTTTAAGCAGCGTTTCTGTCTTCACATCTCCCACGATGTTTCTGTCGTCAGCTGCTGCGCTGGTTTTCGTTTCAGGACGTTCCAAACGACTTTTCTGACTTCCTAATAAATGCATTTTTCTGAGAAAGTAAAGCAAGTTTCACAGGACTCATCTGTGCAGAGCAGACAGACGTCGGCCATGTTCCAGTGTTTTTGCCCATAGATCTGATCTGATCCAAACGGTGCTTTATTGTAGGACTACAATCATTTTTCATTTCCATGTTGAATTTCAAACAGGTGAACAGCCAGCCTGTTATCAGGACCTGCTGTTTGTGGAGGATGACAGTTTGTTAAAATGATTTTTTTATGTCTAATTTTAATTTACATGCAGGCGCGTTTGGACTTAATGGTCTGTGCGCCTCAGCCGCTCGCCTCCTGCAGGAAGAGGCCTCTCTGATGAACAACCTGTGAACCCGCCCGTTGTGGCAGCTCATTTATAGGAATTAATTTACTCTGCGTTTTGGAAGGCTCCTAATTATCAATTGTATGTCATGTATTAAAGTCACCTGTCTGACTTCCAATTACAATAGCAACGGCCGGAGTGGGGTTAATTCCAAGCGACGAAGGGTTCGGCCCAAACATTTGCTGCTCTCCCACGTGTGACTCAGTCAAATATTGAACCTTTGAGTGTGGCCGTGGCGTCATCATGTCGTACGCTTCCTCCCTTTCGATCTGTGCATCGCTATTAGAGCCGCCGTCGTGCAATTGAAGCGTCCTCCTCTCTTTGTCCAATAACACCGGGCGACTTCACGCTGGAGCGGAAAAATAAAACACGGTGCCGGCGAGCAGTAAAGGTCATCAGCCAACGTGTGCACATCAAACCAGTGTCCTTTGTTGAATGGAAGTGTGCACTGAGAGCAGCCCGAGGAGCAGAGCACTGGCGTTGGGGTTTGTACCGGAGGTGTGAGAGGAGGCCTCCGGTTTCCTCCTGGGTACATTTTCTGCTGAACAGCCAATAGCAACGTCCTTTGATGGCGAAGTACAATGGAGAGGGGAACAAAACCCATCGCCACGGTAACCCCGGAGTAAGTATGCTCGCTAGGCCCAAACAATGACAGCATGTCCTTGAGCTATAAATATATAATATCCCTCAGGTGGCGCTGGGGCACGGCAGCGTCTGATTGGCTGTGGTTATAAATGATTCATTACAGTTCACATCAATAATTACTATTCCAACCAAGCCTGAATCCTTTATGTAAATACTGTCACACGTTGGAAGGTTACCACTGTAAACTTGCACACGCAGCACTTTTTCAACTTTTGATTAAGGCTTAGGGTGCTGTGATTACGTCCATCTTAACTAGCATGCAAAGTGGAGGAACACAAGCGTGCGTGGATCTTTACGTGTGTGGGTTCACAGATGACAAGCACCCGGAGCATTATTATGGGAAATAAATCAGATGAAGGGAATATTTCTCATCCCGAAATGGGTGAAAGACCAGACTCCAGATAACGTTGTCTCCTAAATCGATATAAAGGTCAGAGGTCACCTAACTCCAGCTTCTTTTGTTTTACTTTCATCCAGCACCTGAGCCGCACACAGCAGCGCTGATGATCCAATCAATCACAGCTCATTAATGACGAGAAATGGGCTGCTGCAACGCGACCATATGGCTGCGGCTCACAACTCCAGTCTCCCTTCTGGAATCAGCAGGGAAATAAAAAAACCAAAAAGAACCCAGAGTGGCTTTCTTCCCCGAATAGCTACGACTATGCAGTTATCATCTTTTCTTAACTTTTTTAAATGCAAGTTTACCCACAGTTTACCGCATTCGTTGATTAGCTGCGCCGCGGAAGCTCATCATTAGCGCGTTGATCCGCGTTTGTGCAAACGACGGCGGTGAAGAAGCCTGGGCACACCTGGATTCTGTTTAATGGGCATATGGCGATAATGCGCCATCAAAAGACTTCGAAGAGCGGGACAAACTCTCGCTGCTTGTTTACTTTGACTCGTGCAACTCTGGCGAATCTCCACGTGGAGGCATTATTACGGCCGAACGGTGGAACCGCGGCAGAAGAATCCATGCGTTTCAGTGCGTCTGGAAGCTCTTCCCTCACAGATCTGCGCTCGCCAGAAATAATATGAATAATGTGTCTGGAGCGGCCGACGTATGAAGATTACCGAATTCAACAGCGCAGCGTAAATGTGCACTCTCTTCAATCTTTTCAGTGCTTTGATGTTTTGATCCCACTGAACTTTGCTAAAACAACATTTAAGCTGGAGATGGTTTTTGGGAGAGTGCTGTGATATTATTGATTCATATTCGGTGTCTGCTGCTGTTTGCGTAGCCGAGGCGCTTTTATCTCCCATTCCATCGACACTTCTGCCTCAGCAGTAGCCACTACAACTTTCCTGATGGACACGAGTTGGCACTCTGGTATCCTATAAAGGGCTTCAGCAGGCGATAATATGGGCAAGGACTGCAGCCGGGCACTTTTGTCATGTTAATGTGACCGCATATGACGCTTTGCAAATAGGATTTACTGTACAGGGCCCCCTATGAAATGGAATTGCAGTCTCATAAAATGTACTTTTAAAGAAATTGTGTGAGGGGAACTCAAGGCAGTAAATTAAACTCCTCTGGCAGGATTAGATGAAGCAGGAGGAGGGCGGAGAGGTGGAGGCGGAGGAGGAGGGCGGCTGGATGAGTCGGTGGGGCAGCTGCTCACAGAGGTCATGGATCCACTGTTATTCCACACATCTCCATTCCAGCCTTTATTCAGATTTATTGCGTGTTTTATTTTATTCTGAAACGTTTGTCCGAGGGGAGTAGTTCGTGAGCGAAAGCTGGATGAAAGGGTGTGTGTGTTAGAGAGAGATGACACGTGTGTGTGTGTGTGTGTGTGTGTGTGTGTGTGTGTGTGTGTGTGTGTGTGTGTGTGTGTGTGTGTGTGTGTGTGTGTGTAAGGACAGAAACTGAACATTTGGGTCGGGCTTTGTAAGAAAAGTGTGAAGCTGATTCACCCTCGCTAAAGTTGCCTCTCGCTCGTGTAACATTTGGAAAGTTGAAGACCAATTTTAGGAGGATTCTCCACACTGCAGCCTCACAGAGCTGCTCTCATTAGGCCGCGTGCACGGTGGCGGCTCAGCTACAGTCCAGGCAGAAGTCATTTAGGACCTTAGCATCGCTCCGGTCACTGACATTTGAGTGTACTTCAAGAGTCTTCACACTTAAAACCTTCTTCTCTATCAACTCCTAAATCCCCGAATCCCTGAACCTTGTGTATGTGTGCGTTCGGCCAGCTGTGGCTGCCGATAGGAGCCTGCTTAAAAAAAAAAAGCTTGTGTGTGTGGAGATGTAAAAAAAAAAAAGCATGAAATCACTTCCTCCTGCTTTTCATCCTGGAGGCCTTTCTTCCAACCTCTGACATCAGGTGAAATCAGGTGAAAGTTGACAACACAAGCACTCAACCTTCCAAGAGTCTGAGAAACCCACCACTGCAAATATTGCTGCTTCTCAGTTTAGCGCTAGCTTTTTTAGCTGCTCAGTAATGGAAAATATTGGAGGACAAAATAGAGCCTTAGCTGTAATTAGGCTATTTCTAATGAAAAAGGAAATAGAGAAATACTTGAATCTATTCAAATAATGCACATCAAAACGGGATTCTGCCTCTCGTTTTGTCATTTCCCATCTATTTCATGTCATTACGCTGGAGCAGATCTGTGTCGAACCCCTAAACGACACTAGATGTTTGATTATCCTTCATATGCGCTGAATTTCTGCGTGGCCGCGCGTCAGCAGACCAGAATGGAGCCGCCGAGCTCCCCCCGAGCGGCCGCGTACATCTTCATCATATCATAACTCCAAATCCAATTTCTGTCAGCGATTGAAACCGAAAAGCACCAAATGAAAGTATTACCTGTGGTTCGGGGACAGCCTTGTTTCCTTCCACCCGACGCGCTACATTCTAGTCTGATCAATTTCCTATTGTCCTCCTGCATGAGCACGGCCACCCTTCAACTCATTTGTCCTCCTACGGTATCGGCGATGATTCAGAGCGGGCGCATGAAGTTACCGCGACGCCGAAAAGCGGGGAATTGACCGGAGGCGCGACCCGAACCTTCCACGTGTGGGGCTTTTTGCCCTTAGTCGACAAAACGGGGGCTGTTGCGGTTCAGGACTCGACAGGTAACGTGGAGGTATTGATTAGCGAGACAATAAAAGTCCCACCGCTTTCGTTCCCTTTGCGTTGGTCTTTGAACGACGCCTTTGTCTCACTCGCTTCATTCCAAACGCACCGTTTCGCTGTTTGCTGCTCCGGCGGCGCCGCGCCCTCGCCCCCGGGCGCGTTATCGCCCCTCTCCTCCCCCCGTCGCTCATATGTTTTACACCGCTTTAATCTCTCCTCACCATCATCTCCGTGTTCCTCCTCCCACTGTTTCTCTTAAACTCCAGACGTTTCTTTCTCCCATTTACAGTCTCTCGCTCCCTCTCACTTCGTCGGCGACCCCTCCTCCTCACTATTTCACGCATCATTTCTCTGTTTAATTGCTGCTGGCTGAAACCTTCTCCATATTCCCCTGCAGCTCAGCATTCCTCCAGTCCAATGCTATTGCAGCCCCGCGCTATTCAATTACCCCTCGGTAGACTAAACCCGGCAGGGCGGGCCAGCACTGTTTGGGCTCTCAATCACTGAAACACCACTCTGGCCAGGGTCCAAACACTGGCGCCTGGAACCACAAAGCAAAGCGCTGCTGGAATGTTGATCTAAAACTTGAGGTGAAGAGAGAACTGTGCAATATGACAATGGATCGTCTCCACCGTTTGAACCATCAAACTCAGTGTCTTTATCAAAATCAATAAAATCACAAATTAAACCTCTGTGTTTGTTTTGGCCTGTCACTGTTATAAATGTGTAGTTTTTCAATCTTTATATATTGTTTTTATTTCCATGCTCTCCGCTGCAATGAAGACCTTGTATCTAATTGGTGCAATAACTTGGGTAGATTAAAAATAGGTTGCGCTGTCAGTCGTATCAGCCAGAAACAGCTGAGGCCTGGGAGCCGGTGTTATTAGTCATTGTTTGCTTCTTTCACTCAGTTGGCGCTTTGTACTTCTCACACACTGGCCTGAGATCACAGAGAATTCCAGCGTCGTGAGAGTTGACTGTCAGGTGACCGGAGCGGCGAGAAGCTGGTACAGTAGTTGGCCGCGGTGTTCATGGATGGAGCTGCGATGCGTCGCGAGCGAGGAGCGTCTGATGAACTGATTGATGCACACGGGTTTGACTGCAGGAGCTCACGGTTCTGTGTTTTGTATCATTCACAGCCGTCGGACGGACACACAGGAGCGTTGCCGTGCATCTCCTTTTTATTACTCTGTCGAAGCGTCCTGTCACTCACGCTGGGTGACGGATTCGCTCCCACGGAGACGTCACTCGGAAACCTGATACACGAGAGAAGTGAATGTTACAGAGACGAGATCTAAACACTCGCGCAGAGGTGGGGCAACTTTGTCAGGATTAGATTGGAGTAAGTAGTTTTGATTTATGCTTAAGGTGAGGACGTCGTGTTGTTTTGATGTCAGGAAAAGGGGCGTTTATGGGTGAATTTATCATTCCTTACACAAACCCCAACGCTCAGCATCCATCACCGGCTTCTCTAATCAGGCCAGTGTTTCCTTTTCTGCCTGAGACACTTCCAAACACGGTGCCTTCAGACTAAGCAGCAGAGAATGTGCTTATATTTGCAGCTGTAAGCGTGGATATGAACACACACAGCCGCAGTCGGACGTTTCTAGGCCACACACACACACACACACACACACACACACACACACACACACACACACACACACACACACACACACACACACACACACACAATGTTTCAACCAGCAAACCAAACTCTACACAAACACAGCGCTTATCTGTTTTTCTCGGAGGCCTCACACATCGTAATAGCTCTATCTGCGTCACACGTGCACGCGCGCCCGCACGCACGCCATCCACCGAGGTATCCAGAGTAATTATCAGGCTGTTAATGATTGCCGTGCATCAGCAGTGCTCCAACCATTCATTACAAGAGCTTCTTCAGGCCCCTACTGGGCCCGCGAGACTGCTTATCACACACCACACCACTTGACGGGCTTAATGCAACCTATTAACCAACAAAAGTCTGGATGTGAAGTTTGCCAAACCCCTCCCCTCCGTAACACAGTCTGATAGAGGCTTTTGTATCAGCCCAAAGTCAAGCGCTGGGTTGGGATAAGATGGGATGTTAAGTTTTTTTATCTTCATAGGAGAGGATGTGGCATGAAAAACTGTAATTACTCTTGTAAGAGCTACAGAAGGATGTGAAATGCACGGTTGCGGCTAATCCGCTGGTGCAGTTGTTTAATTGTAAGACGGGTCTCAGTAGCCGCGCGGCCTGTGTAACGTCTATGATGGGTGTAAACATTACAATCCTGGCCACACGACCGCATATCGACAGGCTGTGGCCCCTAAAGTCGCCCTCCGATCTCTTAATCTATCCCATCTACTTATACATACACTGTTTTTACCACAAGTCAGAGAAGGTCGATAGTGTCTGTCCACATCACAGCGGGGGGCCGTCATCCAGGCGTAATGAGGAGCTTCCCCTTGTGTCTCATTATATGTGTCTGTGTACAAACCACTGAAACAACCACAATGAGTTTGGATTTAGTTGGTTAATATAAAGTTTGAAAAACATACCAAAACAAAGATCAGCCATTTATATCATTGACTTTGTTGATATTACAGTTTATTATCTTTTAATTTCATTTTCAAACATTAGGTCAAACAGAGTCTTGGGGTGAAGCATTCAGAGAGGAGTTTGATTGGAGCAAACACAGGATGGTGTCATTTCTTATTGGCTAAGCACGGACCCACCCACCTGTTTAGCCATTGACCAATGAACAGCCAGGTTTTTCCAGGAAGTGGCTTTTAATTACCCAGGAAGTTAAACTCTGTCATGGCGTCTTTGCCACGCCCCAAACAATTTGAGTTAAAATGCTTGTCTGTTCATTCACACAGATGTTAACAGTGAGCGAAGTGTGTTTTCCAGTGACTCGTGGCTTTTTTTAAAATAAATAAAATAATTCCTGCATTCAAAGGGAGTATTGCAAATGGAAGCCACCACATGTTCATCAAATGTGTGATGAGGAGGCTGGTGACTGATGAAGCCCCTTGAAGAAGCAAGTAGGTGTCAACAGGGGACTGTTCTGAACCTTCCACCATGTCACGCTCGCTACCTTCAAGCAGCAATGAAGCCTGGTGCTGTGACCGGACCACGTCTACTGGATCCATCCCGGCCATTTAAAGGGAAAAGTCTTAAAGGAGTCTTCAGCTGTGGCAGTGGAGCGTCGGGCAGCGGGTTAAGGAACGATGACTCGGCCGACGGCGAGGACGAAGAGAAGCACAGGTAAGGCAGTAAATGTGCTTTAGGGTGGTTGTGCTGGTGATTTTGATTGGCTGCCGGGCCCTCTGCCGTTATCTGCAGCCCTTTGCTTTATGTGTGTTGGCTGCTGAGGCCTGGGCCTCTGTTGGCGAAACAGACCCTGAAATCAGAGCCTTCATTGGCTTTGTCAGTGTAGAGCCTCCACACAGCAGGTACAGTACAGTACTTTACATTCAGAGTGTGAGTTCTTTCTTGCTCATATTGAGGCCATGTAAATGAAAATCAAAACCAACTCTGAATGTGAATGTGACCGGTGTGCAGCTGTTTGCCACAAATGGTGAACTTTACCACGGTGACTCACCCCTAATTAGCCCGACTAACTGACCGTATGCGTGAGTGTGTGACTCTGACTTGGACAGAACTCAGAATCTCTACCTCCTTTCTTCTATATACTTGTACCAAGTGGTCCGATAGCAGCTGCTCTGGTTTTGTAATTGGTTCCTTTGCCTTTTCTTTTACGTGATAACACTGCAGTGTTGTGGCGTTTGCTACAGCGGCTGCCGAGTCATGACTCTGCCCATGTTGTGTTGCTTGCTCTGTACAGTATGTTGCTAAAATGCTGCCATGTTTCTGCATGTGTTTACATCAGGCTTCTTCTTAAGGTGAGTGTCTGCTTTAATTTCTGTATGTTTGCAGTATGTCTTGTGTCGCTGTTTGAGCTCTGTGCAACATGTTTGAGCATTGATTGCTGTCTGTCCCGTAGATCTTTGGTTTTGTATTTACGTCAGCCGTCCTTGCATCACTTCTGTCGTTTGAAAGAAACTGTCGTACGATGCCGATGTGTTTAGTTATTTTAATTGACTTCATCAGCGTTTGTGTCTGATTTAATCAGGTTTGGCTTGGGCTATAGTTTGATGGTATTTCCCTAAACATGGACTTTTGTAATACTTCACACTCTACTCCTACAAAATGATGTTTTCCCTGTGTTGCATCTCTTCTCCAAAAAATTAAAAATATTATAGTTTTCATTATCAAGGGTTTCATTTTTAGAAAAATATGGCGGTCCATATCTCCTCTCCAGCTGTTCACCTCTAAAACATCATGCAGCATATGCTTTGTCTTACATTTTGTTAGCTTTCGCAGCAGACGTGTGTCGTCGGCTGTGTCTTGTGTGCAATTTCACTGTTTGTGAAAACAAACAATGAAGCTTTACATGAAACGCACTCTTGAACACACCAATGCCAGTGAACGCAACCTTTCAGGCTTCACACAGACCAGAGTGGGAGAAAAAAAAGGTTGCAACGCTGCACTTCTCTGTCGACTGTCGCTGAACGACTGATGTCTGAACAGTGACTGACCTTGGCCACCATAGATGTCGCAGGTACAGAGAGGAGTGACAGGATAAAAGTTCCAGAGCGTGATTTATGTTTGGCCCATACATTAGCCTTCGAGCCAGGTTATGTGTTGTTTTCACCGTGTTACCGTGAATCGAATCCTTGGCTAGACTTTCTGAGCCAATTGTCTCATAAAGGCATTTTCTAAGGTAGTGTTCTCTATCTGAGGCGTTGTTTGTCTGTTCACAAAAGCCTTTCAACACATGGCTTGTAGATGTCCTTCTATACTGTACTATAGAATAATGTGGTTAGCAGCAGATGATGCAGAACTGTCTTTTTGTCAGTATCACAGATAAAACGTTAAGCATTTAATATTTTACAGCAAAAAGAAAAAGTCAATAATGTGAATAAGTAGCTCCTAATAAAAAAGTCCTGTTTTTGTACTGTTCAAATAAATCATTGCTATGTTGACTTTCAACGCTCGCATCATAATTACCTCAAGATTATGACAAAAACATACAGACAACAAATACCCATGAATAAAACAAGAGAAACGATATCAAATTATTTTCCAAAATGCAATTAACCGCCCTAAAACTAAGCTTTGTGCTGAATGTGAGATTAAGGTGCCCGTCTTGCCTTGAACCAGTCAAAATTGCTATGAGAAATCTGTCTATTACTCGATGAATGTGGCAAAATAATGAAGCAATTTCAGCTGAGCCATAGCTGCGAGTCAACCGCCTGCATGCTAATTGACTTATTTACTGCATCCACTGATAATGAGCAAGCTGGTAGAACCCGGCCTAAGTGGCCGTTATTATTTTCACAGTTGACGCTCTACCTGTGGGAAGCGCTCGGGCGGATGCTAAAGGCGCGCGGCGCTTTCCCGCCAGAAACGCGTAGCTGCCGGCTCGTCCGCCGCCGCCACAACCCCGGCTTTCCACCGTCACAACTGAACGGGAGCGTTCGGTTCGAGCTCGAGCTTTTGTTGCCCGAGGCGTTTCAGCAACAAAACAATTTGAGGCCGGTGACGCACCGAGCGGTGGTTGGGGGGGTTCAGGATGGGAGACGTGTTAGCAATAACGAGACGCGCGCGAGGTGTTAGTCGCAGAATTATAAGATCACATCCTGGCAGAATCGTGTCAGGAGCCCGGGAGGAGGTTTTGCAGGCTGAGCTTATTCAGCACTGCTAGGTAACGGGCTCAGCACAACATAGCCCCCCGCGTCCCAGCAAGCTAATACATTTTTATTACTTGTGTCAGGGCATTTTAAGGTACCACACTATGCAAATGATGAATTCTTCCCCGGGTATATTTTCTTGCTGACAGTTTGGAGAAAAGCTGAGTGACACAATATTGATTTCCTTTGCTTCTGGCGTTGGTGGGAACTGCTTTCCCTTCACCTATGTACTGTATCTAAAAGCACAGATATGTATAGCGAGGTCTAACGGTGAGCACTCGGAGCCGTCTCCAGCGCCACAAAGCGGAAGGCAGAACACTGTCAGTGCCGCGTGTCCCCAACTGAGGCTGGAGAGCCCAAATAAATTCACCTGCTTTGATGATTCCAGTTGGGCTGCACCAAATCCCAACTTGTTGCCGTGTGTTGTGAAGATGTGCAGTGGGGGGTGAGGGGGGATACCTTTTTTTAATGGTGGTGAGCCTGAGAGAAATGGCCGGAGCGGCCTCCTATTACTTACGTTTCCCTCCACCCGCGGCCTCGGCTAATGGGGTATGCCTCAAACTGAACAATCGTTCCATTAAATGCCAAGTCAGAAACAAGAAGTTGAACACCAGGCCTCTCAAACTGGCGAGCCGGGCTGAAAGATGGAATTTCAGCTGCTCGAGATTAAAGGCCCACAGCAGCAGATGGAAGTGGAGAAGGATGCGACGGTCGAGAGGAGACGGGCGGAAAAAAATAGTAGATGGGCATGAAGAAAAAAAAAAAAACAAAAGTAAAAAAAACGAGGAAGCACAGGATCAAGACAGAGGTGGCAGGCAGTCAAAGTGGCAGTTACACTGTAAATAAGATCTCCCCACAGGGTGCTTAACTCTGCACTGCCTTTGTCTGGCCTTTAATAGCTTACAGGGCTGAGAGAGACAGATTAGAGCAAAACTGCTGGGATACAGAAATATAGGCTTTGTCTACAGCTGGGATTTATCTCCCACCCCGAGTCTGAACTTTGTTTACCTGGGGGCCTCCACTGTGTTCACTTGTAGAGCCTGAGTTGTGTCTTAGTTGCTGCTGCCTGCTGAGTTTGAATCATTATCGCCTCAAAGACATTATCCCGTCCGCTTGGACTCGCTCTCGCACGCCTGCATTTCACAAATAGCTCCGCATCCATTTGCGTTGCCACAATCAACGAGGGCAGAATTGATGGATGTGAACTTTTGTAACTTTATTGAAGATCTTTTTTTTTTCTTGTTAAGGCAGAGTAACGTAGAATGAACCAGGCTCATTAATCACAGCGCAGCCTAAAGGGAAAACATACAGGGCTGCATTAATTTTCAAAGCAGAGTGGCTGAAGGAAATGATTAATATATTACAATGAGGAAACGGGTTAAGAAGCCCTGATTACCGTCATATCACAGATCAATAGGAACAAAAAATATCACTCGCAATATTTGTTATAATATTAGACTTTATGCTTCCAAACAATAAAAATGTTCAGCACGATTTAAACAACCATCATGCAAAAGGATGAAACAACTGGGGGGAAACGTGCGATTTCCATAATTCGCCTCACATTTAAAATCAGGTGTCGTTAAAGCCGAGCTCTTGTGTTTGAAGGAGCTCTTCATTAGTGTGAATGAGCATGTGATTGCCCCGGCTTTGATGTGACTTCACACGGCCAAACAGCGCCGCCGTGGCTAATGAAGTTCTAAAAACGGCCTCCGACTTCAGCGAACGTGGGGAAAAGTTGCCCAAAGACCCCGACTCTGTGTTTCTGATGTGACACGCCCGCGTTTAAGGTGCTTTTTAAAGGACAGGTGAACAAACCGAAAAGCTTGGTTCCAACAAAACGTGTGATTCAAACGGAGCCGCCCTCCGTCTCCGACCACGGGAGGCTCTCATAATTGCAGCTGAAGTTGCTGTTGAGCGTTTGTCGCCCATCACTCGCCTTCTTTTTGTCCCCTCGTTCACGGCGAGCACACGCTTGTCAGAGTGGCCTTAGCGGCAACAACGCCGGCACCTGTGTGTTTTGATGGCGCTATGCTAATTAGCCGCCGCATGAGCGGATGCTCCTTCCAAACGAGAGGCGAGCCTAATTAATTTTCAGATTTGAGCTTTGATGTGTCTAATTGCTCTAAGCTTTCCAACTTCATTAGTCAGCGAGCTCCCTCAGTGGACGCTGCAGCCGGCTCCCTGCGGTTACAGAGCCGAGATTTACCTGCGTATTTATAGGCCCTGTTATTATTAGATGCACTGCTGCTGCTACTGCATGTGGGCCCAGTTACCAAATCCTAACTTTATATACTCACGTGTCTCTGAGTGCATGTTTGCTTGGCGTGAGCTTACTGTGTGTTTTCTGCATTTTTATTTATTTATTTTTTTAATTGTGTTCCACTAAACTCTGAATGATCAACCTCAGATACATTGAGGCTGTTTAGTCAAATGTAATAAAATAAAAATGGGGGAAAAAAGCTTTATCTCTGGATCTACTGTAGATGAAATGAGAAAAATAACTTCTTTAGCGCATTTACACACCAATGCCAAGTCCTTCACCCTTAACCCAAAATAATCATTTCACATTCACAACTCAGTTTCCAGCAATTTTCTTTTACTTGACTCACACAAATGTTTATGTGCATGTGCCTCCCAGCATGAATTGGATTTGTTAAATTTAATTTTCTTTAAGAATCTTTAAGAATTAATCTAAAGTTTGGTGTTTTCTTTCATCCACATCTTTTTCATATTTTTATATGTTTTATACACATCTTGTTTCATGTGCACGTTTTACATCACTTCACATAGTATAAAATAACAGAATACAGTTGTGCGGCACCTGAGGGATGAGTCAAATAAAGTTCCATTGAATTAAAACAAAATGTAACTTCATAACTTAACTTCGGATGCACCACTCGCTTTGAACATCCTCGTGTTCAACGTATAAGAATCGATTTCTAATTCGTGATCTGATTGCAGCCAAACACAGGAAAAAAAGCCAGGCATCTGCCAGTATATTCAGTGCCTATAGAGCCTAATTTAGACAGGAGGAGGCCGAGGGGACCAGTATGGGATGGAGGAAGGAGCGGCCGACAGGGACTGGCGCTTGGCAAGAGTTTGGGTATTGGCCGCTGTGAATTTTGCTAAGGATGTGTCCATTATACTGTATCTAATGAGTTGATCACCCAGTTGCAGCAATCGGAGCCTATTTGACATTCATGGGACGTATGTGCCAAAAGGCTCGCTGGAGTATGTTCTCCTCTCCGCTGACAGACGGTGGGGTCCAATTGACACCTCATTACTTGAGACAATAGTGATTTAAGGGGAAGGTTTTTGTTGGCGTGTGCGTTTCCACTATAGGTTTTCAACAAGAGATGAATCATTAGGGAACTTTATTCTGAAATTCACTCATTGGCTGTATGTAAATGTCACTCACTTGTCATTGCACATCCTAATAATAGCTCTGTCCCTCAGACGGTGTCATTTGGGATGTAATGATGAGGCAATGCTGCACCGCTCGTCCAAGAGTTTCTGGAAAGTATAGCATTAAAAGCTAATGTGTTTAAACTGACAAAAATGAGGAATACATCACCGACATGAAGCTTCGTGTAAATGGCCCTCGTCTGCTTGGCCAGATGAGAACATTGGTCTGAGAGGTCCGTTTCCCACAGAACCAGCTCAGAACATGAAGAAATCAGTTGAAGAGTGCTTGCTCGGGTGTTTGTAGGGGGTTCGTCTGGGATAGCGGCCTCATTAGGGAGCTTCTGTGTGGTGTGTGTGTGTGTGTGTGTGTGTGTGTGTGTGTCGGGCTCTGGAGCCTGGCTGAAGCTGTGGGACATGCTGACTTGTAAAACCACCTTTCTCTATGCTCTTTTAATCCCCCCCACCTCCTCCTCCAAGCCCGCTTAGCTCCTTTGGAAACTCCAAGAGAGCGATTGACCTCATCACTTTGTCTCTTCGACCGCATAGGGTCATCCTCTGCGAAGGGATAAATAATTGGCTCCTGGCTTCCTGTCTCCCCTGTTGTATTATCATCATTTTATAAATAAATGTATTTCACAGGGATACGGCACAAGGGACTATTTGTTGTTTTTGTAGATATTCAGCAAATATCACTGCTCCTGCAGAGCACATTCTGCTTATTTACATGGCATAATAAAGAGGCATATTTCTGAGTACTGTCCTAGAGGCAGAATTGGGTGGTTGCAACACACACAAGTCCTTCATTAGAAGCATGCTCCTTTTTGTTTCACCACGCAGAGAGGAACCACAAGCACTTCTGCACTCTCCAATGTGTTTCGCCCCTCACAAGCCGAAATTAGAAACCAAGTTGCGTGTGAAGGGCCAAGAACAATGCGTGAGTCGTTAAATACTTTAAGACCCCCTCAGCGAGCGCCGATCACTTGGCATTTGGCTCCTGCTGCTGTGCATTAACAGCCTTTGGTACTGATGACCCATAATTCAGTCTCGTTTTGATGCATTGAATTCAGGGCCCACGGCTGCTGACCCGACAGCAGACAGAAAGTCTTCATCAGCAGCTTGCTGGAGATTATACCCCTTAAACAATGTTAATGCACCCGCTCGGCTTCCGCTGTATCTGGGGACAATTATCATAGACCTCAATGGACGAGTCCTCATTACTCATCCACCCACAGAATAATGTACGGCTGAACGTTACACTTGGCTTCACCGTCGGCCACAGCCAATAGAGTCAGGGGTGAGAAGCCCCGTTCACACTGACCTACTGTATACTCGGAAATTATTATATATTAGAGAATATTTTGGATCAAGGCTGACGTCATCATCTTTCTGATACGATGCTCACTTGATCGAGACGAGGCGGCATCGTGTGCAGGCTGACAGACAATTCAAATTTAATAGACAGTCCAGCTTATGCATATTCCTGCAGTCGGGGCCTTTTCACTTGGCTGCACACTGGTCTGCTTAGTTGCGTATTTACATTCCGAAACGCCGGCGCTCATTAATTAAAGGGGGGGACCAAAGTTCTCCACCAGGGTTACGTTCGGGCCTCTCCGCCCCACTAAACCATTTCCATTTGCCCTTGGCTTTCTAGGTGAAGCAGAATGAGGCACAATCTCCATATCGCATTTGTTCTTGTCAACCTATGGGCAAACGCTCAACCAGCGCTGTGATATATTTGCATTATAATTAGCTGTGTCTAAGAGTAAAACTGTTTCCTTTGTGGTGAAGGTAGAATGCACGCAGAGACGTGTGTGTGTTTACTGTGGTGGAGAATATTATTTCAGGGTGGATTTGTTATTTTCCGTGTCTGCTCCCGTTTGTCGTCTTACCTTTTTGTTCGTGGCGCCGACTACTCGGCTCCTCTGCACAGAAGCTGCAGAAAGCGAGCGTGACAAGCCGCAGATAGAAGGTGGCTGGCTCACGGCAGCCATGCATTACAGAAATATTAAGCCGCTTTCACACAGATGTAA
This sequence comes from Betta splendens, assembly GCF_900634795.4. NCBI lineage: Eukaryota > Metazoa > Chordata > Actinopteri > Anabantiformes > Osphronemidae > Betta > Betta splendens. The sequence continues at coordinate 22,650,218 of NC_040882.2, read as the reverse complement.
GAATAAAACACAAACGCTTCCTGGCTTCCCAAGGATCCATCTCTTTATGACACATTAGGCTCGAGTTACAGCTCACACTCCAGCTGATAAATCAGCAGCAAAGCCACTTTACTTAACTCTTTTTAACACATTTCTGTTTTGTTCCCCGTCTTTTTCTTTAACAAAATGGAATAATGGAAATACGACATTATAAAATCCTAAGCGGTGCAACACGAGGCCTTAAAATTGGCCATTAAATTCAATCAGTGCTTTTCTGACGCAGTCTCCACCAATAGTCTGAGATTTACTACAGCGATGTTACTTTGTGTAAGACGTGAGCACAGTTTGGTTTCAGCGGAGTCGAGTTGTGTAGATGGCTTTTATTTCCTTCCACTTACTGGTGATTATGCCTAAAGTTCCTGCCTCGTTGCCAGCGTTACTATGGCTACGTTGTCATCGGCACCTTTGTGAGAAGCCCGTTGATTAGCATCCTCTGGCTTTTCCTAGCTGGAAATGTCGCCTGTCATGTTCGTAGAACGTTCGCACTTAAACCACGCCAAATATTACGCCTTTTTAAAATCCTCACGTCACAACAAAAGCGAGGATGTTCACAACAAATCCCAACTCTACACCCTGGGCAGAGAAACTGGTGAATTAGTAATTGTTTCTTTTTGTGTCTGAGTCTCGGATGCAGCGAGCTGGGGTCTGTGTGTATGTGAACCTTGCTGTGTTATCTAATAAGTAGCAGACGGCGCTTGTTGGTTTGTGTTTTGCAGACATTAGGTGCAGGTTGTAATTAACATGCATCCAACATCGGCTGTTTCTCCAATTGATGCAACACAAAGCGTTTCCCTATTATCGGTTTTGAACAAACCCAGATTCATCAAGCACAACTGTTCAGTGACTGGATGATTAAAATAATGTCTGGCATGTTTAGGTCACACGCATGCGCTCACCTCTGACCTCAACGGAGTACAGTCGTAAAGTTAGAAGCTGTAAATGTTTACATTAGTTTGTTTATTTCACTTTTAATGGAGCAGATTGCAGAGTCCTCTCGTGTCTTTCTCTTTGCCGTCGCATCAGAGCTTTAATGGACTCCATTGTTGTGTTAAAGCTACTTTATGCAAATGGGGGAATGCAAATGGTTGTCTGCAAATTAGCTGTGTGTGTGGAGGGCTGCTATCAATGGCCACAGACAATACACACTTCACAGTGAATGCATAAGAGTTTCCGTGAACCTCAGACATTCACACGGTGCCAACCTCCCTCGCCGTTTGCATCACGAGTTGCCTAAACTCTCATCCAACAAGATGCAGCAGCTGAACAGACATTCAGCTGAACAGACATTCTACATATGATCCTGCTGGTTTGCATGTGATACCTTTTGAACACGGTGTGTGTATATATAGACCCCCATCTAAGATACATTACCATTAACTGCTTTTAGATGGTTTCTGGTTAATTAGGAGACAATGCTTTCATCACCATCTAACACTCTTCTGTTCATGTTGCATCTACTTCCTGTTTTTCATGTCTAAATAGCATTCATTTCGACAGGGGTCTTATAATAGATGTGGCCCCGTCGACTCGTTGCTCTCACTGGTTAAAGTGGCAGACAGTAAATTAGTGTCGACTACCTGCTGCCTTCGTTACAAAGGCCCACAAACTAAATTGGCCTAGCTGCTAATGTTGCTACAGCTACAAAGGAGCCGCAGCCCAAAAGCGTCCTCGGCTAAAAGCGCCTTAGTTCACGTAGGTTTAAAGTTGTCGTTTTTATTGTGTGCATCAGACCGGATTTATCATTCTTTTCACATCTAGCAGAAAAACAATTTCTTGTGTGTTAAAGAAGTTCAGCTGCAAGAAAAAACAAAAAAAAAAACAAGCCGAAGAACAAACAAAGCGAGAAGTAAAGATTGCTCAAGCAAAACAAATTGCACTTGCACTCGCGACCTTGTGCGCGACACGTGCTAAGAGGATCGGCTAATGTCCTTTAGCGCCGAGTGAACATACGTCGCCGTCTGCAGGTGAAATGCAAATGGAATGAGCTTTCACTGCAGCGTGACCCCAGACAACGCAGTTCGCTGAACAATGCTTTAATTGCTTGTTCCAGCCGTGTCGTCCGGCGCGTGGGGCGCCCATGCTGTTTGCAGAGCTTCTTTAAACTCCTCTTGCTGTTAAATAAGTGAACTAGGTGAAAACTTAGACGGTGAAACCTTGCGCCGACTCCAGTCTTGAGGCAGATGCAGCTTCTTCATGTTTACATTGTTGTTTTCCCACTCAATTATTATTTTTTTTCCTGACAAAGAACTGCAGCCTTCAATAAAGCCGCACGACTCAAAGCAGGACTGTTTTTATTTTTTTTTTTATAGGAAGTGCGCTCGGCGTAGAGGCCGATTAGTGTTAGATATGTGATCGAAATAAAAAAGATAAAACTAAAAAAAAATATGAGCTGAAACGGAGATGGCTGCACAGAAAATAGATATCGGTGGCGCATCCGCGTCAAACATGCGACTCCCGGGTGTGAACCTGCGGCTCATCCCGGCGATTTTCGCTTCCTATTGACACTCAAAAGATAATGAGCTTATAGATGTTTTTAAGATGTATTTTTGCTCATGTCTGTGCCGGGGATTAGAGTTGGGAGGTAATAATGTTTGTCTGTGGCTTTTTTCAAACAGAGCTTTGTGGCTGAGCTCAGCTGACAGTTTAAAAAGCTTGAAAATGCCACATTAATTCCAGGTGGAGTCCAGACATCTGGGCCACTGCTAACGCTCGTGGGGACTGTATTGGTTCATCAGCTATTCTATGTGATGTGCTAAATAGAAAGACATTTCCGATGCACTAGTAATGTGAGCGTGCACAAAGTTTATTAAACTGGAGACTGGAGGAGCAAGGTTAAGACTCTTCTGACTCTGTATTGATCACAATCGGGTGGAGATGACACGTTTGTACAGCGAACAGATGAACAAAGGCTCATTTTGTGACTGTCTGGTCATTTTGGGCCACTGATGTTATGCAAGCAACACTAATGGGCTTTTATTACTAGATTAAATCCATCATTCAAACAAAATGAGTTCTGAGTCATAGTTTAAGGTCTGCTCTAAATTTCTAATGTTGCTGTTGTTTGGATCTGTTGGGGTAAATTGGAGCAGCGCTAACCTGTAGTTTGTGTGCAGGTCAGAGATTGTGTTTAATGGATGAACCCTCCACCTTCCACTGTACTGTACCAGGCGGCATGGAAGTGTCGCCTCTGGGGCCGTGAAATCGAGGCTGCTCGTGTCATTTTCATACATGACCGTCGTAGGTTGCAAAGCAGTGTCTTTTTTTTTTTTCCTACATTTTTGTTTTGTTGTTTTTTACTTTCAGTTAGTTACATTCGCTGTAACACTGACACTGATTCAGACCAATCACTCCAACTGGTAAATGTCAGTTTTAACCCTGTTCTTAAAAACTCCTGAGAAACTTTTTTTCAAGGGCAAATACTTGTGGCTTGGCGATATTTAAAATCTACACATCCACCCCAGGACAATCATTTCCAGGGAATAAGCGATTCCATACCCGCTCGCATGTAATCTCAAACAATTTATTGACTTTACCTCTGAATGGTGCTGAATATTCAAGGCATGTCAACAAAACAAAGTGGCATGTACATGCACATTAATACAAATCAGAATCTTCTCCTCAGAAACACTCCCATAAAATGTAAATGATGCAGGTGACCTTGCCCAGTGGGGAAATGAAAGGAAAAAGCAACACACATCGTTGTCAACAGAAGTGATAGAAGCGGAAAATATTCCCTCGAGGCAACCGGAACATCTTTATTCCTCCTCGCCTTCCCTCCGGGGCTGGCGGGGGGGAAAGAGTTTCAAGAGCATGAAAGATTGTGAGCTTTTGGATATTGACATATTTTTATGCGACTGTCTTTCTGACAGTCAAGCAGATATTATCTGCATAGTGAAGCAGTGAGCTGTTAGGGGAGAAAACTCGCTGCAGTCAATGCGAGCGTTGTCCACTGTCGGAATAATGGATGAGGGTGTGAGAGGAAAGGTGATGTAGCAGAGGATGTTTTCATCACCGCGGCTTCACAACATCCAAGCGCAACGTTCGCGTTGACGTTTCGACTTTTATCGCTTTATTTTTAATCTTTCATTTCTGCATTATTAAAGCAGCACTTCCACAGACAATCACGGTGTCCGTATCCTTTAATGTTCCACCGCTGCCAACAATTTGATCCACAGTTCAAAAAAGTATTCAAATATTTTTGTTTTACCTGAAATGTACGAATGATGTTTAATACTGAATGGTTTAATATTAATGGTTGTTTTTAATCAACTAATTTCAAAATAATCTGGTGTTGGAATTTGTTTTATTTAACAATAATAAAATGTGTTTATATATACTGTGTGTGTGTGTGTGTGTGTGTATATATAATAAAATATTACTATATTCTGAAGAAGTAAAACATGTTTTGTAAAAATTGTCTTTAAATACTGTGAATCTATATGTTTTACTACAATGCAAATGAAACTATACAATAGACCATAAAGACGCCAATAAGAGGTTGCACATTTTCTTGCAGTAAATATGGAGAAAACATGGGCAATGAATTTGTAATGAATCCCTGCAGACGTACAGTATCTGGTGCTACTGCAGAGAAATAAAATTAGCTCTCTTCATTATGCATTGAATAAAACATGGGTTAAATAAGTTTGTTTTTGCTGCTTGTGTCACTGCAGGAGTGAGGTTTCGTTTCCTGGATACGACTCTACCTCTGTTTTTTTTTATTTCTCTCCTGATGGAAAAAAGTCTGAATGTAAAGGATGATCTAGAAAACTTTTATCCTGAATCGGAAGATTCCTCCATAGAGACTCTAATCACAGCCACAAAATGAAAAGCCATATTTGCTTTCATGCTTTGGTATGTGAGACAACCTACACTGCAGCAAACTCTGCCGTCGACCTCACAGGCACATTTGTCACTGTAAACGAAGCCGCGCTCGTGTCCTCCCGCCGCGTCCCCCTCGTTCGCATCGGCGCAGGAAAATTACAGGAAATTAAAAATTCCGTCTCAACGTACAGATGTATGAGAAAACCCACCTGAAGGTGAATAAATAAAGCGGAGATGCGGAGGAGTCGAATAAGAGCACAACACGAGCCTTGATTAACCGCTCTGGGGGGAGAGAGAGAGGCAGCCATGGAAAATGAAGCAAAAAGAATAAAATATATTCATGCAAACCAGATGAGCATCTCTGAGGGGCTGCCCTGTACATAAATGAAGCCCTCATGCCATTTCCTGGAATATAGTAATGTCTGCTCATAATTATTAAACTGTGTCTGTTGGCCTGAGCGAAGTCTCTACACAACTGTTTTTGGTACATTCATGGTGCCCTGAGGATTAATTAGACTACTTTAGTGATCCTCTCACTTTCTATCCTTCCGTTGGCAGACTCCCAACTGTTCATTATCTGAACTGCATGTACTCATGAGGGTCGTGCTGAAGCCAATCCCAGCTGTCATTGGGTGAGAGGTGTGGTTCACCCACAGGCAGAGGCTTAACCACATGGGTGGTCCGGGCCGGAACCACCCCACAAGCCTTGGATGTGTAGACTCCACGTCTTGTATGGAGAAGAACCGTCAAATCCCCCCCCTCTAGATAGAGACTAGCTAAAAATTACATGTTGTGAAATATGTCACGCAAATGACTGGTATTATGGTGATGACAGGGAATAAACAGGAGCGTGGGTTTGCAAATGGGCCGGGGGACGTCTGTCGATGAAGATGCAGAGGGCCCGGATCACTTCAGAGACCTGACCTGCTTTCGTTTGCATTCGTAAGACACTTGCGTGGCAGCAGCCGCTCGCTCCAAGCCGAGCGAATTTCCAGCCTAGGCAGGAGGAAGCCAGTGATTTGGGCGTTCTGGCCTGTGGAAAGGTTAGTAGTACCCAGGGAGGGCAGCGTGGCCACAGATGCTCTCCTCTGTGTCCCACACCTTTTAAATCCGTTGCCCGTGCCACAGCTGGTGCACAAAGCTGACAATGAGCTTTTCATTGTGGCCATTCACCTACACACAAGCCACTGTGATTGATTCTCGCTTTGATTCCCGCTTTGATTGTGCGTCCCCCGGAAACTCGCCAAACAAACCCAACAAAGAAGCCGCAGACCCTGTTATCACCACAGATGAATGGGTGTATACACAGTAAATATTTCATCGAGCTGGAACAGGAAGTAAAAAAAAAAAGGGGGGGCGTCAACTGCTGCCAGTTGAAATTGGACGAGCCAACCTCCTGTTACAGTCCAGCATTTCCATGTTGAACAGTACAGATGTTCTACCATCTGCGGAGGGTCCGGGGCTACATGGGTGAGGTTAAAGGCAGCTGGTATCTGCTTCTCACCTCGGGGAGAAGAAATCCAATAGCGGCAGCGGCGATAAACTTCCACGGCTGCAGCACAGAGGCCCGAGAAAACATCCACGAATTGAAAGGCGCTTTGAAACGTACAGACGACTGTCCTTCAGCATCTCAGACTGACAGAAGACGCTGCAGCCGAGAGATGACGAGTTGACAGCCGGTCGCGGGGCGCCCTTGAAACACGTGTCGCCGCGAGACGCAATAATTGTCTGGCGTGAAACACAGAGAGCCCGTCTCCAGTGGGAAATGGCGCCCGTGATTTATCCGCGCGTCTCCCCAGACTGCCTTTTGCTCCGACGTTGCTCCGGTGTCATGTTTCTCCATCCCATCCATCAAACGCCGCCACGTTCCAATCGGTCCAGGACGCTGCTTGTCTCCGGTGCCGCCCAATATAAAATTATGAAGTGGCATTTTTAATGCGCGCGGGGTGATGAGATGGCGAACACGTCGGCGGTGACAACAGTGACTACAGCGAGTCGCACGAGGTCATGTTTAGAATCACTGCTTTCAGTCTGCACCAGCGTGTGTCCTCGTGTTAATGAACGTATGCGAAAATATGTTTCAGCGATTCAATTTGCATTTCTGCATGAATGTGAGTGAAGGTTTATATAAATTTGCCCCCAAAATTCTTTCATTTCAAACTGAGCTTAATACATTTCTCCCCAATATAAAGGTAAAGCTGCAGCGCTTCAATGTAAAATATGACGTTACCCAAGTCCAGCTCTTAGAGTCCAATTCATGGGAGCACGTAAATATGATTGCTCCTACTGTAATAATTTAGCTTTAAAAACCCATTAAAATTTCAGATTGCCAATAGAATTGGCGGAGGATGTTTGCGGATTCCACATCTGCTTCACAAATGGACAGATTGATTTCTGTGACATTTACCGTGCAGGTGCAGTTCGACGTCAGACAAGAATGTACTTCAAACTCAACGAGGTCCAGCGTTTTCTACATCGGCCACATGGATTCAGAACAAAGTCAAACTGCTGCAGCAACTAATGGCACATTTCACTGGTAAACATCGGTTTATGCTGCTGTAGTCGTTACCTTCTTTCAGAATGATTTCCCATAAGTTTTTTACAGCTTATTATTAAAGTGGACTCCTTTTCAGATTTGAGTGATTGTGGTGTTTATCAGGATCTTGTGTCATCTGTGCTGACCCTCCCTCTCATTGTTGTGTTGAGAGCATCCCTGTGCCGAGCGCTACCTTTGTCCCAGTGTAATTTAACTTTGAAGGACACAGTCACGCTGCTGCATGGATTTATATCATCAAAATAACATTTCACTCTTCATATTTTCTCTGCCTCTCTTCTGACCCTCTGACATTTTAAGTGGAGCCATTCGATTTTCCTCTTAAACAATTGACTCCGGACTTGTACTGTAAATTGATCATCTTTCCTGAATGGCAAGTCGTAAATAAGCACAATAGGAGCGAGTTTGCAGCGCTCCAGTCCCTTTGCACCCAGTGTAAAGCAGTGTGTCTGCTCAGTTCACCAGGTGAGTCTTACTCTGGTTGGTAAACGGAGCTTTATCTAATAACTATTTGCTTTTCCTTTGTCTTTACTTCTGTACATGGTTTATTTTCAGGTTTTAGATATACAGACCCAGATGAGCAATTTCAAGAGGCCACGCTGACAAATTGTGTATTTGACATTATTAACTAATAATTTAGATAACAATGACTGAGAAAATAACTGGCAGAGGAATCGATAATTATTATAATCCTAATTTGTGTCACACAAAGCTGTGATTTACTCATCATGATGCCCACTGAAGGCTTCAGTCGAACCAGAATCAGCACTGCTCTTAAAGGGAATAACAAGAGCTTATCCTGGAGGGGTAATTGCTTGCAGGGGAGGACAGCCTTTCATGGAGCCATGCTTATTTCCCACCCAAGGTTCCCGGCTAAAAAGGAACAAAAAAAAAAGGGAGGCGAGAAAAGAAACAACAACTGTAATGAAGCAATAACAAGATGCTGCAAGACGCTTTGTATGCACGTCGCCATGGCGACGGCGATTGGGAGTCCAACGCAAGAGACACCGTGTTAAATTGCATTAATACGAGGAGCGGCGCACAGATTGGGAAGATGCTGACCATGTTGCCAGCGGCGATGACGGCGGCACGCTGTGAGCCGTGCAGGAGGCCAATGAGATGTTGATGACATGCAGCCCTGTAGCTGACGGAGTGAGAACGAACCGCTGCGCGTCGCCGCATGTGGATCTGTACACAACACACTCCGATTGTGCTGACGGCCGCACTTTCAAAACCAGATTTCATTTGATTTCTTTTGCGTCGGCCGTTAAATTAGCTTGTAGGGACAAAACTGGGAGAAAACTGAATGAATGAATTGTTGCTATGAGTTTTGTAGTATTCTGGATATGACATTAAAACGATAGCGCGGATAGGATTATGTCAGCAAGCCACTACCTTGGTTCAGGCTCAGCTGTGCTTTTCTTTGGGCCCATCTGCATTTCACAGTTGCTCGGTTGCTCATTCGGAACAGCCCAAGTAGCCGACAACGCTCCACGGAACCAAATTACACACTGCAGGTCCTTTGCCCTTGGGTCCGCGACTAAAACAGGAATAAAATAAAAGATGCTTAATGTCAAATTTCACACAACAGTAAGCGTCTCTCCAAGCAGCGCCATGAATCATGTATAACTGCACTTCCTCTAAAACTTTTCCTTTCGCCTCTGTTGGCCATGTTGTTTTCTCAGTTCAAACAAATGTTTGAGGAGCTCCCTCCTTTACAGTAGTGTCTCATTTGTCCCTCTAGAAAATATTAAAGTATGTACTTTTTTCTGTTGTACCTGTGTGATATACAGGACTACCACTAAAAAAGTGGAATTACTGGAATATATTAATATATTACTGGAAATAATTTTCTTTTTCTGTCTTTACATTCTTAGACTTCAGATTAGTTGAATTTTTAGCATGCATTGCTTTGACACTTTAAACAAAGCCTTGTTGAGGAAGTTTAACACAGTGTGTTGAGTTAACCGACATTATAAAGTCAGGAGGGAAACACTTTTTAGGTTCTGTTCTACTTCTACTACTTCAATCGTTTGTGGTCCACTGTTGAATTGTTGCCCTATGCAGAGACAACGTGCTGTTTTATTCTTAAAACACCAGGAGGAATAAAAGGAAAACTAAATCCAACAACAACTTCTTGCTGCTGAATTTCTGGATTGCTTTGTTACTCTAAACATGTTCTGATGTACTTTATATGAAAATACAATGTCATGAATAAGATTTCCTGTACGTGTTTACATTTAGAGCCCTTTTGTGTTTTTGTCTCTGTCCTATTTTTCTTTTTAAGTATCGTGTACTTTGTAAACAGAATGCGGCGTGAGAGCACTGCTAATTCCTTCCTGCAGAATGTGGCCAGTGTGCACCACTTTTAGCAGATTGTGACAGAATAACCTGCCGCTTCATCGAAGTTTTCAAGGAGGGGGCTGGAAATTATGCACAGCCGTTGTGGAGCGAGAGAGAGAGGGTGAGAAGGATGATGTGCAATCGTGGGGCCGAGTCGCTGGCAGAGCAGAGTACGGGGCATGAGGTACAGTCATCGCCTTCACCGCACAGACAGAGAGGAGGAAGGAAGGAAGAAAAAGCACCTCCAGTGCATTAATTTTTCAGTCCTTGACAAAACGAGTCAGTCCTTTTTTAGGTTGGGGCCAAAAAAGACTGAGCACTTAAATAGTTATTATACTGCAATTTTACCCAATTTATCCATCGACGGTCGTTGTGCATTAACCCTTTTCTCTTTTCCTAGTTTGACCCTGGCTGGTGTTGGAATAGATGATTAGACTATTATTTATTATATATATTTATTACCTTGCATCAAAAAACTTCAGAAAGCATGTTGATTCATCTACTTTATAAAAGGAACAAATGATAAAGGAAATAATTATTGTACTCAAAAAACTTGCATTTATAAAGAAGGTTTTTGAGTCTTGAAGCTCTTCTGAAACCTAATTAAACATGTTTGAGTACATGTTGGAATAAGGATGTGAAATAAACAAAAACTGAAGTCATTAAGTCAGTTAGTGAACCTCACCTCCCCTTTAATGACAACTAATTGCTTGTGTTTGTTGGAGACAACAAAGAACTTTGTGCAATAAAAACTGCCAGTAGTAATAATGTGTTTAGTCAGTACATGGTAGAAATGGACAGTCCAAAAACACTGCAAGCTACTGTAACACGAATGCCATGGGTTGAGAAATTATAAAAGATTCCTCTAAATCAGCTGTAGCTTTGTTTTTTAGGTGCCTAAACTGTGTTTGATTACAATGAAGTCTAGAAAAAGCCGCCACTTAAAATCAGGCAAAACGGCATCAATACAGAAGGATTCTGAAGCTGCTGCACATTTTATAACTTGAGGGTGACGAGCATTGTGCGCTATGGATTCAGAGGTTCAGACAGTGGGCGCACCCAGAAATGTATCACCTGATAAAACCATCTATTAGGTTTTAGAGCTCCTAAACACAGCTTGTGAAGGTATTTATCCATGTTTGTAGAAACGGAGCTTGGTAATATCCCATTTTCTTTCAAAAGAGAACAATCAGTTTAACTCAAAGGCATTTCATCGCATCGGTCTCGTGTGTATCTGCTTCAGACTTGATGCGTTGAGTTGGACGTACAGTAATATGTGATCCCTAAAACGCTCGACGTGTCTTGTGATGCCATCGGAGCAAAACCACATGAAATCAAAGACCGCTGTGATGTGAAAGACGCAGGGGAAAACAAACCATTAGCTAGAAATTCATCAAACGCCCCTTTTTATTAACCCACTACAATGTCATTGTAAAGTTGAAGCAACGCTTTGGTGATTTGACCATGAAATGGTCTCATTCCTCTGGTGGGATATTAGGAAGTGCAGTGATGGGACTAATCTTACTGTAGGAAGGTAACTGAGGGAGTCTGTGGCTCTTTTTTGTTTTAGTGATTAGAGTTTTAGCCGGTTACGTCGTCCGGATGAGAGCGAAGGCTGATTCCTGTTCCTCCCCGCGAGCACGTGTTCACCGCTGTATGCGTTTTCTCCAGCGGGTCCACGCGGTCAGAAGAAATGTGATGAAAGGCATTGTGGCTTATCTCCGGACTTTGTAGTTCAGAGAGGCTTTGTAGCCAGGACACATGATGCTCAAGTGTTCTTAGCCGGGGCCTCAGATGAGGGGATGAATGGAAGGAGTGTGATGGACACGGAGGCTGCAGCACTGAAGTGGGTCCCAGGCAGAAATGGATTTGTGAGGAGCGGGGGAGAGGACATGGGAAAGCGAGGCTGCGCTCAAAACCAAAGTGTTGTTGATCAGCTGTGTCCACACATTCAGATCAAAATCAAGGCTCTTCTCTCTTTTTTTTTTTTTTTTTTTTACATCATGACTGTGGACGTCATGACTTGTGGGGTTTACAGTGTGGAAAAAGATTTGTTTATTTATGTTTTATTTATGAACGTGTGCATCGGAGGCTGGTGGGGAAACGCATTACCATTTGTGTGTTTGTGAGACACAATTAAGCGCCAGCGTCCCTGGAATCTGGAATCTAGAATCTCAGACCGACCGTCGGTTCAAACCACAGCCATCTTTTCCATCATCATGTGAAAATGTTAAATAATGTAAAATGAAGCACCTTTTAATATACTGTGCATCCAAGACATGTTTAAAGTAGCACAATTGACCTGGTTCTGATCCGCCTTGTGCTGCTGCACCGAGTGAACCAGTTACTGGGTCTTACTCGCGGTTGCCTATTAAATGATGGCGTCAGGCTACAGGCCGGTGTCGGCCCACGGGTGAGTGTCCTGCAGCGCTGGCTGGCAAACGTCACTGGCAGCGAATTGGCTTCAGTGCAGTGAGTCCACGCTGGTGAATGAGAGCAATCTGACAGAATGAGCGGTGGCGTTAATGAATGTCTGACACAACAGCCGCCTCTTGTGAAGTGACTGATGGTCAATATGTTTGTATGTTGTATGTTTTCTCTTTAGACCCGGTCTAAGCTCTGAGAATCACCAGACTATTAGCTATTAACAGCTGTCTGACGTGTTAGAGCAGCTTTAGGTCTGCTTTGCTAATTAATAAACCATAGAGTTGCAGCTTTTGAAAAAGAAGCTAAGAAACTACGTATATACGTTTGTGAAACACGAATTGATGATCATGATTCAAAGAGGGAAGCGTTTTTAAGGTTTGGACCTGTTGCTACAGTAAGAATGCGGACACGAAGCGCCATCTTGTACGTCATCTCTCACATTGGCACCATTGGCTGAACTGAAGCGGCTTAATTCACGCCCACTTACGCTGACCTTGGCTCGGAGGTCTTCATCAGCCCATTTCTTCGCTGTGATGCCACTGTGCATTTATTTAGATTCAAGCTCACTTGTCCTTGTCCACTACAGCCGGCGCATTATTTGAATAACGTGATGCGTTGAGCTCTCTCTCTCTCTTTCTCTCTCTCTGTCTTCTGTTATAACTAATAAATCAAGTCATCTGGATGTTTTCACCATCCTGATGTATAGTCTTAAATATTGGTAGGTAAAACACAGGAAGCATTTTTAGGCCTTTGCGAGCGGCCTCATCAGACACACACTTGAAGTTAGATGTTTTGTTCATTATTTTTATTATTCTTGCGGTTTGACACCGTGGCGTCAGCACATTCTGAACTTCGCCGACGAGGACAGGCCGTCTCGCGCGGAGGACTTTCCAGAGTAAAAACTCTGAGCTCAGGTGTTCGGACGGACTTGTCAGCTGTGAAGAGGTACCGCGATGACACGCTGTTATTTCAGCTCATGAGACGCTTGACTTTATGGCGAGAGGAGTTTTTTTGCTGTGACACTTCAGCTGACAAAGAGTCGCCTTATTAGCTTTAGCTGCACGAGTGACATTTCTGCCTCATGAAGACAAATGTATTTTTAGCATCCTTTAACAAATAGGCTCATCTCGACGGACTTGGAGTATTTGCACAAGAGCAGACGCCGCTGATTGAATGACGGTGGAAAGTTGTGGCTCTAATGCTAAATGTTAATTCAAAAACATGATGCTTAAACCTGTAGAAAAACAAACCATGTAGTAACATAAACCAAGTACAGTAGATACATTTTCTAGATATTTGTTTCTAACTTACTCAAATGTATTTTCATGGTGAAGAAATTGACAAACTAGTCTTAGACTTTTCTGTAGATTCAACTTTACACAAAGTTTGAGTCAATTTTTTTTTTCACATGTTCCCATTGCAGTGACAAGGTCTTTTATGAAGCTATATAGGCCTTTTACAGCAGCATGGAGCAATATTAACATTTCTGATTAGGTTTCAGTATAAACACAACGCTGGCACTTCAGCTTGTGTAGCAAATGTGTTCGTACATGTTTTCTCGATTACTTAAATGAACCAGGGGTACGATATTAGTGTGTGTGTCACGGTGGTTGAGCTTAACAAAAAAAAAAAAAGGAAAACTAATTTATTCGGATCATTTACAAAAGTGTGACAGGAAATATCGCATGAGATGAAGTGTTGGTTTTGTGATAACCAGAGCCAAACCCTCGGAAAATTTGGAGCAGAAATGAAGGGAAATGTTAACCTTGAACGGACCTGGCAAATAATTCTGTCAAAATGTAAATGCAGCGCTTGGCTCAGATCTGCTGGGCTCCTGTTATGCTGCTTCCTCGCTGTCCAACACAGGCAAGTTTGTCTGCACACTGCTTTAACAATCGCACAAAGAATATCACTGGTACGACAGATGGATCTGGCAGCATTGTCACGAGCCACGCTGCTGCCAGTGAAGGTTCGTTGATTGGACCCACTTTTGTCTTTTTTTCTTATTATTGACTTGATTCTTTCTGATTCCAGTTCTACAGTTTCTAGAAGTTTGTTGGACCGAGTTTCTGTTTCGGTTGATGCTGTCTGTCCTGGGATTTGATGTTTCTGTTGTGGGCACTGCTTTGAGTTTGAGCATGTAGTGACTCATACTCCTCCCACGTAACTTGGTAGTTTTATCAAATGTCCGTCCATTACATGGACTCAGTGCTTTTGCAGAGTTAAAACGTTTGTAGTGCAGCTTCTATTCAGAAAGAGTGATCAGGGATAAATCAGTCATGTTGGAAAGTAGATGGTGCTGCTATGATTTAGAAAATGGAATTTCCCTCACTTTGAATGGACCTAAACCGATGAAACACGGAGGTTTAATGCTTTAGTGACTACGTATCATAAAACCTCTCCGCTCAGAGTCTTGTTCCTGACATATGGCAAAAACGGCCCGGAGCAAGTTTTATTATTTTCACTCTCATTAGCAAACTTGCCCTCCAAAGTTTCCTTAGACAGTTTGGACCAGAGGCCATCTTGGTTACACATCTCTGCGCGAACGCCGCCGCCGCGGCAACAGAATGTTCCCGTATCTCTGCCTCGCGTCACGACTGCTCCTATCAAGCCATTCATTTGGAGATAATTAAAAAGTTGCCAAAATAACAGTGTTCAAATCTGTGGGCCGGAGCCAATAAAACATTTTCTGCCTCCCTCTCTCGGCTGGTGCAGCTGCCAGACGAGGTGACACTCCAAAATGGCCAGCTGTTATCAGCGCACTCCACACCAGTTGGTCTCAATGCTTTAGAGAATTTGTTTAATAAGATCCTCCCCCTCCTTAAAGCCATCATTTCCTCCCCCCCTTCACCCTTGCCAAGTTTGCAGGCGCGCGGCGATAAGAGGGAACCAGGAAAGCCCAGAATTTAAGCAGTGTTCCGTTGAAAACGCTGAAAAGCGCTCTGTCTAATGAGTTGTCAAAGCTGGCAGGATGAGAGCCGTGTACAGACTCACTGCTTGTAGTTTGTATGTTGAAGATGGATTGGTCTCCTGTCTGGACGTATCAACTAAAGCAAAGTTAAGCAGCGCTAACAAGATCCAAGGACACTTTCTCTTTGAACTAAAAGCTGTTTAGTGTAAGAAGCGAGTGTTAAAAAGCAATAATTGTTCTAAGTAGCGAACCCTTGAGGTCAGATTAAATGGGAATAAAATAAAAATCGAGCCAATTTGTAAGGAGCTCCACTTCCTCAGCGTTGTACATTCATCACACATTTTGTGGAGGTTACTTTGCATGACTTTAAGCCGAGGAACATTAAACGGGACTTCAGCAGATTTGGGACAGTGCTGAAATGGAGTTGACCCAATCAGCAGTGGTTCAAAATGAATGAAACGCTGCAGAAACTCTTCCAGTGTCAGAGCCGGCTAATTAAAGATGTCCATCAGTGGCGCAGCTCCTGCCAGTGCGTTCGTCGCCGCCGACTGCGGCTGAGTGGCACCAAGAGTGTTTTGCTTTTATTATAGTCCAAAAGAGACACAGTTAAAGTGTAATTAGGAATGTAAGCACGGGGACACACATCACATCTCACACACACACACACACACACACACACAGGAGTGATTGGCTGAGATTTCCTTTGTGCTCGTGTCAGGCTTTAATTACTTTCCAGGGAAAAAAAAAAACGGAACACATGCACAAATCATACTGGTAAATCCCGGGTCCCTTTACACGATTCCAGTCCCCCCACCGCTGCTCCCCCTGCAGCGAGAGCTGGGCTCCAACGCAAGGGGAAACCGTCACCATGAAAATGAATAAATCAGTACAGTATCTTGCTGCACAGACACGTATTTTAATTTGGGATTTTTTTGGAAATGTGACCTGACAAACGGAGATAAAGCAGCTCACCTGCAGATAATAGCATCGGGGGCTTTACCCACTTCAGATTTGACTTGTATCTCAAGAAGGTTTATGATTTCCCCCATTTTAAACTCGGGGTAAACTCCACTGGCACGTTCTGTTGTCTACCTGTTGCCTAAGTAGTCGATACAGCAGCTTTTGTGACAGAAAAATACAGAAGTGCTTGGTTTCTATGCTCCGTGCAACGATACACCGAATATCAAAGCATTCATCTTTAAATCTAGTCATTTTGTTTACGATGATTCTTTCAACTCTGGCCTCAAAACTTCAGTCCTGGTGACGTCTGTGGGAAAGTGATTAGCAGTAATGACTGTGGTGAGCGAGAGGCGGAAGGAACCATTACAGGCCATTTTAAGGCTTTTACGTTGAGCAAAACCGAACTTGAATTAATTTGACACATGTTCCGATGCTAACAAGACTTTCTTACGATCCTATGTAATAATGTGTGGTTCCTGTGTAATACGCAAATTGTGACGTACAGTTCGTAAGAATATGCAAAAGGTCTGTTGTTATTTTCAACAATTTCAACTGGAATCGGACCTCGACTTCACAGTAAAATGAGACAAAATAAAACAGAATGCAATGTTAGCATGTTGAGCTAACGAGACTCCAACTTGATTCTCCTGGAGGAACAGGAAGTTCCCTCCGGTCCTGAGGGTGATTGCTGTTCCACATACCGTATGCACCAGGGAGGCCTCACCTAAACCCCATGTGGGTTGAAGGTTCAGCGACCGTTGCAGCCTAACAATCCTACCATCATGCACTCTTTCAGTGTGTCTGCTCCATCATGTGATCCCACTACATGCTCATTATCCTTCCTTCCCCTCATGGATCAGTAATGTAAACTGATGGGCTTTGTGTTATCCAGGATTTGATTTAGAAATTACCTACTTTACCCAGTTGGAGAGAAGGGGAGCTCCGTTTTGATCACATCTGATTATCGGTTTATACTTAGTCGTACAGCTGCCTGACATTTAATGCAGCGTTACCTTTGTTTCATTTCACAGCACATTCACAACTAGACATGAATATTTACTGTAGCATGTCAGTGAAGGAGCACGTCATCCTGCAGCACACATTCTAATTGGCTCATAAAGTTTGCCAAAATGAGTGCGTAAGACACAGAAATACAGTATATGATACAACTATTGTCAAGTAAATACAGTAAGTACACTTGTTTTTTGACTGATTCCTTTTGACTCTGTCATCATCGTCTGTGCATCACTTACTGTATGCAAACACCTGATTGAGCGTTTTATACGTCTAATGTTAAAGAGCGCTTCCACGTTGTGTGGAAGTCGACCTTTGGAGGGAAAAGACGCATAGACACCTTTTTAAAATGTTCAGCCCTTATTATCTTTGGACATTCTTCAATGGATAACTTACTACAGTACTGCATGAAAATGGGCTTCATTCAAATTCTGCAGACCTTTTCAAACCTCACATTTGCAATTCTGCGTTCACAAAGCCGAGAACCTCTAAACATGCGGTTTTGGTGGCTCCGTTCGCTCGTAGCACTGCCCTTCGGTGTTGAATAGTTGAATGTGCGAGTAGGTCGGGGCGCGCGAGGGCACGCTGAAAAGCCCACAGCCAGGTAATTCATCTACAGACAAAAAAGTCGGCGCCGCAAATCAGGAATCTCAGCATGTGGGACTGTAATTGTTGGGTTATTTCAAGTGATAAACAAAGCAAATACCGCGACGGGGTCCGTCAAACACTTTACGCCATCTTATCAGAGCAGTGACCGTGACTGGGCCACAGGGCTGCGCAGATGAGTGTCTGTGTGCGTGCGTGCCTGATAGAACCACTCAGGTGTTCTCCCCTAGGCCTCCCAGATATCATCAGTCATTATCCTCATCATTCATCAAACGCTGCAGGTGCACGTGAGCACGGCGCCCCCTTCCTCTCCCCGCGTCTGCCTCTTTCTGCTGCTATTTTACTCCCTTGTAAAGTGGGGCCTTTCTCAACGCAGCTCCCACGAGGCCGGGGAAAATGCAAATGTGGACATTTTGGAGGTGCGAGCGGAGAGAAGCGAGAGAGCGGATTAAAAAATAGGGAAGAGGAAAACTGCAAACTATCTTTTATTGTCCTCATGATGCTGTGTTCACTGTCCTAACTATGAAACAACATCTGCAAACTGAATCTGTCTAACGCATGTTGGTGGAGGTGTGAGCACAAACAGGAAGCTGAACCTTCCAGACTGACCTTGACTGCACCATTTGTTTTTAGGTTTCATATCTATGTATAAGTTCTTGCAGGGTTGTGACTGCACCTGCACGAGCCTCCAGTTGTGTCTATTTTCCAACCCTGTAGTCGCACGTGCTCTCCCAAAGCACATATAGTGTGTTTGCAGAGCAGATGGACGCAGCCAGTAGATCCTACAAAAAGTCCCAGCTCTCAGATGTTCCTGTTTCTCTTGAGGCTCCTCAAAACTGAACTAACAGTGCTGATAGTATCCAGCCACCCTCTCTTGCAGCGCTTTAGCCTAGGATGGACAAGTGAAGAACTAGTAGGAGTGCCTGCCTCTGCTCATCAGGACCATCGTGGTGCCCTTGGGCAAGGCTGTCGACCCCAAAGGTTCCAATGGAGCTGCTCATTGACCAAATTGAAAATGACTACGAAGGTGCAAAGGTCAAAATGGAGATTAGAGATGAACGTGCATAATTGTCGCGCAGACTGTTTATCACTTACCATTTGGTTGGTAAGTGGCTCATGAAATTCAGGTTAAATTATTAAGACAACTAAAGTCCCCAGTACCTGGAAGAGAACCCGCCCATGTACTGTATGTATATTTTCCCCAAAGCAGAAGGAACAGGGAACGATTCCACAGTTTGCAGATTAGTTTGCTTTTTCACAAAAAATAGATATCCGTAGAATTCATCAAAAAGACTTGGAGTTAAAATATATTCTCCCATACACTGTATTTCTTTATGCTCAGTAATTTATCCCATTAGCAGAACACTGAACACTCTTATTTACGTCTCTTCTGTCCTGTTGCTCTATTACTCGTCCTCTTCTTCTTTTTTTTTTTTTTTTCCTCCAAAGTTTTGGGGGCTTGCGCCGACTTGGCTACACCCCAGCCTGATTGAAATTCTTTAATTGAGGTTGAGATGACCCAGAGCTCTGCTCATCTATTCCCACATTTCCTCTCGCCTCCAAACTTTCACAGCCAGCACCACAACAGTAGAATGTCTCCTCGTCTGTGAGGTTGGCGCAGCAAACTGGTAAACACCAGCCTGTAGCGGGGGGGAGCCATTGACGCAGGCACCAACTGTGATGATTTTAAAGTGGGTGCATTGCATTATGGGTTAGCAGCATTTTTTATCACCCCCAGAATGAGTTTCCTAAACCCGATATTATGTTGCGCATCTGTTGTCACTGACTTTTTCCTGGTCTGAAGTGTTGTTTGTCTTGCTAATGGGACATTTCCATTCACCCTCTTTAAATGTTTAATATGACATCTGTGTTCCTTCAACGTACATTTATTCATTTTACACTTATTTGGTTAATTTTTTTTTTTGCAAAGCCAATCACATATGCCATTAGCATCAAGTGATTTCATCTCTGTTGCTTTTTTTCCAAATGCCCAGATGGTGACCAATGGAGTTGTTCCTCTAAAACAAATTAAGGACAAGAGCAAATGTACAGATGGAGGGTTAAAATTCATTTCATGCAAATTACATTTCATATGTAGATTGGCGTCACATTAATGGTCCGGTTAATGCTTTAGCATACGGGGAATAACGGGAGAGCGCAGGAGAAGACGGGGAAGAGGAAATGAGAGGGAGACAAAGGAAATTAAATGAACGAGTGAATGGGGGGACGGCGGTGGTGACGCAGTGAGCTCCGGTGGGTTCGTAAGAGCTCAGGTGATCGCAGCCGCCAGGTGACTCGCTCTCTGCTTTTAAGGGCCTGAAAACGCGGCTTCGGAGCCTTAACTCCTCGTGTGCGAGGAGCTGAGATCTGCAGTGGGGTAATGGTGCCAAGCACGGGGGGGCCGAGGGGAGCGGGCGGTGGGGGGAGAGGCGCGTCAGCACAGTTCTCCTCACCTCTCACACACTCGCACAGAACTAGTGTGGAGAAACCTCACGTTAACAGCAGTCAAGACCTGGATTCACTGTCATTTACAAAATGGACTGTGGGGATAATGATGCATTATAGCCTGAGATTTTAAGAACTCAGTAATTGGTTGCTTTTGCATTTTTTAATGCAATAATCACTGTGATCTTTGATACATGCTTCCATATTTTCAGAATTATGTGTCCTAATTAAGCTCCTTTTGCTGTTTGGAGAAGCCAGTCGACACCACAGACACTCTGAGGTGATACTTATTTAAAGTATTGGAAAAGTCTCCTGGTAAAATTATCAGCACAAAAGATTAATGACTGCATTAAAAAAGTATCAGTTCTCTGATAAGTTGGAGGTTAAATTTTCTCAACGTGTGAATTTAGGATGGGGAAACTGGCTTCAGATCGGTTTTGGATGAACCCAGTAGCTACTGCGTGTCACCCACTCAAAGTTCTGCTCGCAACAAAGCCTTTCTGAGTCATCGGTGGCTCATTCTGAGCCTCTCGGTGGATCGGCTTCTTTTCCTTGGCAACAGAACCCAAGGATCACAGCTCACATCCGAGTTACCGCATTGGAAGATAAAGCGAGCTTTGTCAGATGCTGAAATAATTGAAACCCCTTGACCATAGCATCGGGCCGTGCAGTCGTGACAGGGTTCTGAGATGGAGCGTCTCTTACATATGCGACCCCGAGGCCAGCTGTGCGACGCCTCCTCCCTTCTGTTCAAATGGACCTCGTCACAAACGACGAGTGGGATCAGATCTGGTTCAACGTGAACACTTGGGTCATATTATCTGGCTTCTTCATTGACATGAATCAAATCAACAATGCAGCATCTTCCCGGTACATTTGGACCACTAATTACTACAGTGTGACAGTATGTGAGTGTAGTACAGTAGGTGCCTGCAGTGAGCGAGTGGCGTTCGACTACCGGGAGGTGAAATGTGAGCAGCCTTTCATGAGGCTTTCAGGGACCACGCAGTCAAGAGCAGAGTATTATCCAACTGAACTCAGTAGATGAATATAAACGCTATTTGTCCGTTATTATGTTGGTAGAAATTATTTCACAGCAGAATTCACTGTCGTCGCGATGCAGCCATCAGTTGGTTGAGGGAGTTATCTTTATTTTATCAAACATGAAGACATTATACTAAATACCTATTAGACCAAAGATCTGACAAAATATATTTAAAATTGCTGAATTAAAATGGACATTTTTAGGTCCTGGCATCATGATGTAAAGTCTGACTGGGTTGTGGTAATTAGAGTTTTAAACAGGCACGTCCGTCCAGTCATAGCTTTTACAATGTACACGTCTGTTCTTAGCGATTTAATGATGAAATTATGGCCTATCAGCTTTAATTCATGCTTGCCTCACTTTCTGCTGATTACTGTCAGACTGCACTCTGTGTTACTTAACGGTCAGGTTGGACGAAAAGTGGGGGAAAAAAAAAGTTTGTGTGAAGTTTGGGTTTTTTCTTTTATTTAATCTTTCACTCTTCCTCTCTCCTGCTCCAGCATCCGGACCTATTAAGGTTTTTAGCAGTGTTTTTCCAAGACCACATGCTGTACAAGAGCTAGAGTGCTGTGCAAGTAGTAATCTCTCTAATGGTGTCCCATCTCATGTACTGCCTCAAAAGCCTATTTTCTATTAGTGGTCATAGAGGGGTAAAAAAGAGCGAAAAAGGCTGAACCAGCCCACTTCACTGGAGAGCTGGTGCAAATACAAATGGAGATAAAAACTCAGCAACTCACTGGGAGATTAGAAAAAACAATTTTCTGCGCTGCTTTTAAAAAATACCGTTAATTACAACAACGAACAGTCAGGTTTGCTTTGAAAGGTAAAGAAGTGAGAACTGTAGAAAATGGCCACCAAGATGAGCCACAGCGGAACGAAATGCAAAGTTTCTCACGGTTTGCTTGTGTGCAGTGTGCCGCTAAAGGAACCTCCTTGATTCTGATAGTTTTCAAGGTGATTTTACGTGTTTAAATTAGACTCCTGGCTGATGAGGTATTATCCAGTGTCAATCAAAATCCATGGCTAATTAGGCCCAGAAGGCAACTGGAGCAATCTGGATGTTTCTGTAATTATTATTTATTGGGCGCTAGAACTCATTTTTGGATGCACTCCGGTGTCTCCATTAGAGCTGAAGCGCCTTGCTGCAAACTAAGAGTGCCTGATAAGTATCTGGCTTGTCTGGTGGAGGATAAAGTGGGCGGAGCTCTGAAGTAACGCTTTGAGGCCTTACACAGTATTGTTGGTTGTGCAGCTTCTGCTGCTCCGTTTATTTCCAGCTTAGATAAATACATACACTGTATGTATAAATACTACTCCACTGTTCGCTTAGACCCAAAATTTAGATGAGTTAAAGTGTTTTTTACCTTTTATAGACAAGTAGTTCCTTTTTATTTGTTCTAACACAAGTTGAAACAGTGTTGCCTCCTCGCTCCAGCTTGTCAGCTCTTATTAGCACCAAATTTAAGCTCTAGACAAAGAACTAACTAACAGATGGTTTGGCTGTGTGTTGTGGGTATCAAGTACTGCTGGGCGGTGGTTTTAGGAATAAAACTAATGTATTCACTGGACAGTTTAGCCAAACTACACATGAGACACATCTGAAGTAGAGAACAATCAAATTACCAAACATCTGTTCTTACTTCATGTCACGTTTGGGTGTTTTAGCCGTATGTTTCGCGAGGCTGTGTTTTCATCACCACCACTTTACTGTCTCTCTCCCACTGTTTGCTTCGACTTTAAGACGGTTTCCTACGAAGCCAATGCTTCTGGGCTTCACCTGTCTGGCTCTAATGGGAGCCCACCACTTCTTTTCCACCTTTCGGACTTTCCTCGACTGATAAGGTCAAGACCTCCACTCGTCTGCATCTCTGGCTCACATGGTTTTTGTTTACACTCTGAGATTTGGGTGTATTCTCCTCTGCAGGGAAGTTTGTCTTTTTTTTCTGTTCTTTTTCCATATCTGCAGCTCAGCAAGCTGTGTGTGTGTGTGTGTGTGTGTGTGTGTGTGTGTGTGTGTGTGTGTGTGTGTGTGTGTGTGTGTGTGTGTGTGTGTGTGTGTGTGTGTGTGTGTGTGTGTGTGTGTGTGTGTGTGTGTGTGTGTGTGTGTGTGTGTGTGCGTGTGTGCGTGCGTGTGCGTGTGTGCGTGCGCGTGCGCGTGTGTGTGTGCGTGCGCGTGCGTGTGCGTGCGCGTGCGTGTGCGTGCGCGTGCGTGTGTGTGCGCGCGTGCGCGCGTGCGTGCGTGCGTGCACATGCTTACATGGCCACGTCAAGGCTCAGCGTGCTGAGCCTTCTGTTTCTCCTCCACCAGAGGAGCATGTAGCTCCACCAACATCCAGCTGACTGCATCCACTTCAAAGACAGCCGAGCTGAGACAGCGATGATACGAGCACGTCTGCGGCTTCTCCGGAGCAGGCCCTGACCCGATTGCGTGTTCGTCCGTCAGTCTCCGCGGGAGAGAGAGGGGCGAGCGAACGTATAAGAGATGATGTGCGAGCGTGACAGGTGCGCACGGACACACTCGCGCCTCCCAACATGCGAAGGGTCGCGTGTGGAGCGCCACAAACGGATGAGGAGACACGAGACGAGTGGGAGACAAGAGGGAGGCGACCCAGAGGGACACTGCTTGACAGCCTGATGCTACTCCACACGTGAACCTGGAGTTTGATGCGCGGCACATAACCTGAGGCCTCCATGCGTCTCTGCTGTGGCTGTAACTCCGCACACATCACTGCGTAACCATAGATGTTTACCAGCCTTCGGAGAAGACATGATCGCGTTTAAAGTCCTTGTTGCCTGGATGATGCGGTCGGGGAACCTGCTGACATTTTTGCAGGCGCTGTGGCATGAAGGCGGCATCTTCGCACTAATTACCCATCTGTGCACGAGCAACGTTGCTACTCATTTAGGCAATTGTACTTTTACCTGGAAACGAGAGGGGGGAAAAAAAACATTACCCTGTTTACGGCAAAGTGAGTTTTAACACACTCTCACAAAGAACAGGAGCAGAATTTAAACGAGTAGCTGGAAATTGCACATTTACTTTAGGTTTAATACTGTAGAAATATAAAGATGCTCAACGTACACGTATTAGTGCAATAAGCTGCATTTTATGTGACCTTGGCTTTATGAATTATGAGACAAACTTTCTTTGTATAGCTTTGGTTAAATCAGCCTGTTGCTTCAGTTCACTTTGAATACAGGGACTGTTACTATGTTGATCACTTGGTACAGTACATATGTACTGTATGAGACGCTGCGTGTCATTTTGCTGACTCCTAAACGAGCCGAGGTCTTGATGAGAGAAGGGGGAAAAATCCAATCAAAATGGCATTCTGTGCCGCAATTTTCCTTCGCTGCCTTACTCCTCTGCAATAATTAGCATTGCACTCAAGCCCTGGCAGATGAGGACCTTGTAATGAGGGTTATGAAGTAATGATATCGCATTATGACTTGCGGATCCCTTGCTGAATGCACTACTAGAGCTACTCCTGGGCAGTGGAAGTTGAGTTCTTTATTCTAATATGGCTCAATTTTAGGAATGTCAATAGAACCAAGGGCATCTGCAAACACAAGGGTAATTGATGCAGTAATTGTGTCACATTAGCTGGTTTGATGAGCTGATTTCAGACTTTGACCTAATGCCTAACGTCCATGTTGGTTTTATTAATTCAACACTTAGTGCTACAGTTGGTGTGTGGTTAGCTTATTAAACGTGCTGTATCGTGCCGTTGATGGATGTAAGTAAACAAGAGATGCACCATCAGCGAAGCATGGAGGTGGAAACGTGATCATGTGGGAAGAAAAGGGAGGAAATGTTACTGAAATATCTGCAAAAATCAGTACATTTGCAGATACTGTATGATTATCACTTATTGTGGCGGAAAATACACCACATGCTGTAAGTCCTTAACACAAGTATACAGCAGTTAGGTCAGTTATTGTATCGTCTAAAATGTCTCATTACCGTTTATGAATGAAATGTCACTTCCTACATGTTTGTAGATACAAGTCTATTACTGTAAGTAGTAGCTTCTGCTCATGCGCATACATTTATTTCATATATTTATTTCTTTTGTCTTCGTCTTTAGCATTTAAATGATGAAGGGTAACTGAAAGAGACCAGCCACCTGCACAAAGAGCAGGGAAGCTTTGAACACCTGGGCAGGACAGGTGTGTCCTTCTGCTGGGAGCCAAAACACGCACGGTTTGCCTCAAGCCAAGGTTGCTAAGAGGTGTCCTGTAGGGCTCCAAGGAAAAAAAAGACAAGGACCCAAGTTGTCATTTAAGACAAGTTCTTACCAAGTCTACAGGCCTCATAACGACAATCTAGACAATCAGAGGTCACCGTGGGATAAAGGACAGGTGCAGCCATCAAAAACAAATGAGCATAGTGCTAAACTATGGCGTTATTATAGTACTGTAGCAGTTTTACACCATGCCAAGCCATCTGTTGATGATTTACCAGCTCTGAAACTGCCTCTGTGATGCGCCGATATAATTACACGGTGACCTTCTTTACCGTGAATGCAGGTGTTGAGCAGCTGAATGGCATGTGCTGCCACGCGACGTTATTTATTGCCGGGTCAAGACGCTGAACTTAGATTAGCTCCCGCTCAAGATTTTTTAATGAGTAAAGGTAATTGGCCATGTCTGCTTGAGCACTTGTGTTCCTCTGAGACGGCCATAAACAGGAAAGTGCGGAGGAGGAAAATCACGTTTAGGTCTTTTGTTTTACGCCGATTAGAGGCGGAAGCAGGGTGTTCATTTAACGGGGAGGGAACGAAGTTGGGTTTTTACGTGTCGAAGCTTTTATACTGGAAATATAGGAAAAAATATTACAATACACAATGACAGAAAGTAAAAGTCGTCTCTCAGTTAATTTTCCCCATTGTGCTGTACAACATTTCCACATTGTTGCACATGCAAACAAATCACAACGTTTCCATCTGTGGGAGTTATGACCACGCTCGGGCTCCCTGCTCCGCTTATCCTTTCACAACATGCGTTCTGGGCTTTCGCCGTGCGCTGCCACTGCTGATAGCGTTCTGTTGGGTTTTCATGTTCCGCGTCTTATCGGGCCGGAGGATTCCACCGAGGAACGGCGGCATTGTTGGCGTTGACCTCTGCAAAAAGTCACACAAAGAGAAACTAAATTGAGTGGTGGCATGTGGAAAGCTCCAAGGAGAACCCATTTGCAATTCAAAGGCAAATTAGCAAATCAAACACTTTGTCATTGCCAAAGGAAATTGATGTTTTAAAATGTGAGTGACAAGTGTTTAATATTGAAAACTTACCTTAATCAACACATCATCGGCTTAAAAAAAAGTCACGGCGCTTTAACAGAGGTAACACGACGACCTTCCTGACTGCAGAGTCATCTACATAAAGACGGATTTTAAGGATCACTGTCGGATCCAATTTGTGGAGTGACTAGTCAGGATAAATCAAATTACAAAGATACCAATGACGACTGCCCTTGTACTAAGTCAACATTTTCATCCATGCGCACTCTGGTTTCCTGCAGTAATAAAGTGGTGGGGTCTCCAAAATGAAAGCAATGCGAATAATAAATGAGATTAATGTTAAGATCACAGGCACGAGTAGACGAGGAACTGTTTAGACAGGGTCGTGTCAGGGATATCAGCAAGTATATTATTAAGCATCAATCACATGTGTCACATACATACAAATATAGTCTCCATCCAAAGATAGAGGACAAAGTAAAACAAGGCCCTGCAGGCATCCTAGCACCTTTCAGGCTCTACTTGGCTATGCTAATGCTAATGCTAGCAAAGCAGCTTGACCTACTTAATGGTGAAGAATTTTGACACCGTTCTATAATTAGAAGATAGATACAAAACATTGTATCCACTATTAAATGTAGCTGACACTGAATCCACAGGCTACATTTGTACCGTCATTTGACAACGAAAAAAATGATGACGGAGGACTAGAGCACAAATAAGGCGTTTTGAAATCTGTGTGTTGGCTGTGTGTGAAACCAACGGGTCAGGCCACAGCACTTCTGTTTGTTCTACAACATCTGTATGCACCAGTTCCTTTCACGTCACACTGTGTTTTTACCCCGCATCTAACTCTGCATGCCGCCCTTTCAACTCTCCCACCTGGCAAGGAGCTCCTTGCAGCTTTAAAGTCTCTCAAATGGAAAAATGAAGCTATTTTGAAGCCCAGGAGCAATACAACATGAAGGTACAGGTTCTAAGAAGTGTGACGAACAGCACCTCAAGCTGGGTTTTACACGGGCCGAGAGACTTGGGTGGCTCATTGTGACCTCAATGCTTGAGTGAATCTGTTAGCATTCCAAAGTTTGTTGATAGTTTAAAAGCAATGCAGCAAGTTGAGATACATGTCTAACCTTGGTCATTGAGGGTCATTGGTGATCATGGTCTAACCAGTGCTGCATTCAAGTGCAACACGTGATGCATGACAGTGGTTGGAAAACAAGTAGGACAGAGGGTCGGGGACCAGGATTGGTGTGTGTGTGTGTGTGTGTGTGTGTGTGTGTGTGTGTGTGTGTGTGTGTGTATATGTATATAAAGAATATAATATGACCTATAATCACCGATAAAAGCCCTTCGCATCACACTTTTCAGTACTTACTGATTCCTCGTGCACCTCTTTACAACAACACATCCCCCTCCACTCCTTCACCTTGAGTCTCTCTGGAGACGTGCCACATTGTTTCTTTCAATCAAGACTGATTAGTGTGCATCAGCGTTGTTCTGTACGCAGAGAGCAAAGTGAGATGAGGAAGGTGAGTAAGAGGACACCGTCATGTCCATGTCCTCATGCAGTCGTCAATCATCCCACACGTTGTAGTTTGCGCATTAGAGAGAGTCAGACCAAATCAAATGTTTATCCTGCTGGATTGAAGGGTGATTGTGTAAAGATTCATACATGTTATTCTGCATTTTCTTTAAGTTAAGCCTGAATGAGGTTAGAAAACTGTACAAGCTCAGATACTTACTGCTCCAGCTTTGCATAGAAGATAACGGAATTTCTCATGAGAACAATGGGTTCCATTCATCACAGCAATACAGTATTGATGCCCAGAGTGTTCTAATGCTTTGAGAAAATGTGATGCTCTTCACTGTCTGACATGTACTAAAAGGCTTGTTGTAAGGCACAGAGCATTAAGTCGAGCTACTGTATACCTCTACCCTTCTATTTGCGTATCTGAGAGCTGCTTTTGTAACCGTTTTCCAGAACCGTGTACGATCCCCTCCACCTTTATTGGTACCTTCGCCTTTTCATGTTGTTTCAAAGATGGTGCCTGTGATAAATGTCGAGTTGCATCCTCAAAGGGTTTGAAAAGCCAGAGAGGAAAGGTCTGGATCTTTCATCTGGCATCCACTAAGTGCACAGAGATGGGGGGGGGGTGCGAGCGTGGACCGGTATCGATGGCGACGAAGCACATATGTCCCTCTCCTGGTGTCTCACAAAGCTGAATGCAAATGGTGAGCCTTCCAGCATGGCCCCGCAAGTGGCGAGACTTAATGGATTATTGAGCAAACCACTTTCTTGATCTGAAATGCTAACGTCTCCGAAGGCAGAGGTCAAACTCTCAGGAATTTAGGAAAAGAAACAGAACAGAGGATTTGCAAATACCCACTGTGTCTGATGAGAACTTATTCCTTTTTCTTTAATTCTAAAAGGCAAGTGAACTTTGTAGGACGAAGTCAAAAAAACAATGGCCCCTGTGCAAATTCGCACTTTTGGAAAACCACTAATCGCATTGTAATTGCAGACATTGTACACACAGCGTGCGAATACACAGAAGAATGCATCATCTCGGTGTTGCATGGCAACAGCTGAGCCCAGGTAGCAGGTGTGCGCATTATTTTATTCAGGAAGTGTGTGTAGCCCCGTGCTGGCATCCATAATGGAGCCAATCCTTCAGGGCTGCACGCCGATCTCCAAGCAGCTTGAGCCCTGAACGCGGAGGTGCGTTTGCTAACACGGGGGTTTCATTAACCCCCGTGTTAGCCAACAGTTATAATGTTGGCAGCTGCCAGATGGGAGCTGGGATGGTAGGATGGTTCATGTCATCACATAATGTGGCAGGTGTTGTGCAGGGAGAAATCCTGAGTAGCTAATGTTATTGTTATGAGTGGTCGGGGGATGGAAGACGGGAGGAAGAAGTAATGAATGTCTCTGGGGAATGATTCTGAAAACTGATTTTTTTTTTTCTTTGCAACTTGAGATTAAATTCACACACTGAAATGACAACGCTTTTCAATTACACTAATTGTTTTTCATTCACGGTTTCCTGTGGCGTTGTTGCCTTTGACTAATACTACGATTATGAATCACGCAGAGATCAAACTTTGACATATTTCTAGGACGGACAGAGTGAACTCCACAAAGACCTACTGCACGTCGCATCAATCAAACCTTGTTTACAGTCGGCCTCATCTTCCACACGCTCGCCTCACTGGGAGCCACTAACTAACACTTTTTCCTCTATTGATTTTATAGTGGGAGACTCGGCTTCTGCCTCCTCCCGAGACAGCTGGGTTATGTTCGAGTTGTCAGTCGTGGTCTAGATTTAGAACTCTTTTATGGGATCTCTCGCTTATACTCAATGCTTAGACCACTTTATGTAATATTAGTCACCATTCATTCTGCATAGGCTTTGTACTGTTCTTGCTTTAGATTTTATATTTGGACGACTCTCCTTATCAACCAAAACTAATCTTTACAACTAGAAAGTTGCTGCTCAAGTGTAAAATTCCATATACCCTTATGTCACTTACTGTATGTGCTTCCTACGTTTGTAATGGAATGAGCGTCAAACTGCTATTACACTCACGCTCCTCACCTTTAAACCTTTATTTTCCACATGCTTTTTTTTAGTTTTGTAGTTGTCCATATTCTTTGCCTCTGCATTGATCTCGGGCAAAAGTGTCATCCATGTTGATCTTTGACCTATATATCCAACAGTGTGTATAGATAACGCCTCAGTTGGTGACACATTTGTGGATACATGGTAGAATGTTGTCAGATCTTGCTGCCTTTCTCATCTTCAAGACTTTATTCCAGAAAGCCTTTGAAACCCCTGGGAACTAACAGCCCAACATACCTTTGCAGAAGTAGAGGCCTAAAAGACCTATCGACGGGGCCTCACTGGGACCACCAGTGCCCTGATAAAGCCCAGAGTGTTGCACTTCAAGGCAGTCGTTGCATGGTCTGTGAGGATCCACCAGAGTAATGAGTCCATTTTTGGAGTTGAAGCTGTTTTTTTGCCGTTGTTGGACTTTGCAGCTCCTGCAGGTGCCAGGTTTCCAGTGTTACTGGATGCTCGCGTGAAGCACACATTTCTTGGGCCTGTGAAGCCCAGCAGCCTGTGTGAATTAACCATAACTCTCTAAAAATAAACCGTCGGTGCTAAAACCTCTTAAGCGCGTACACCTGACTTCCCTTTTGCTCCCGCTCAAGCCATGCTATCTCAGACCCCATCTGATTCATTTCACTTCAACTATGCACATTTTAAATGTCCAGTCGACTCTATGCAGATGTGAACGTGTTGCCCGTGGAGAGTATATGCTCAGCAATCTCTAATGTGAATATTTACACAGGTCGGGGGTCACTTCAGACCCCACAGTTATTATTTTCCTAGAGAGGATTAACTAGTGCAGTGCATTTGTTTACATCTATTGGACATTAAATAACCTCCATCTGGGTTAACAGGAAAACATTTACAGTGGTGCCACAGGTTCAAGAGTTTGGGTCTGCAGACTACTATTTCTACTGTCATAAATAATAGCGCATTTGCATTTTCACAGCATTTAAAAAAAACTACGTCAACGTGTTTTCACTCTCTTCGGAGACTGGTTTAAATGGCATCATGGTAGAAGGAGATGACACCTGACTGCAGATCCGCAAACACAGGCTGGAGACTTAACCTCTCTTATCGCTTCTCCAAGTCTGAATTTGTCATGAGTTCTAATGCGTGTGGAGGAGTCGCCTTTGCCGCTGCTTCACGCTGAGGAGCTGTAGCCGACATATCAAAGGATCCGCTGTTTGTCCTGCCATCTGCTCCCACCCTCGACCAACATGCTTCTTCTGGAACCCACCCCACCTCTTGAATATAGCCTGTGGTAGTCAACGGATGTCTACAGTATATTCCAGGTTATTTTTTTATGGATACTACTATTTCCCTTAATTGGCACGTTGTTGTGACTGGGAGTATTTTTAACCACAGCACATCACCCATCAGCTTCCTGTCAGAACGAACGCTATAGTAAATTACCCTTCTGCTCTTTAAAGGAACTGCAAGTTTGTCTGTGAAATCGTCAGTGTGATGGTGAAAATTAGGCCCTCAACACCTTTTTCACTTTGGCTGAAAGTGTTGAATGACCACACAAGTTACTGTACAGATAAATGATTTTTAGTTTCTCAGACAGATAGGACATTTAAAAGCAATACAATCCCTGAGTAGCTAATAAGTAAAGTACATAAACAGTCAAAACCACAGTGTGTGTTCAGTTGCCGTATGAAGAGGAGCTTCTCATGCATCAGGCACTGTGAGCTGTCTGGGGCGCTATACTGTAGGTGGGCAGGGCTCCTGCTCTGTGTACCTGTCACCCTATGTAAATGTGACTCTGTATTAATGGCAGGCCAGTGGCTTTGCACCAATGGCTATCGACGCGCCGATGGGGCTGGAACCTCCCTGGTGACAGTGCTGATTAGAGGTTGGGAGCGTGGGTCATTTCAGTGAATCTGCCCACTCTCCTTTGGCAATTGACCTGTGGGAGTAGTTAGGACAAAAGGACCAAGTTGAGGACTGGAGAAATGAAGAGGAAGACAAGGTTTTTAAAAACAATTATATTAGAAATCGAAGAGACCGTTATTAATTTGATAGTTATGGCCTTCTGTCATTTTTAGTGCCTCAGTCCAATATCCCAGAAGTATCACAGCCTGGCACGACAATGGCTTCAGGAATTGATTAAGCGAAATTGAGGCCAATTCATTTGGATTTATTTATAGAAATTCTGATTGGCTGCTAGTGATTATATTGTGGAGTGAGCATAAAAAACGGAGACTGGCAGCACGACATCATCATTTTCAAGTCTAAAGTGACACCTGGGGCCTGCCCAGTGTCCCTCCAAATTCTCTGACAGCAAGACAATGGATGACAGCTTGGAAGGAGAGCGGGGCCATACACAGTTTTGATTGGATGTCCAGTGCAAAAATCAAGTTTCTGTTAGACTGTGTTCCAGGAGAATTATTCCTAATTTCAACTTTCATTTGATTCTGCCTAATGAATAGATTTTTCTTTCAGCGCGTGTGGCGTCAGGAACCTTTTTCATCGACAGTGAATGTTTTCCAGGACGACTCGTTCTTTGCAGTCGTTCCACCTGCTACTGATGTGTTGATGTACAGTATGATTTTAAAAAAGTTTTAATTTTCATAGCTGACCTAGTCATGGGGGAAAAAAGAAGTCATCAGAAGATCTTAATGTGAATGTTTAAGAAGTTAAGCATAAGCCAAATCCAAATCGCCATGGCGACGGGGAAAGAAAAAAGTGTGAAATTGTAGAAACTTGGATAGCTTTGTTTATTTCAAAAGCCTTCCTCTCCCCCTGGTAAGGATTTCCAAATGTGATCCTAATCTCTTTATTATCTTTGAAGGCATTTCACCTATAGGACCTTGTGAATAAGCCTAATCTGAGGGGAAAATAACAAATATTGAGTTCTGGCTGCGACTGATAAACCGTGCTTTTCTCTGGCTTTTTTCCCCCCTTTTGAGGACAAACTGGCTCCTTTTAAGCAGCTAAAGAGCACAAACCTTTAATCATGAGGCAAGGTGACCGCATGCTCTGGTTATCAGGCGCACACAAGCGTGCAGGCTTATACAAGCATGTCCACACACGTGCTGCATACATTCTCAGATATGCACTAAGACACACAACGTGGTGACACGTCCATAAAACATTGCCTCTGTGCTCTGCATTGTTGTATTTCCTGAATGCATGTGCTCCTGATGCGCATGGGAAACCTGCTGCAAACTGTTCTTGAAATTCTGTGGACGTCTGCTCAGTATTTCACTTTGTTTACACTTGCAGCATTTTAGGATTTTCCCCAACCTGCAGAAGGGAAGGAAATAGCTTTAAAGGAAAAGTGTGGAGTTTCACATAAACACAGTAATAGCTTTGATTTGTTGCTCTGAGACCTTTAAAAGTAAAGTTACACAAGATTTTACTTTTTTAAATTAAACTTGACGCCAAATAATTACTAATAGGGGCTCCAGTGTGTGCGCCGAGCTCTGTGAAGGCGCTGATCTGCTAAGGAGAAACTAAAAGTTCTGTATTGCTTTGGACTTGGAGCCAAAAGCAGACTGGACGGCACCGGCCCAAACATAAACAAGGCTGTGCCTCATAACGTGTGCAGAATATTGTTGCATCTGCTCTGACAGTGCAGACACGCAAGCCCACGTCCATAAGACACTTCCAGCAGTCGTGCTTCTGCTAGACAGCACAAATACCCACTCGCCCACTGGAGATGCGTCACGAGGCAATTTAGAAACCGAGACGCATGCATGTCATCATGCTGCATTGGTTCAGTAGCGTTATGAGTTTATCTTTATGTGAAAACGTCCGGGACAGGCCCAAATGGACTTTTGGACCTTCTGCCGTGGCGCTGTTGGACCAGCGAGCTCGGTTGCCCACCTAAACACGCCGCGCTGTGACGGAAACCGAAACATCCCACGCTTCGTGACGCAGAGTGAAGCTGAAACACACACCGAGTTTCTGTGGGTTTTGAACAGTTCTGCAGTTTGACGCCTCCTCAGAGGTCAGCGTGTCAGGACATTTTGTGAGTGCCCCGTGTCCCACATGGGTGTCGGAGGTCAGGAAAGTTGTGTGAGACTTGATTTAGTTCTGCTGCCATGAGGGAACCCCCAATTTGAATTAGTTAGAGTTGCACTACTGCACTATTCACCTTGACTAAATATTGAATATTCAACCTGACTACATATTTTCCAACATATGTTCAAGCTTCAAGTTGGAAGCCTTTAAAGTGGTGCTGTCCATCTCAGTCATCAAAGTAGTTTTGACATACAGTAAAGACAGCAAAGTGACCCAAAGCTTGACCCCTATCATTCCCTGACTCTTAGTGTCCTCCTCCCTACCTGGTGTGTTTCTGGGGGTCCCTCAACGCTCGTCTACCAGACATGGGACACCCACCTTCATGTGGCATCTCAGCTGGAAAGCCACAGAGCTCAGTTTGCTGTTTCCAGATAAAAATATCAAAATTGCACAGTACAGAACTGCATTATAATAATGCTTTTGTGTATTTTGGGACATCAGGTAAGTTAACTCATTTACTTTTTTTTTTTTTATAGTTTCAGATTTGAAAAAGGTCAAGCTTCAAAACGAGTGAAAACTGGTTTCATTGCCTAAACACATTGAGTTGTTTAACAACTTGTTTAATGACTTCTACAGACTTTTTATATATAAATTTAAGCAACCTTGGCCCAAGAACTGACTTGCCTGTGTGCAAACAATCACAGGTGCACATTATTTCTCTTACCCGTCTGTAGCTCGACACACTCTCCCCAACTCACACAATTGCATTTGCATCTGGGCTAATCCCAGAAGTGTAATCAATGTGGAAATGCGTGGCATCAGCAGTATGACTGCGCGCTGCAGCACCACTAGCATAGCAATGAGTATCCAGCAGATCAAGCCATAGGCACGGGAACCTTATTAAATAAAAGCGGGAATGGTCAATACCACTTATTGATGATTTCATGAGGCTCCCGCTTCAAAGTCTTTCCCCTCTTTTCCTGTTTTTCCTTTTCCCAGCTCAGCAGGTAACAAATCTTTCCAGTTCGTGTCAGACTGGTTTTCGTGAATGCTGATGCTAGAGTGTGTCCTTGGGCGATAACTTTGTTGCGCTCCACAAGGGAGCTTCAAAATCCTACCATGAATCAGTGCATGAAGGGGTCCTTGGAGCTGAACCTTGGGAAGCGCACAACACGCAAGAGCAAATCTAAAAGTGCACAAACAAGAAGCGTCCATTGTATAAGACGAGCGAAGAGTCCGTAAACTTTAAAACTCATAATCAGCGAGAGCTGTTCAAAGCGCTACAGATGTTCACCAGTAATGTCCGGTTTTGGTTGAAGAGCTCCGCTTCCAAGGGCAGCGGCAGAATTTCAGTTCAGCCGTCCACAGTATGAAGAGCCTCCCTTTGTCCCGCTCACCTTCACCGTCAGCATGCCATTAAGCAAACTCTTCTCCGGCTGCACACGAAAAAACCTCCCATCTCAAAAGCCTCCATGCTTTATATCAAAGAGAGGTTATAGTGCATTGCAGGACATATTTCATTAATTGAATTTCAAGCCCTTCTGCTTAATACGGCACATATTTTCAATCCAAAATATTCAGATACTGACACTGGCAACTGACAACATGAATTTGTATATAATTTCTCTCCTTTTTTTGTTTTGGCCTGATCTGACTGAAGAATGGACCTATTTAAGAAGGATAAACCAAAGAGCTTTTAAAACTTCTTAAATGAGTGCACGCATCCTCAGAGCGGGAGCTGAATGAACTTGAACATGTTCAGATCATTTTGACAATAATCCAGGATGAAAAGCCGGCGCGTTGTTACACCCGAGGCTGGAACCACGCAAGCGCTTACAAGTCCTCAAAGTTATCAGTCTTTCTTCATGTAAATGAATGTTCGAGGGCAGTTGGTCTTGTTTATGATTCAATTATAAATGTACACAATATCAGACCTTGTGCGGTGTCATAATGCTGCGTGATGTTTTTCTAAACATTGAACAAGAGGTCACTTTAATATTTGCCCCCCACCCTATTTTTTCATATGATGAAATTCTAATCTAACATCACACACACTTCAGGATCCAGTATTTTCTTTAACCTGAACTAGAATCAGATTACATGCAAGACCCAAAAGCTCAGTCATTGAAATTCCAAGAACTCGATTGAAACTAAGTAGACATTTCTAACAGCTGAACATATTCCATCTAAAGCCTTGACTAAATGATTTGTTAGATGTCTTTAATGTATTTGTTGGCTTCTGTGGAGCAAAGAGCATTGTTGTGTGGAAGTAGCTCAACTGGTTAAGCTTCTTGTGGAACTCAACCATCTGAACTTGAAACCCGGACTTCTAATTCTAATCCGGCACATTGGATTGAAGGATGAACTGATACGATGACGGTCTATAGGTAACAGCCTTTTAGCCCGTTACCTTCCAGGTCTGTTTCTGGTTTATGTTCACCGCCCGCCCCTGTCCGTGTTAAACACCGGCTCGAAGCGTCTTTCAGGCTGACGGGAACGTGCCCTGTTGCTATTCTCAAACTTTTCCCGTTAATACTATTGAGCCACGTCTTCTTACGGGTTGTACAGTAGGCCTCTAAATCCACCGGCACCACAATCTCGGCAGATTGATGTGGCTCTAGAGTGAGTAACTCCATTGATTTCATTTCACGGGGCATTCGATTCAGAAGATCATAGCACCTACAACAAGATTGCTTTGGCATAGATTTTCTGCATCAGGTCAAAGAGGCTTAGACCATAATTGTTTTTTATTACTTTCTGGCTTTAAAAACACACCCATGTATCATATTTCTGACTCCTGCTCAATAAAACACACACGCGGGTCTGTTTTTTTCTATGCTGCACCTTTAGTGCTGTCTTATATTGAGAAACTTTGTATTTGATTAGCCATGAACCTTTTAATGGACAAAGTGCAATGAAGGTGAAGCATTCTTCTTGCTTTTTGTTTTGCCCAGGTTGAGACTATCAGCCTTGGGCTTTAATGCACTAGAGGCAGGCTGTCACACACTCACAGCTTTTTTTTCCCCTCCAACATCTTGAATCATTTACCTTTTTTGCTTTACTCGCTTTTCCGTCCTTACGAAATAGAATAAAAACTAATGTGCATACTGTAGTAATGGCTCTGGCCACTTAGCTGAGCGCGTCAGCGCACTCCTTCATGGAAACGGCGAAATATAAGGTGAATGGTTCACATAATTCCTCTTAGCCGTGGTCAGAGCCAAGCTGGTAGAAACCAAATGGGTCCGTTTTAAACGATGCCAGAACACTGGCTTCATTTGCATTTGCAGGTTGAATTTGTTTGATTTCTGTTGGCAAATATGCAAATTACACTTGCGAAGGACTGGACTCAGGTACAGGAAGAAGCGAGCGAAGGAGTGGGATTGAGCGTGTGACCCATCAGAGCAGGCCGGCGCTCACTCCGGTGTTTATATCCGTAAACGCGTTTTTCTTTTCGCTTAAACGTCATTTGCGCCAGGCTGACGCCCTGTTACACTCGCTAACGTTCACCCATCGGCTTCACCGCTCCACGTCTCTCCACTCTCTTGATGATTAGTGGTGGATACATGGAGGCGCCGCGCCTTGCAGGAGCCGGGCTCTGGCCCTGCCTCCACTGCCAATTATCACCAAAGCAGAGGGCTAATTAAAGTTTGATTAAGTTCAAAGTGTTCTTGAGGATATGCAGAGAGAGGGACCGGGAGGGGTCCTGCCCAAGATCACACGGTGTCTGTCAGAGGCAGGCGCTGTGAAATTGGATTGTTGGCCATTATCAACCTTTGACCCCGAGTACTATGGCTCTTGTTAAATTCAGCAGCTGGGAAAAAGAAAACTCACTCAGGGGAAAATAAAATAGTGCTGCCGGATGTCGATCGTGGGCAAGAAAAGCGAGTCGCATTGTCACTAGAGAGCCATTCGCTAATGAGGTCTAGGCGGGATTCTATGTATGGAGAGACAGGATTATTTTGGACCAAGCAAAATAAGCAAGAGCATGAGAAATGCGCAGCTTACACCGTCCACATTTGTCTTGACGCTGCCGCAAAGTTCTATTTGTGAGTTCTGTGCAGCTATTGTGTGGAGCCGGCGTTCCCTCCGGGAGCGGAGCTGCAGGTGTAGGCCGACACCCGCCCCCCCCGAGGAGAACAGCGGGCCGGGGGTTGCTCAACGGTGCCCCCCCCCCCCCCCCGCTGAACCCGGGCCCAATTGCTAATTCATGGCGCGCGCTCGCATATTAATGGTCCGCCTTCTTCGCGGCGGGCGAACATGCGCACGCGGCAGCGCCGAGTCGCGCGAGCGGAGGAGCCGCGAGGAGGTGAGGGCGGTCGGGTGGAAGTGCAGAAGACGAGCGGCGGTGGCGAGACGAGAAAAACACCGCTAATGGCTGGCGGGGAGAGTTCTCAGGGACTCTGCAACTTGTGCAGATTTCTCTCAGTGGCAGTGGCTGCGAGTTAGTAAAGGTAATTATGATAATGGACATTAATGGCTTTATAAGTAAGCACTAATGGCTGCGGATACATAGTCGAGCACCTGACCTTCATATTCCTCGGCGAATTCAATCTAACTCAAGCTGTGCCACTGAATTAAAAGCGAATTGTCATCGCTTGGCACCGAACGTTGAGCTCCTCCAGCCTGAATCGCTTCAGCTCTGTCTCGGGCTCGAAAGCTTGGCTGCAGACGAGCAAAACAACACGCACGCATTGTTTCCGCTCCGCGTTTCCACCTGCTCTCATCCCGCTGACTCATTTCGGGAGATTAGCGGTGGTAGCGTCTTCCTCTCTTCCCGACGCTTTTATTCCAGGTTTTAAAAGGAACCCTTCAGCTCCGGCGCTTCTAAAGCCGATTCCAGCCCCGTCCCTTCTCCTCTCATTGTGCTGCTCCTCTCGTGGCTGAGGGTTAAGGGATGAAGACTCTGACTGGATGTCAGCTCTACAGCACCAGCTCGCGCCTCCTCCTCCTCTCTCCACACGAAGATCCTCTATAATCGTTTCCCAGTTAAATGTATCTTCTTGTTCTCTTATCTGCTTTAATGATTTCGGCTCCTGTTATTTTTATCTCCACGCCGCTCATCTTCTACCTGGACTTTTTTGCTGAACTGGCACCTCCATTTATCACCGCCAATCATCAGTTTTAAAACTCAACAGGCTCCCACACATCGATTGCTGCTGAATAAAGCGTGATGCAAATTCCAGATCAGGGTCGATAATGGAATAATAAGCGTAAACCACGAGCTCCTAATGAGTGTGTTAATATTGCCCTCAGCCCCTCTAGTTAGAGCAGATACAGAGGCCGAGACAGGAAATAAATTTTGCGGGGTGTGACAGCAACATATTGAATAATTTCTCTTTCATTCATTAACACCCCACAACCCAAAGTGCTGCCATTCATCTGTGAATGTCATCAAACCGGAAGAGAGTGGAAATCGAATATTTAGTCAATAAGCGAGGTGGAAATAAATTCCCAGCTCAATTAAATATGCAAGTGAACATATTAAATGCGCGGCGTTGGATCGGCTCATTGTTACCAAGTTGTTGAAAGTGCCGGAGCTGGATTTTACGTCGAGGTCCGTGCAGCGAGACTCGTATTCAGATTCATAGCAGCATCTAAAGCGAACGTGTACAAGGAAAGATACGCTTCCTAATCTAGCCCATATTAACTTGTCCTTTTAGCCTTTTCCATTTAGGTTACACAATCATCCCTTTCACAAAAGAAAGAGAAAGTAATTTTGGACACGGGCTTAGTGCAAAAACATGAGAGAATTCCAATTTACCTGATACTCATTCTTCTTTTTTCCCCCTGAAAACAGAAGCTATTATGGCAGGAAGCCTGTCATGCAGAAAATAAGTGTGTCTATGTAATTATACGCATAAGCCTCCGCGCTAAAAACCACACTGATCCAGAGCCACAAAAAGGATTTAAGTTTCAGGACTGCTGTGGTTACACAGTATTATCTCTGCTGTATAGTTGGAGTTTTGATATTCTGACGTCGCCTGCGGTCTGTCACGCTACGAGGGGACGAATCCTGGAGATGCCGTCAAACCGGCGTTTGAAGGATGAGGATCTGACTCGGACCCGCTCCTCGGCGGAATCGAACCTTCTCATTCCATCTCGCGGGCTTTTCTAGTGGCTCAGCTTCCTGTCCGGCCCCCGTGAGCGCTGTCGGGGGCTGATGTGCAGCCGCCGCGGTGCCACGGCTTCAACCTGGGCTCCTGTGAACTTTGACCTTTTGACACCTTTGTCTTTTTTTTCAACCCGCAGCTCCGTTCATCTCCGCAGCAGGAGCTTTTAAAACGCTTGCTTTGAATCTCATTAGATGAAACGTGACCTTTATCGCTTTTTAAACCTCCGGTTTTATTGCTCGTACACATCGTTTGCCACCGCTTATGGAGTTGACCTATGACGGCGCCCGCAGGACGACAGCCTCATTTACAGGTACATAATGACGCCCTGCAGGCGTGTCTTCGGTGATACGTTTTTTTTAAGCGATTCTTGTTCTGCTGCAGGAAACCGGTCATCCGGTGTGTAGTTAACCAGCGTGGGAGCCCAGTTACCCGGTGCATCTGATCAGAAGCTCTCTCTCTCTCTCTCTCTCTCTGTGTCTGGTCTATCTGGTTGCATCAGCCTTTGTCTGCGGCTCTTTTGCTCTACAGCAGTGAACATCGCCGCTTTTGATTCCCGCCTAAATCACCGGCGTGTTACTTTCTCAGACCAGGCTGCAGGCAGCTCTGTGAGACCACGACACCGAAGGCCTTTTGCTGTGATCACAACACGAGAGGAGATGTGCTTTTAAGCAGAGTGAAGCGAAAACAGGGCCATAAAGAGAAGATGCTGTTTTTTTTGTTTTTTTTTAAATCAGAAGGCGACGTGAGAAGAGGGTTAAGGCTTTATGTAAGAGACAGAGGCAGACGGAGGTTGCCCCAGCTGGCACGCTCTGCTGGGAGCAGGTACTGTATGTGGGTCAGCACATTGCATCATCAGCGTTTCTCTCAACCTGCCCGAGCGAACGCGGGAGAGGCCGACCTGCTCGACGAGCTGCATTATTACGAGTCGTTTGCCTCTGAAGGCGCAGCACAGACGCGTGGATGGGGACACGGACTCTCGCACTAAACCCAGGAATCCGAGCAAATATGGACGACCTTGGGGTTGACTCTGATCGATACCAACGCCGTGTTTCATTGGAGGAGATGAGGAGTTGTGCTCTGGCTTCGCTCCCGTAGGACTTTATCAACAAGTCCTTCGACATGAGCGGCCATTTATGTTATTAGTGTTCATTCTACTGTATGATGTAACCTATAGGAGCCTTTGCTCCATTTGGGGGCAACAGATCAATACTGATACTTCAGCTGGAAATAAATAATATATCTGAATATTTATCTAATAACAGGTAAACAATCAGCCAAGCATGAGCCTTTTACTATCAGATCATTTAAAGGAGTTATTGTGTGGAGGAAGTACCTGCCTTGCGCTCTCTTTTGACAGGTTTCTTTTGTGATCCGACCTTCAGCAGCTCTTGAAGTGTTTAAAGTGCTCCTGCTGCTTCAGTGCAAGGAGGGCGTTTGGTTGAAGTCCTCCAAAGCACGAGTGGGCCGGCGGTTGAGAGTCTGCATTGTTTCAAATGAGCAATCCTGGAGTTTGTAGAAAGTGGAAGGCAGCTTTGTTTTAGCGCGAAGAGACGACGGGTTTCAGTGAGACGGGGGTTCTGCTCATTTGAACCCACCGATGCAGTTGGAAAAAACAAAACTTAGTTTCAGAGGCAACCAACTGAACAGAGAGTCTAACGCAGCCAAGGTTCACCTGTGCCAACATTCTCAAGCTAAACTGTTTAAAAAAAAAAAAAAAAACACTTGAAGCTAAAGGATTTCTCACATAGCAAGAGCTGATAGGGTCAAAATAAAAGATGAGAGGAAGCTGATGTAAGATAAACGGCTGAAGTCGACTCTTTTTCCGTGTGCTCAGCTTCATTCCCGAGTATCTGTAGGTTCCAGAGAGGTCATGTCCGTCTGCTTCCACGGCGGCATCATTTTAACAGTGACTGACGGATATCGACGGTGATATGAGCGCAGGGCGTGGAAAAGGGAGCCAATGCTGTCCTCGCATCGGCAGAACCAGGTTTGAGGAGCCAAACGCGGGCCTGTTGTTTTTTTTTTTTTTTTGAGCACCGTATTGATGACTTTGCAGGGCTGGGTGTAATGCCTGCATTTTAATTGCGTATTTGTGGCATCGGGGAATAAATGCAATTAACTCAATGTGGGTGGACTTCAATCACAAAGATGCACTGTAGTGAGAAAAAGGTTGTTAGAAGGTAATTATGACTTTGTGATTATTCATTATGCTGCATTCGGTGCGTGCACGTGCGCGTCCGTGCTCATGGGGGAGCGCGTTGACCGGAGCTTGTGTGCACTACGCACTATTTTCTATTTCATTATCAGACGGGGATTATGCTGAAAGGACATCTTTTGGTGGTAACAAGCTGTTAACAGTCGCTAATGTATTTATTTTTTACACAAAGACGCTGGTCCCCGCTGCAGACGCCGGTTGAAAAGCCAATAGGAGGCGGCGGAGGTTAAACAAATCAGATTAATTGAATTTTTATTAATGCTGATGAGATTTAATAACACGAATCACCTTTCTTTCATTAGCCTGGATCTGAATTCTGAAAACAGCCCATTAGAGCGTCGTTCATTCAGGTGCCGTCTGCGCTCGCACAACTTCCCACCGCTCTCCTCATATTCCGTTTTTGTCGGTGTCGCTTGGTTTAATTTTCCATCATCATAAAATATAAAAAGAGTCTTTATCTAAAATGAAAGTGCCGCTATCCCAACATCTATTACTCCCAATGTTGACCATAAAAAATGGAGCGCTACGGCTCAT
This sequence comes from Betta splendens, assembly GCF_900634795.4. Lineage (NCBI taxonomy): Eukaryota > Metazoa > Chordata > Actinopteri > Anabantiformes > Osphronemidae > Betta > Betta splendens. The sequence continues at coordinate 22,607,359 of NC_040882.2, read as the reverse complement.
AAATATGAAATCTTTAACTTTGGCGAGCAGCCGAACCTGTGACCCCGCTGGTCAGCGGGGAAGTAACCCAGCAGGCGTTACAAGGCTCAAGCTCATAACTCTCCATCATACATCCACCATGGCATCCACACCTCCTCCCTCACCTCCTTTTCCAAATGGGTTTGGCCCATTTGGTGCCCAGGGCTAGAGTGGATCCATCAACCATCCAGCGCCGGATGAGGAATGGGCCGCTGTGCATCATCCTAATAGTCCCCGCCGTCGTGGGTGGGATGAGTCGGGTCTCTCCCCCCACAACCCGGGCTAAGTGCTTGGGAGGTGATGGAGGACTGTGGCGTGGAAATGCCTGCCGTGCTTAATGCGCTGCACCGCGTCAGAGACCGGCCATCAGTCTTTAGCTGCTTGACAGACAGGCAGGGACGGCGCCGGAAGAGCTCCTATCCAATCGGAGCCCATCGCCGCGCCGACGTCGCCGACACCTGCTGCAGGCACGAAGTGACAGTAGATGGATCAGGTTCCACTAAAAATGATCCCTGCACGGACTAAAGCGGGTCAATCTAGATCGAGCATATGTTGTGGTTGGACCCATAACACACACACAGTCAGGATCCTACTGCCCTGCACTATAGTTGGGTTCATCAAATAACAGCTGAAAACCATAACCCCCTAGTAACTACAGTCCTGGCAGAAATGCATATTACAGTATTTAACACATTTGAAACTAGTTGATTCCTGTCTCTCAGCTGGACACAACAGGTGCGTTTTCTAGCAGGGGCCGTTTAAATCTCGATGCTGCTCCAGCCCCGAGTTTCGTCTGTCAGGCACATATCGCAGCCGCCCGGCGCTGAACCCCGCCTGTTGTCATCGCAGGGTAATGGCAGCAAACTCCACTATGACACATGTCAGAGGTGTAGAAAATGAAGCCCTGATTCACTCAACTCCCTCTCCGGCCGCCCCCTGCCTGCCTCCCCCCTCCCCCCATCCGGCTTTCTGCCTGAGATCAATCTATTACCCCATCTGTCCGTCCACAGAGGTGCAGTGGCCACTCGCCACATGAAGCGGGGAGCGATGGATCTTGAGACAAGGCAGCAATTTGACAACTTAATTCTGATTTCTCGGAATTGAACGATGGCTCTGGAGGGCGGACGGGCGACGAGGGACTGAAGCGCCGCGTCAGGAGCAATAATTTAATTCCAGCCTAAATGACAACCTTTCTGCATCAGGAGGTCGACGCCAGTAGGAAGCTCGCGCATTATGCCAATAACATGGACGCATTACACCTGTCAGGATGAAAAATAGCCTCTGCTCATGTAGACTAATACTGGAGTAACAACAGAGCTGAAGCCTCGTCGCTGCTGCACTAACATGCGACTTAATAAGACAATCCAAAAAAGCCACGTTCTGCAGTTCAGCAAAGAGAAACGCACTCATCCTGCTGCGTTTAAGGTGAGACGTGGTCTGATTCCTTCCAGGTATCATGTGACCTCATACACAAACCTGACACATGCGTTTTCAATACGAAGGAGCCGGGACCGTGCTTCTGGTGATTAGACGATGGAATCGAAAATCTGCAACCTCATACTCGTCCTCTGATAAAAGCGAGTGTGTCGTGAGCCCGTGGCCCACCAGCACTCGCGTCGTCGGGGGAAATTAAAGCTCGCCAAACAGATTAGATGTCACTGTGCTGAAAATGCCATTTTTCTTCTTTACCCACAACTAATCTCAAAGGGGGGGATCTTTAAAGACGGGATAAGATGTATGAACAAGAACGAGGAGCCGCCGGTGGAGGAGGGAATGTGTGTCAGCGCGGCATTAGGTGGGCAACGAACACAGCCTGCAGTTGTTTTTACAGCGGAGGGGACGGCTGTCATGGCTGTGTGCCGTGGATGGAGCCTCGGCTCACAGCCTGGATGTGACATACTGTATGGATGCTGTGTGGGAGTTCATCAGGAGGGAGGGATAACGAACCCTGCCTCGCCACATACAGCGAGGGGGGGGGGGCTTCGATGACTGAGTCCTGGCGTCCTGGTTGGCTTCATGGCCACTGATCGTGTGACGAGGACGCGTATTGATTTTATACTGTTTAATATGTGGCGTTCTAATGGAGATGGGGGTCCCCTATGCTCTGCTGCTGGGAAATACTGGGGCTCATGGAGGATGCATATTATACAATATGTTCATTTGTAAACACCTGTGGATGCTTTTATGAAGAACGCCCATGAATCAGTTCGACCTTGTCTGCGACTGCGTCATTCCCCCTCCGTCTCACTTCCTGATGAACAAGTGGAACACCTGTTCTGGAGACACAACAAATATCCAGCCCCCTTTTTATTTTTGCGTGCGTGCGTGCGTGTGAACTCCTCCGTTGCTGCGGCCACTGAAGTAGAGGCCGGTGAGCACATTAATCAGCCCGGAGACTTCGTCCATCTGTCGCACGGGCACAGCTCACCACATGCAGGAGCCGCGAGCTGTTGGCACTGCCTCCGCCGGTGTTGTCGCCCATTACTTCTGCCCATTTTGCCTGTGTTACCTATCAGACAAGCTGGTGAGGGACAGCGGCGGACTTGGACGGATGCTGCCTCCGCTGCTTAGCTCTCGGGGCACGCGACCGCTCCCCATTCGACCCACAGCGCCACATATTTATTTAACCTAATTGTTTTACCTGAGCAGAGGTCAAATCCTGCAAACTCACACAAAGCAGCTAATTCGTGTAAACATGACAAAAGCAAAACGAGCCGCAGGCGCCCACATTTTGTGTTCAGTCTGCTTTGCACACGAAATAATACAAATGTGGAAATAGCTTTAAATGCAAAATTATTCATGGGGTTTGATGCAAAAAATGATTCGTTTCAAAGACGCAGCTGCAGATTTGACAAGCGCAACATGAGAGCAACTGGTCTCAGAGCTGCTGAATACATAAATATAGACTCCGCCCACAACTCCTTAGTGTGAAATGTTGCAAAAGAGCACGAAATTGATTTTCTGCGAGATCTCGGCAGCGTTCGTCTGTTCTCCGCTTTTGCTCATCGCCGGCAGACTGACGGCGGTTGGCAGCTCTGTCCCACGTGGACGCGAGGGTCACTTTTATTCCGTGTTCTCCGCTGCCGAGCACAATCGGGGAGGAAACTCAGAAAAAGACCCTCGCTTCCAGGTGCAGGTCGCATGTGAGCTGCAGTTTATTTATTACGCCGCTTTAGAGGAAGCGGTGATTTCATTTCCCATCTAATTTATAGCAGCATCAATCATACAATCACCGTGACATTTTATCCACACAAATGGCTTCTTCATTACCTCCTGTTTTTCCTCCCGGGCACCGCTACCCACTTCCATTAGGCTGGAATTCTGCAGAATGTAAATTATTGTGTTTTTTCATTTGCACCTTGTTGCACGTGGCATTTTAAGACCGCTGAGCCGCTCCGGCGCCTTTATCGGAGGGCCTCGCCTCTCAGGGCGCGTGCCGCTCGCCTCCCTGTCGTTGTTTACATTCTATTAGACCTTGTAAACAACCACTAAACATAAACGTATGCAAATCCTCTGTGCCTCGAACATTCAAGTGTATTAAGCATATTAAAATTTCTCAGTACATCAGAAACGCCCCTGCTCACTGTTTCAGCTTGTAATGTTCTTGTAATGTTTATTCAGTTCAGTTTCATATTTATTTGATGAAGGGGGAACAGATAGAAACCTTGTAAATGAATAATTTAGTCTTAAGCGAGATAACGTGTGGGAGTTTTTCATGTTGTTGTTGATTGGATGTGAGTGCAGACATTTTGTCTAATTAAACTTCTTACAGCCGCGGTCCAAGCGCAGTGAGGCCAGAGCAGGTTTACTGGCCTCACTGTGTTTGTTTTAAGCCAAATAAAAGTGTGTGTGTGTGTGTGTGTGTGTGTGTGTGTGTGTGTGTGTGTGTGTGTGTGTGTGTGTGTGTGTGTGTGTGTGTGTGTGTGTGTGTGTGTGTGTGTGTGTGTGTGTGTGTCCACTCATCTCCGAGCACTTTCTCTGTCAACTTTGATGAATTTTTAATAAGACACCTGCTTCTCTTAGCCGCTGTGTCAACAATTTTTTGATCCCCAGGCTCAGGGAAAGGGAAAAGAAAACTTTTTTTCCTGTAGTAATGCATTTGCCCTTTCCTTAATCTGAGCCTAAGCAGTTACCGCCGCCTGCTTCTCTCTCTCTTCCGTGCTCGTCTGCTCTGGGCAAGCCGCAAACAAAGGACCTGCACATCTACTAAATCGGCCACACAGCGCCTGTTAAAGTAAATATTCTGATTTAAAAGTCCAGACTTGTGCCCTTTATTTTATTAACTTATTTTAGATTATTCCAACACTCAACTAGTCATGAAACGATTGCTTGGTAAAACGAGTTACCGCTACTTTAGTGGTGGTTTAAATGAAGGCGTTTGGAAGCTTGTATTTAAGTGAGGGATTCAACAGCTCTATCAAATAACACGCGTTCTGGATTCACTGCACATACACTTTCTCACATCCTCCATGCAGACGCCAAATCAATATCCATCCAATCACTTTATTCTTAACTATGTAAAGCTCATGCAAACGTGTTCTGTGAAGAAAGGAAGGATTGATCTGCAGCTTGACTGTAACCTGAGCTTGTTTTTTCCCCCACAAGACCATTTTTTTCTGTTTAATTAGGGAATGCTTATCATAGTCGTATGGCACCGTACTGAGGGGTGACAACACTCCAGTGTTGTAAAATTAATTATATCACTAATGTGGACCCTGTGCATGTGAAATAGCTGAACTCTCCCCAAATAGCTCATTAATCTTCAGACAGCCACTTCTGGGCTGGGTGAAGTGGTCTTGCATTTCAATACCCACCCTTGCTGGTATAACCTTTCCCTCTCTCCTTCTTTTCGCTACAGCAGCCGACGGGGAACGGGAGCATTTGAGAGAGGATAATATTGTCTGCAGCGGCATCTCCAGCGCTTCTGACTCATATAATTGTACACACACACACACACACACACACACACACACACACACACACACACACACACACACACACACACACACACACACACACACACACGTGCACGCTAGGAGTTTCAAGTGGAGTATACCTGTGAAGTGATGATGTATCCTGTGATTATTAAAAAAGACCTTCCACTGTTCCGGCATAAACAAATCACTCCAAATCAAATTGTCTAGGTAATAAAAATGCCTTCATGAAAAAGACCAAGCCAAACCCAACACGGTATTTCTTTCCTGTGCAAAAGCTGAAGTGACATCAGTATTAGGAAGCACTACAGGAATATGCAGAAGCCAAGCTTACATGTTTACCTTCAGCAGCCGAATGCAAGAGGCTTTTTTTATTCACCAAATGTTTGTTAATTTTAACATCACAAAATAATTCATTATCATAGATGAAAACCCTAAATGAGATCTGTGAAGACAATGTAGTCATGGAGTCAATAGCTTGAGGTCATTACCAGCTGTTTTCTAAGAGGCAGGAGATGAAGGAAGTTCAAGGTGTGGACGTCAATACAATATGTGAGGCAGAATCATGCGATGCTACATTTACATAGAATCAACTTATTTTCTGAAATTTAGGCTTAACTTGAAATGATCATAGAATTAAACATTTAGTTTACAGTGATTTAAATTAATTTAAGTCAATTTTATAAAATTGCTAATGCAATTAAATAATGTATGTGATGTACAGTAGTTATGTTAAATGTTCAGTTTTGTTAAAACTATCAACTTTAGGGTTAAATCACCACATTGCAAAGGTGATGTGTAGCAGGCAAACTCTGCTGTAAAAGTGTGTGGTCGCTGTCCATGGTGCTGATTACAGAAAACGGTTTTCACATGTAAATCTTTGTCCGATTCACCTCTTCAGTCATGCAGTTGCTTGGTCCTTAATACAGCTAAGAGACAAGTCATATGTTCCAACAATCACTTACCCAATAAGGTAAAAACGTGTCCTGTTGGTGTGATGTGTTTTAGCCACTGTTTGTGCAGCGAGTCTAGTTGGTCTGCTCTGCAGGCAGTGGTGTTTATCGTCCTGCTGCACTCCTGCTGTTGTGGTTATTAAAACACACACATCCATTGTTTGTTTAACACTTATAGAGTCAGGAAGTGCAATGACAACAGGAAGTGTACCTGTCAACAGCAAGCATTATGAGAAAGCAAACCAGGACATGGCAGTTCATAGGTCTGCAAAGGTCAGGGAATCAGAATGTGCGCGCTGTACACAGGAATCCTCTGCAAACAGAGGCGGACTGGAGGAAGGAGCAAAAATGTGTAGGCACACTAAAAACGTGTTAATGTGCTACGATTTGCTCGAATGTCATGAAAATGACAGAACAGGCAACAACCCAACACACTCCAGACAAAACAGCGACGCCAGCAACAATAATCAGCATCAGTGACACTATTCTAATACATGACTCCATTCAGGAGCTGATAACAGCCTGTCATCAGGTCCTCAACAGCAGCTACGCGGCGCTGGTGTCGTTACCTCCGGCTAAATGTGACATGATGTAAGCCCCCTGGTAGTGGAACAGCCCTTTTTAGTTGGGGCTTCATCTCCTCCATCAAGACACAGCTTTGTTTTTAAGTATTAATAAATTAATCGCTCCATCTTGTTTACCCATCAGCAGCGCCTCGTCAGAAGCTTATCACGGTTTTCATCCATTACACTCCACGCTTTGAATGCGAGCTGAGCGCTTCCTCTATCATCTCAATTACGACATGATGTGGCGTCTGACTGGGTCTCTAGTCTATGCAAACGGCTGAGCACGGCGTTTTTCGCCTTATTTATTTTTCCTGCGTGTGTTCGGATGTTCTTGTTTTGGGTGTGCGCCGCTCCTAATTGGTTCTAAGGGTCCGCACGGTGGGCTGGGTAGACGAGCTGTTTCCTCCCGCTCGGAAAACAAGTTCGGAGGGTGAATCACAGACTGATTTTGGAGTGTTTACAGCTACAGAAGCACAGGAAACATCATCTAGAGTTCTGCTCAAAGACGTGGTTACTGTATCACTGATGTCTGTGTACCTGTGTGTGTCACAACCTATAAACATCCTCAGGGCTTTAAATCCGGACCAACATCCTTGGAGGCATTATTTTCATTTCTAACAGCTTTCACATCAAATTCAATGCTCCATTTTATGTAGAGACTGCTTCTTGGCTCATTTCCTGTTGCTGCGATCACTCGCTGATGGTGTGTTTTTACCTCACATGACAAAAATAGCATCCAAGCACACAATGCAAGATGAAGTCACCTAAGCAACAGAAGCACCTTCACAAGTTGCATGCTTCTTTATACATTCTGGCCCAGGTTTTATATCCGAGGGGGTCCGGAGACGCTGCACTGAGCGATCTGACAAACACTGTACGGGAGGAGCCACCCGGGCCAAACACAGCTACTTTATTGGTATTCACCGCTTTCTCTTCCCATCTGCTCTGCACATCACAACCTGATGTCTCCTACCTCTGCTGCACTATTTTTACCTGCTCCTAGATACAGTCTCCCTGCGTGTGACGTCAAAGGAGCGATAGAGCGAGAGAGAGAGAGTTATCATTCATCAGTGTTCGGCAGCAACAGTAGCTGTTGGCTGTCGTGTTCTTGAAAGAGGCCTAATGCTGCTGGAGCTTAATTCATCATGAAGCAGGGTTAGTTTCATGTTGGACCTGCTGCTGCTCTATAACTGCAGTTATGTAACAGCATGATGTATGTTGGTCAAGTCATAATTGGCCCCTTAAATCTCATGTCTCTGCGTGCGATGTCCAGGTTTAACACAAATGTAAATGTATTGCATTACGAACCTCTTTTTCTTTTTTATTAGACTTTTACAGACTTTTTACAAATTGAACCTTGGCTCATATATTCCGTCTGCTCTTGTGCATGAGCTCAGTTCATCCCTGTGCGTGCGTGATCTTGGTTTGGGCTATATACTGTATGCACCAGGAACGTAGATTTAACATAATTCTTATCTTAAAGTTGTAATCTTTGAGATTGTAGTCATGGCGACACCCGGTTGGTTGCTGGGGCAACAGCAAAACCAGTTTAATAACCCAGCAAACACTCAGGAAGCAGCTTTGCTAGTACGAGAGTAACTACAGCCTCATTGTTTTATTACATTTACAACATCAGATTTTTTTTTTCAGCTGAGCAGGTTCTCAGGTTCTCATTCGTTAACATGCTGGGCAGTTGGAGGTGGACGCTGAAGTGAGCTCTGGCAGCTCGTATGCGCGTCCACGCCCTCGTCTTTAAGCCGTGGCCATAAATCGCCTCGTGTGTGTGTGTGTGTGTGTGTGTGTGTGTGTGTGTGTGTGTGTGTGTGTGTGTGTTAGCTCCGCAGGCGCCGCAGCACTTCCAGCCCGCTCACAGCGTTGACGCTCAACCTTGTCCAAGGTTAATCTGTGGCTCTCTGCTGTATATTTGCATTCATTCTTATCTGCACTCCCTGCCTTCGCCGCTGCTCGCGCTTCATCGTCTGTGCTGCGTTACAGACGCGCGGACGCAGATCCGATGCGGAAACCTCGCCTGTCCTTTGGAACCACACCTTCCATACAAATTCCCTGACTGTCGGTGTTTGCTCTATCTTTAATGTCTCATCGAGCCATTAAGCTGACTGCTTCTCAAAAGTAATATATTTATCACCCCGCGGAGGCCACTGCTGGATCTAAGTGCTTCTCTCTCCAGGTAGCACTAACTTTATGCTTGCGCAGGAGCTGCACAGGAGGGCAATGAGGTAACCGTGCTTCTTTAGCTTTTACCTGAGGAAACAAAAGGTTGGCTCCTAAATAGTAGCACAGAGTAGTTCCTTCATTGTGAATAATTTGCAAAGCCAGCGCTGAGGCAAAAGTTAGACGGCGCGATGCTACGAGGTTTCTCCCATAATGAGGCGCCATGCCTGAACTTGGTGCTCGTTACCTTATTACAGGGTGTGGAGGAAGTGTCTTAACAGGATGTCAGCGGCGAAACGAACTTCAGCAAAACAACACGGACTGTGTGATTTACCGCTTCTCTGTGTGTGTGTGTGTGTGTGTGTGTGTGTGTGTGCGTTCTCTCTGCGGATGCTGCCCGGCACAGGGGGGTGTGGAGGTGGGCAGCGGCCTCTGTCCGGGTCCGATCCAGTGCGTTTAAGAAAGAAGAAGAAAGAAATTAACCCTTAATAGTCCCACAGTGGGGAAATTCATTCTTTGACCCATCCCCCTTGGGGGAGCAGTGAGCTGCCACATGAGCGGCGCTCGGGGAGCTAGCGCCAAGTGTCTTGCTCAGGGACACACCTGATGCCGAGGCAGGGGATCGAACTGCTCACCTTTTGCCTTCCGAGGTCGACACGCTACCAACTGAGCTACCAGGCCATGAAACATTTTTGCTCTATATTGTGAGTGTCAACATTCATTCATTCATTCATTTTATTATTATTTAAATGACTGTGTGAAAACAGTGTTTTCTCCTATTGATGCTCTTTTTACACTGTCGGGGTCGGATTCAGCCAATTATGTGTTAGATCTGCAAACATGCAGCCCAGGAATCAGTCCACAGCCAAGTATGTTTACAGTCACAGGTGACTCTTTATGGGTTACAAAGATAGTGTTGCTAGCAGCTAAGCTAACTCAGTGCACTGTAGCGGAGCTTAGCGTTAGCTCGCACAAATACAACTGACCACTTGACCGGAAAAGCTGGGAGAAATGACCTCTTGTCCAATTCTTAGCCTTGAAAGTGCTAAATATTATTTGTTGGAGTCGTTTCAAGCAGGAAACATGGGCTCACTCCTGCAGAGCTGTGCTTTGTCACCTCCCATTCAGCATGATGTAGGCCAAAGCTGTTATTGTAAACACTTCATTTCAGTTGATCTGAAGAAAGAGAGCTCTCTCCCAGGAATACTATGGAGTATTCCTGGGAGAGAACTTTGTTTGTTTTGTACACGCGGTTCAACATGCAGCCTAAAAGCAGTGTTGTAATTTAACACCGTACCTTTTAGCATGTTTGCCTGTGAAAGCTGTTCAGGAGCTAACGCCACCGCGTCATCTGGGGAATCAGCTGTTACCACAAAACGCCCAGCTGGAGACGGCGGCGCTGACGAACGCGCGCCAGCGGAACGATGGCTACGCTAGCGATACTCGCTAATCTGAATGAGCAGGTTGGTCCTCGTAGGTCAGGAGGTCACGGCGGCGGCGCCGAAGCTCGGGCGCCTGTGCTGAGACGTCCGCTGGGATGTGAAGGGCAGAAGTGCACTCCTCTGAGCCGGCGCTGACTGACTGACTGACTGACTGACTGACTGGTTTCACGTGTGGCCACACTGACTGTTCAGTGTCATCCCTCTCTTTCCGTTCAAATGCACCACCCCCCCTCCCCTTTTTCCCCCCGTTGTCCGAAGCCGGTGACATTTTGACAGATTAAAATGCCGTGTGCTCCAGTCCTCGGTTGGCCACGCGGTCGAGCCGCAGGGACAGCGCTTTGAATAAACACAAGGAGGATACATGTACTGCTAAAACGCCGCCTCTGGAGTGGAAACGGCCCGCGTGCATATATGTAACGTCCCCCAATGAATGGTTCAAAAGAGTACATTTTAGAAAGTGATTAAAGCTGCACTTTAAATTAACAGTGTGGTAAATGTTTGTGTTAGCACAACATTTAGCATCTTTTTATGGGCATCGTGGGAATTTTTCAGTTGCTTCTCTGTTTGCTATGTGTTGCTATGTTGTAACCAGCTGCATCAGCTGTTGCCGCTGGACTTGGACCGGACCGGTCGCATGTTTTATTCTCCTGCTGACAGCTTCATGCACTGCAACGTTTAACACTAATTGTACTTGTGTGAGTCCCCCCCTCTTGATTCAGTCCAAAACGTACTATTTTCATGGCATTCCCAAGTTCGCCCGTAAACTGCTGATATCGATTGGGCCTAGTGCCATGAGTAAGCACTTTGCTTGCCAAAAACATTTTACCATGAAAGACAAAATGACAAACAGCACGGTAGTGATTTATTACTTTCTCAGCGAGTAGCTCTACCTGATGCACTGTACCGCCGCTCGCCGCCTAATATCTCATAGAGTCCCTACAACAGGCCGACGGTGGAGCTCTTTTATTTGATGCTTATTTCCGATGACAGTTTTGCTGCACAAAGTTTACACTTGCAGGAGATATGAACTGAATGATCCATCCTCTCGGCTGCACACACGCACACACACACACACACACACAGTACTGTACAGTACAGCCGGCAACTATTTGTGGTTTGGGTCCCTATGGGCATACAGTACTGTAGGCTTTGAGACCCACTCTCCATCCCTCCCTCCGATCCCCCAGCTCACTTATTATCAACAAGCATATCCGTTCGCATGTTCACCGCACGCTTCCGCACATTTGCTGTTGAGCCTTCACCTGTAAAGGCCTCCGCTACCTGCTGCGTCCCCAGCAGCTAATAGCGACTGACAGATCCAGTTCAGGAAGCCAAGGTGATGTTGTGTTAAGTCGCGCTGAAGTATCCAGTGTTCTGTAAACTTGGCCGCCTAATAAGCCGCGTTTTGCAAACCACCTGCTCTGTTCAGGGCTGCGGGAGGCTGGAGGCTCTCCAAGCAAACAGTGGGTGAAAAGGCCCGGAGCAGAATCGCACCGCGTTGTCTTTATTAGCTGATGGAGCTGGATGAGTTGTCGCTGAACTGTGGAAACAGTAGAATTTCAGCCCTAGACAGATGAGCTGTAGGAGCAGAACGGCCTTACAGTACATCTACAGTTCATCTGCAAATTAAAGTAAACTTTCTCCGTGCTTTGGTTTTTATACTGCACATAGCTTTTATCTCTTTAATGCATTGTTGGACGCAGCACGGCCCTGACGCTCATGTCTTTATTGATTCTGCCACGGTGCCTGAATGTGATTAAGGGGAATTAAAGGCAGACATGCTGACGCAGATCATGGCCGGAGGTGATATAATGTCCAGATGAAGTGTAGAGATCCGTCCCAGAGGGGAGGTGGCCCTCTCTGACCCTGCGTGGGCTCAGACAATTAGCATTGGCAAAGTGCAACTCAATAACAAAATCTCCAAAATGGAGGAAGTGCTTGCTAATCCCCGCTGCCGCTGAGAGGCCCCGAGCCCTGTGGGTGTGTGTGTGTATGTGTGTGGGTGTGTGTGTGTGTGAGGCCATTGAGAATGCAGGTCAGGGATGTGGAGAAAGCCAAGCCAAGCTGCCATCACTTTAGATCCTGGAGATGGCTGGACAGCGGCCAGGAGGAGAATTATGTTAATGTTCCTTCTAATAATGAAACGGATGAAAATTGAATACATTAATATGTCAATGGGTGTGCTGCTTTTTTTTCACTATATGTTGGGCCGCTCGGGCTTCAAAGCAGCGCCTTTCTCTGCGCGTTCAGGATTCATGGTAAAGGGATTTATATAATTTGCTCCTGTGCCCATGATATGCAGAGACGCGTGAATATGAAATGCGCCTCGCTGTGATGCATAAGCTCAAAATACACATGCAGCAGCTATTTTGCTGCAGTCGTACAGTGTGTCCACCTCATTAGTCCGTTCCTAATTCGAAACGCTTCTGTTTGATGTGGAAAATGCTCTGACCATGTGTTGGGCTTGTAATAATGAATGTTTCATGCAGGTTGGGCCCAAATGATCCATCAATTCCGATTAGATTGTAATTACTAGGCTAGAAATATATTCAAATGAGTTCATTATCAGTCAGATTGGGAGCAGACCGAGCCGGTTTGACTATTTACCAGAACCTCAAGTGTTTATGCTGCAATTTAAGAGAATGCTGGAGTGATTCCTGCAATTAGGTAAGCATATGTGTTAATGTATCATTTCAGTCAATTAGCCGAGTGCTCTTCAATCTCGCATCCTTAGCTCCGCCGCCGCCGCCGCCTGCATTAGGATTCTGTCTGAATATTGCGGAGGAGGGATGCTTTGCTGCAGGTCCTGCAGAGTTCAGAGTGTCAGGTAGATAAATACACGGGCTGACCAGATTCCTCGCTCGCTCGCTCGCTCGCCCGCTCGCTCTACCCCGTCCCTCCCTCTCGCCGCCGCCGCTGGTTTCCATTTCTCCAGGTCACCGCTGAATGACTGCAGATTACATCGGCTACTCTCTGATGTCTGTGGGGACGAGGCCATCAGGCTGAAATGACACAGGGTGGTGACAGGCGGACCCCCGCGCCGACACCCACCGACATGACTCCCATTCACTGCCGCTGTCCCCGTGACACTAATCCGATTCCAGTCTGTAAAGGGTCTGTTTTGCACCCACCGGGCCGGGCTAAAAAAAGGAAATGACCAGCGGGGCCAACCGGTGCTGGGTGACTCACAGGTGCTGCACACAGACAGTGTGAGTCCTTCTCCTCTTGCACCGTGGCTTCATTTACAGTGCGTGTCGCCCTCACTCTCTCACCTTGATTCTGCGAGTTTAATAAGCGAGCCCATTGTTTTAAGTAATTGCTCTTTGACCACCCAAAGGAAGCCGGGTGCGATGCTCGCCGCTGTGAGGCTTTGGAGCTGAATCACTACAAGGTCATCTGTATGCTGGGCCACTTCTAGGTCCTGTGAAATGGATGCTGTTGTAAGTTTGGGAAGGGAAAGTTTGCTCCACATCGACTTTTTTTTTTCTAAATCCAAGGTTCCAGTGGAACGCTCTCATGCCTTGCCAGATTCTCTGCATTTAAAAGCGGGACCTCTGCTTGTGTCAGCAAAGACGAACCCCCCCATCGTCATTACCGCGACATGTTTTGACTGGCTAATAGCGTAGCACCTTCAGGGAGCGGTGGCCGCCGCTTCAAAGAGCCTCTCCTTCCGCCCGTGCAGCTGAGGGGCATGCAAGGTGAGCATGAATTGGGTTGGCTCGCTTGTTTTGAGACAAGAGACGGGCCCCTAATTGGATATCATCTCACTCTCTTCCCCTAATTAGCGCTGCATGGCTTTATGAACAGATATTAGGATGCGGGAGAAATAGTAATTAGCTAAAGGTTATTAGCAGCCAGGGGCACGCGGACACGGAGCACGCTGGGCAACGCTTGCACACAACGGCTTTGTTTATTTGGGTTCACAGCATCGCACGATACTGTCCTACCTCCTCTGACCTGCGATTACTCACTCGATGTATTGATAGATACAGATGTGTTGTCCCACAGCTGCTCTAACTCAGTTCATTGGTAGTTCTCCCAGTGACACTGGCCTCATGCTGCACATCTGGCAACCAGGTTCTTATTGGAACCTGGACCTGGGTCTGATACTGTACAGTCATGTTTGGTTTTCAAAAGGCTTCTAACATTAGTTATAGGGTAACTGTATAACATTTTCGACAGTATACCGTCATACTACAGTAAATAAGAACTATATTCAATGGAAGTAATAGTCTGATTGCTGTAAAAGTGAAGCTTGTCGTAACCAGACCTCCTTAAAGACTCAGATGTGGTGTTTTATTCCCAGCTGAACCGTCTTTCACGCTCGCCTCTGCCACGGAACCAGGCCTGATGGGAAGCCTCTGACGCTGTAAAGCTGCGGTCAGATCTGCGGAGCGTCCACGGGACCAGGACGAGACAGCAGAGCTTCAATATTGTGGAGCAGTTTGTTATAGTTGCAGAACCACAGACAGTCTCAGTGTTGAAATCCAGGCTACAAACCCATCTGTTTAGTGCTGACTGTACACAAACAATTCTTTTTATATCCTGTGTGCGCAGAGAGAGCGAGAGAGAGAGAGAGAGGGGCATTCAGAGAAATTGATTTGATGTTGATAGTTACAGTCAAACGCTGACATTGCAATACGCACACGGGCTTTGAGGAATCTATACCGAGCTAGAAATGTTTACTCTGGCTCCGTCCATCCATCTCTCCCGTTCTCTTCGCCTCCCATCGCGGGGGCTCGGCTCCGCGCATGCAGTTTGACGGTGGGCCAAAAGAGGGCAGTGTGAAACACGCTGTGGTCTCTCGGGGGAAGGATGCAGGGAGGAACTCGGGGGAGAGTGTCTCTGCAATGTCTTGGGTAATAACATGAAACAAACAAAGCAGCTGTGGAAGATGCATTGTTGTGTGTCATAACTGGGTTTTCATTTTTCTTTGTTGCTTTTTCTTTCCCTTTTTTATTCCCAGCGAGACTCTGACAGGCATCTAAAAAGAAAAAAAAAAGATCACATCATCATCATCATTAATCCATCACAGGTTCCATTCTGTTCTTTTTGAGCTCTGACTGTCTCCCTTGTTCTTTGCACTCATTTTAAGTCCGGACAGGCGTCATTACAATAGCGTGTCACTCTGCCCTGCATATTCAGCAGGCAGAAAATCACTGGGAGGTGGAGGGCAAGAGAGCAGTGGAGTCGGAGAAGAGCGAGCGAGCGAGCGAGCGAGCGAGCGAGCGAGCGGGAGCTTGATGGCTAAAGACAAAGTGAGAGAGAGCGGGGAGAAGGTGATGCGGCGCGTTGGAGGAAGCCAAACAGACAGGCGCGTGAGGCTCACAGGACGAGGCAGCAGCCAGGGGAGAGATGCTGCGTGGCGGCGACGTGAGCCGTTCTGACACGCGGCTAGCGGAGCGGACGGGGCCGACACAATCGAGGGAGGCACCGAGCACCGGGAGGCATTATGATGTACAGTAGGGCCGGAGCCGCTTCAGGTTCGCGTCCAACGTCTCCAAAAGCTCAGCAGGGGGTGCGTTCATCCAGCTGAATGGAGCCTCCTGTCCCCCGACCCAGACTCCATCATTGTTTGGGACAGAAGGTGCGGAGGAAGGTCATTTATAAAGAAGGCTTTGAGGAGAGCGGGGGTTCAGATGCTGCAGATACAGGAGGAGCAGCAGAGGGGTCCTTTAGAGTCTGACTCATCCTGCCGAACAACAGGAGCATTTCAATTATTTATCTACGCGGACTTAAATAACAGCGTGTGAATTTTAAAACAAAGAAGCTCTACAATTAAGCAAAATAAAAGCCGTGAACCTGCGTGAAGGTAGAATTAATTTGAACAAAATACAGGCAATCTGTTGAGTCATGGTGGCTCTGATTAAAATGACTCTGGTTTATAGGTATGACAACAGTTTAGAGAAGGAAACAAAAGGTAATTAGTTTTTGTAGTTTGTTAAAAGCATGTTAATATAGTTCAAGCTGCCTTTTCTGCCTCTACCTGTATCTGCCTCTCTCTGTATAGACAACAGCGTTGTGCGTCACACAGGAATCTGCATGTGGTGACCATGAGACTCCTCTTCTTATTATTAATGAATGCAATAAGGGATGTTTATTCCTCACAGGCAGAGATTTCCATTAGTCTCAGCTTTCCTTTTTCTTTAACACCAAAAACTCGCACAATTTCCCGAAACCGTGTGTGCTTTATAAAGAACCATTAGAGACTTCTCCTGCATTGTGTTGGTAGAAGACGCGGCCACAGTCTCAGCACTTTTATCTCAATGTCTGCTGTTTGGGGCTTAGTCTTACTTCAGCGTCTGCCACACTGTAAAACACAAAAATCAGCAGTGTTCAAATTGTGCACTTTGGGGTTTGAACTAAATTTACATTCACGTCCTGAGAGGCGGAGAGATTTTCTAATCAGATTGAAAGTAAAATACAATGGTTGCGGTAGAACAGCCCCCACCACACACACACACACACACACACACATACACATGCGCTACAACAATGAGTTCACTGAACATTCAAACATGCATGGCGTGACTAACCTGACAAACATACATGGCAAGTAAATTGGTAGCCTGCCAACCGCCTCAAGTCGGAGATTAGCACTGATACACACTTTGAATATCGCTGGTGTTCCTGGCAGCCCAGTCGTGTGTTCATAACGCTACATCACGCTGTTCTCACTAATCAAGCAATTAAAGGCACTTTGTGCAAGCTGGCCCGTCGCTATGGCAACCACCAACTCCACAGCCCATGCAGATGGGCCTCGGTGTCTTCGGAGAAATCGATGGGGCTGTAATGTGAAGTTTCTTCAGTCACCCCTATTGGGTGCTATTGGTCCCCATTAATTACTAGTAGTGTGACCTGGAGTCATGAAACCAGACATTCAAGGATGTTTGAGCGGCTTGTCTGCAGCAAAAGTTGATGCAATTAAGAACTGAATTCCATCTATGTGAGTTTTGATTGAGCTTCCGCTGAGCTTCGTGATACGGCGCCACCGCTAAACACAGTGAGCTCATGGTTCACGCCGAGTGGCAGGCGACTCTTTTCATTTATGTCGCAAAGAGACCAAGAAAACAGACTGGCCTGACGACAAACAAGGCGGGCGAACGAGGGAAGGGTGGCGAAACACAGGGCCCTGAACGCACCGCGGAGAGACACTCGCTAGAGCAGAGCCCTGAACGCACCGCGGAGAGACACTCGCTAGAGCAGAGCCCTGAACGCACCGTGGAGAGACACTCGCTAGAGCAGAGCCCTGAACGCACCGCGGAGAGACACTCGCTAGAGCAGAGCCCTGAACGCACCGCGGAGAGACACTCAGTAGAGCAGAGCTCTGAACGCACTGCGGAGACACACTCGCGAGAGCGGAGCCCTGAACGCACCGCGGAGACACTCGTGAGAGCAGAGCCCTGAACGCACCGCGGTGACACTTGTGAGAGCAGAGCCCTGAACGCACCGCGGTGACACTTGTGAGAGCAGAGCCCTGAACGCACCACGGAGAGACACTCACTAGAGCAGAGCCCTGAACGCAGCGCGGAGACACTGGCTTTAAACGAACCTTTAAAGTTGAGGAACCTGATATCAGTGGACGGCGGCGTTGCAAAAAGACTTGTTACATTCTCCAAATCACAATATCATAACGGCGCTGAGCATTTCAAGGACATTAACAATGTGAGTGCTCGAGGTAAAACACTGGATTCACCTGCAGCTGGAGTCGCTGTCGTGACGCTGCGAGAGAATTTCTCCTTGGACGCCTCAGTTTCATTGACTGAAAAACTATTTTGACACTTCACTACACAATTTTTTCCACATGCTGACTGATTACTTTGGCTTTTTCAGAGTACGGTGTTTATACAGTACAGTAGGTATCTAAAATAAATGTGGAGCCGACTTTCTCCTCTTCTTTTTTCCAGAGACGTTGGAGAATTAGACTCACTATAAACAATAATTGAGTTCTGACTTTAATCTCACAATTCTGAGATTAAAGTCAAGACTCAAACAGCCCAAACCATCGAGATCTGTTTTCCTCATGGGTCGTAACGCAATGCTGGCAAATCTCACTTTTATTTCCTCCCATAACATTTCACCTCATCTGCACCGCGACACGTGACCCGGGCGCACAATCTTCCAGCGCATCCTCTGAGCGCAGTGTGCCTCGAGTAAATGACACCTGCTGCAGCTACATAAATACATCTGAATGGTCCATTGACGGAGCCGAGGCATTAGGTGCCGACGATGGGCTTGAACGGCGGCGCTGGTGACAGGCTCAGGCGCATGGAACGCCAATTCCAGCCTCTTGGATCCGGAGGAAATGAGATGTTTACGGTAAATGGGGCTCTTAGCAGAACCGGGAGTGTTCAATATTGATTCAATGAATCGGATTTGTAAATACTATGAGTAGCGTCAGCTTGCCACTCTGCCAAACGTCTACTTCCTCATTGAAGAAGAGCCCGGGAGGAGGAAGAACGGTGAAGCAGAGCAACCAAAACGAATTATTGTGTTAGTATGATTGTTGTACACACGGCTGCATTGATCAGCTGGGTCCCACTGAATCCACAGGGTCCAGGCAGAAGCTGTGTCCCAGCTCTCTGGGCTGTTATTGAGCAAGAGCATCATCATCATCATCCTCATCATCATCCTCATCCATATTTCAAGCTGTATAGTACTTTAGTTTGTTGCACATGTATGCATGGGAAGCATACTAATACGATGATGGCATCATTCAGCTCAAAGTATTGCTGTCCGCTAGAATGGCTGTTGATCATTAAACACGTGCTGCAGCTGTATGATGCAAAAATCACTGTGTGCAAACCAAATTGAATAAGATGTTTTGAATTATAGGCTAAAACTAAGACTTGTGTCTTGTTTGGTCACTGCTAGTTAATCCGGTCCACACTCAAAATGCGACAAACGTGAAGACCCAGATTTGGGCTGTGAGTGGTTCCAAATGTGAGTCATCGCAAATGATATAACGCTGTAAAAGTGCAGCCATCCACCTTCATCCGCTCCTCTGGGGCCGGGTCACCGTGGGGCAGCAGTCTGGGCAGAGAGACTTCCCTCACCATGGACTCTCCATTAATACACAGAAACTATTGTACAAAACAGGCAATTAGGTCAGACATAAAGTAATTACTAGTTTGTTATGTGTGGATAACAGAATTTGATGGGCTGGAATCACGAACTCCAATATTTCACCTCAGCGAGCAGAGCTCGACATCAGGCTTCACAAGCCGTCGGTGGTAAATTCCACATGTTGGAGCGATGAGCTTTGTTTGAGTAAAACGTGTCAAAGCCCTCCTCGAGGCAGCGAAACCGTCGGGCAATTACGCAGCCGAGGCTGTAAAAAGGCAACGAACGGCAACCTGAAGGCTGACTGAGGTGCGTCTGACGCGAGCGTCTCGGGGAAATGTGAGGAGTCACCTGTTTTCCAGCGCCGAGCCCCATGCGAGCAGCCGGCGCCTTGATCGGCTCACGCCCACTGCAGGCGAGGAAGGCGCCGCTCAGCATTCCTGCACGGCGCCTTTGAAACGCAGCACCGCCCGTGTCACCGCTCGCATTTCGATCTCCTTCATTTCTCTGCAGGAGGAGGCGACGTGCGAAGAGTGGCACCGGGGTACGTTTCAAATTTTAATTAGTCGCCTTTTGTAAGTGAACAGACATACATTCAGACCAACATTATCCTTTCACATTTTTAATTAACAGCTGCCTCTTGGTTTCAGCACATCAAAAGGTTGCGGTGTGTAATCGTGCCCACGTGCGCGTTTGTGTGTCACTGAAGCTGTGTGCCTGTGTGTTTTACTGTAAGTGCAAAGATGCCGAGGTGTTTGAATTTTAATTCTCGGCCTAACATGTGTCAGATGTGTGTCAGGAAGGTTTACGAGGCGTCAGCTCAGAGTTGGGGAGGAACACGGGAGGGGAGCGGTATAATTTACTTTACAATTGAATCGTATTTCGATTCTTCTTCCTTTTCTGCTCGGCTGCGTTGTGTCAGCATCCCCACAGAGGAGGGGCAGATTTTACAGGATTAAACCCTAATCTGAACGTTCTCAGATGGAGAAGCTCGTTCCTTTCTGCTTATTAGCCACATGGGGAGAAAACATTAGCACAGCTGCACAAATATGTTTGACTTGGAAACATGTTGTTACACGAGCAAAGGAGTTTTTCTGCTGTTAAGTCAAGAGCGGGTAAACAGCAACGCATCGCATGCACTGGTTCCATGTGAGCAGTTACAGCACCTTCAATCTGGGGCAACGTACAAATGGACACGTGTTCTACACCAACTGTAACGGCTGAGAGATTCATTCATTACCTGATCTGTGCTGCATGTCCTCCTGTCAATAACGACAGCCATTTAAAAAAAAAAAACCCACGAGAATCAAAATCATCTGGGCGGCGTTTGAGACGCTATACATTCAAAGCCGTGAAAAGGGAAACAAAACACGATGGAGACAGCGAGAGCGGCAGCATTATCTCGGCTGAAAATATGTGTCATGTAAGTTAATGAGATATAGGCTTTATGCATGAGAGATCCTCTGACAAAGACATGCTATCAGCTTTAGAAATTAATGAATACAGTGGGGATATGACTGGGAATGACAGTCGATGGCAGAAATGGAAGGCCGAGCGGCGTGCCGGAGGGAGGCAGAGTGTGTGTGTGTGTGTGTGTGTGTGTGTGTGTGTGGGGGGGGGGGGGGGTCGTAAGGTAACGGGTGTCTGAGAATGAAATGATTACAGCACCTAATTCAAACCCGCGCCGTCCTGTGAAGCGCGCAAAACATCTGCACCGAAGGTCTGAAACCAGAGAGCGAGCCCAGCGAAATCAAGCCCACCTCCAGCCACCACCGCCTGATAATCTGGAATAATGAACGTGTGGCTTCACCCGAGGGTGCTCGGTAATTACACTCCTCACTATTCCTGACTCCCCTCTGCACCAGCGGGAGATTGTCTTCATTAGGACATGGTGACCAAAGGAAAATGGCTGACCTGTCTGGATTTCTTCCCAAAAATAATGTCTTTCTCTCGCTCGAAACTCAGCCCAGCTTCTTAATTAACCTTATGTTGATTGGAAACAGGTAGAAATGTTGGCAAATACTGATAATTAATAGGAAAATGGAGACTTTAAGTATTTGGGATGTCAGAGCCACACTGATACTTCAGTATCTGCTCCATGACGTCCTTAGAGCAGGCTTCATTGGCTCCATTTTAGCCCATGCCACGTGTTTTAATTCTGGTCCTTCGCGGTAAAGTCTTGAAATATGAAGCTGATATTTATAGCATTACTGAAAATAAACAAATTCGTCTGCCTGATCTCCCTTTGGAGTCGGAATGTGGGAACCCTGGTGCTTTGGTTTCATGGCCGGAGGAAAAAAATTACATTTGATACACAACACTCCGGTCTGTCAAAGGAAATCTTTTTGTTTGAAAGCGCTTGTTCGTGTCTTTACGGCTTTGAAGCTTAGGAGAAAGTCAGTAAGTTACGAACTGAGAAATGAATGAAGGATGAAGAGAAAAGCGCAAACAAATACCTGAACCAGCTTATCAGTGTTGTGACAGCAGGAGGGAGACCGACTGTTTGAAGAAGGCAAACGTCGCCATATTGTGCTTAATTTAGGACAACTTGATGTAAACGGATGCAGCATTTATAAATGCGGAATCTCAGCATCTGGTCATGTGCAACTTTGGGCACTAACTTGCAAAACGATCCGTAACCTCCGAGAACAAAGAGCGTTACGCGACCCCGTTAACTACAGCGGCTGGTCAACATGACGGGACCGTTCAAAGGAATTTCTTTAACCTTATAATCCGCCGTCCCCCACATGCTGCTGTGTTCTCCAGCGCTGACTCAAATCCCATTTCTATTCAGTTAATCTTTTATCACAAGCCTGTGGCTGGGTTTTCACTCGGTGCCAAAGCGGGAGTTGTTTGGGGTCCTCCCCTAAATCTGGGCAGTGAATGGATCTGGGCTTTTGTCTGGGTGTTGGGAGTCTGCTTTGCTCATGGGCACTGCCAGGCAAATACATGGGGGATGTTATAGTCGCATGTAGTCCAGAGGAATTTGCATCCCATTGTACGCAGTTGTCTGCTTGACGAGACAAGGTTTGATCCTGTGCACTCGGCAGCGTTGCTAGCGTCATCGGTGAATACAGCATCGGACACACAGGTGATCACTTCAAAAAAGACCTGCTGCAGCAATGTTGATTTACAGTAAAAAGTTGAATGTGGAAATTTGAAGAGAAATATGCAGTTTTTTACATTAATTACATATGTAGTGTCTGTCCCCAAACACTTGACTAATTAACCGATAATTCAATGTGCTTTTTCCTTAAGCCTCTTCACACTACATTTCGCTGGATCCATATTGACGTATTTGTAGTCAATTTTAAAATAACCATGACACTGAATGACAGCATAACCTCGTCTTACTGCTAACTCGCTCTCAGCTCACATTTTATATTGCCTGTCTTCCTAGTGTCTACAGGACAAACCTTCAATTCCAAGCAGTATCTGCATGACATTCATGCCATGTGAAGGCTGCGGCAGGAGGGGGCTCGGGAGCAGCCTGAAAGAGGGGGAGGGCTGGGTTACGCTGTGTACGCTCCCAGCATTCACCCTTGTTAGCCTTTACCAGTTAGACAATGCCCTGATGAAACATGACAAGACAAGCTTTCATAGCCACGCTGAGGCTAACGCTTTAAAATGCTTCCAACTGCAATGTTTTGTGTGTCTTGTAGGGAAAAGAGAATTGTAAATGGCCAAACGACTGCACGCTGAGACTTTGTTTTCCACTGTTGCAAGATGTCATCCAAGAGACGCGCTGCAACCCCAAGAGTGAGCGAAGGCCGCCGATGGTGAAAGTTGGCGTCCAATCCGTGTTTGCCAATGACGCGATACAATATGCACTTTGGTTTATGCTGAATTATTAGTGAGTGTAAACAGTCCTGCAGACCAGCGACTCTGATGCTGCTGAAAAACTAAACCTGAGGCTGTTTTCTTAGTTTTGAAGGCGCATCGAAAGTTATGTTCACCATGAAGAAATGTGGCTGCTGTCAACCATAAACCACTGTGTATTTCAGGACGTCCAACTACTGATCATCTAAAAGTCCTACTCTTTGAATATGTGATGATCAGAGGACGTAAAGCCCACAGCTGAGCTTGTGTACAGCAGATCTGTGTATTCATGTAAAAGACCACGTTGGTAGCTGTGCAGCTGATTGATATCACGAGTCATGGGCTGAAAGGTCCCCTGGTGCCAGATGAAAGGCCGGATTAACACACGAGGGGCTGAGCTGCGATGAGCACCGGCAGTGTATCATGGGAGATCAGATGAGGAAATAATAGAGCAGGGTCCCTTTCCTTCAGAGAGGGCCAGGCAGGGAAGCGGGGCTTATGAGATGCACAAGAGTTGCAGGAGATTGAATGATCAGTTCCAGTGAGTTGGCAGCTTTCCCAGAGAACTTCCCTGTCCGCTGGAGAGAAAGTCTAAGAGTAGTCCTGATGGCGAAGAAAGCTATTAGAGTGGGAAAAAATGAAGCGGCGAGGTTAGCGAAACACAAATCACGAGTGCACCAGGACGTTTATTACATTTCACGGAATTAGCCGACGAGAGTGGGTTACTTTGGTACTGTGGGATGTCTGAAGCTGTTAAAACTGTCACGATTAGGTATTTTGTGCATGCTCAGTTCAAACACGGACAGATTCAACTAATACAAGGGTCCGTGATTAGTGAACACAGTCCAAAGCTAATAATCCCCATCATGCAGTTTGATGAGGAAGTGAAGATCGCTATTGATCCACTCAGACACACCAGTGACAACACAAGGACACTAAAGTGGTCTCATCCAGGAAAAGCTCATCAATATTCATCTGAAATGAAAGACTTTGTGTGATTTCTCTCAAATTCAAATAATTACTTTACTTTTTCCTTTGTACCTGTCGTGTAGTCTGGACCTGTCAGGAGTATAACAGGAGACAAACCTTCTCATTTTTCATCCAGACCACAACTGTTATTTGATTTGTGGGTGATGACTGAGCGGTGACTGTGATGGGTGATCTAATAAGGAGGACAAGGTTTGCTCATTCATGTTCTTCTAAAAAAGGAGTGTGAGTGTGAATGAATCCCCAAATGTTGAGTGTTTCAGCGTTTGCAGTAATGCTCAGGTATCTGTGAGGTCCAGGTATTGGCATCATGAAGACACTAAAACAGACAGAGAAGAGCTATTATTGAGTGAATGACTCCTAAATCTCAGGTAAAGACTCAGACATTGTGCATTTATAACAGCTACTCTTAGATTTTTACTTTTGGTCTGTTGAGAAGACAGAAGCATCTTCCAGGTGATTCAAAGCTTCCTCCGTGACTAGCTGAGTTTTATTGGTCTTTTATTGCTTCTTGCTTTCCCATAACACTTTTCAAAATCAATGTAGTGAAATTAATAACCTGTTCCTGATCAATATTACAAAGTCTCAAACTCAACAATGAATTGGGTTTCAAATAATTTATTTAAAATAGAAAAAAAAATCAGGTACAGTAGGATGAGACTTGAAGAGACGACTTGGCTGCTGCATTCTAATGGGAAACATATTCATGAGTCAAGCTGGATCTTTTAAAGAGCATCTTCGTGTATTTAATGTTCCCCAGAGAAAAGCTGAAGAACTTACGTAAACCGTACGAGAGACCCAACAACTGCACCACTAATTGGCTGTGTGAAACCATCACGCGAGGTTCAGATGGTTCCGACACGCGGCGAGAAAGAAAGTCAAATTAACTAAGGCACCGTGTTATTCAAATTAGTCAGCACTGACTCAAAAACCATGTAGTTAGTGATGTAACCGTGCTGCGTGTTGTGGGGCAGCTGCAGTCAACGTGCTGCTTTTCAACTATTACCGTGAAAGTGCCCAAAAGTGGAGGATGTTCTTTTGGTTCCAGTTTCCAAATGATACGAGCTGAAACGTAATGGATGGCAAGCTGGCTCTGACTGTGTGGGGGAAACAGAGGGTGTTTCCCACGCTGAGCTCCTCTTCATTGGCCCAACAGCAGCTTTTTCCATGTAAAACATATCATCCAGTACATTTACTGTAAACCGACTGCTGCAATAAAGCCCAAATAAGCCTGTGTCGACTCCACTGGGTTCGTATCGGCGCCCATGTAAAGACTGGAACTCGTAGATTGTCGCCGCTGACTTATTTCCATAAAAATTTCCATTTATATTTGTGGTGCTATTTTCAATCGGATGAGTCTCGCTGTGTATTTGCAGTTTGGCGTATTTCAGAATAAAAGCAGTGATTGTTGACGCTGCATACATTACAGTCTTTGTGTTCTAGATGGAAGAACCTGCACAAGGCTTTGGAAAACTTTAGTCACAATGCATCAACTTGGCTTATGCAGCGTGACCCTGTTTTCCCCTCAGATATACCTGATTTCCAACTGTGCTGCATCAAGTTCTCTTGAATAAAATGTTGCTCATTTTGCAGCACATAACCAATTTCCTGCCCATTACCGAGCCCATTCCTTTTTTCTCACGCTGTTCCGACTGAGACTTATTTTCAGCTACTTCCCTGGGAAAATGTCTGGAGTCCTGACAGCCTGTGCGGAGATGTGTGCAGGGGTGAGGCTGATGTTTGTGTGATGGGGGAAGAGGACACTGTTTTGACAGATTGGTGTGCCACTGTGACAGACGGAGAGAATCTCGGGGTCAAACGGCAGACATCCACTTTCCGACAGCATCGGGCACGTAAGCTCCAGGAAGCTTCTGATCCGGAGCCCGGCGCAGTGGCATAACTGGACAGCGTGTACAGGAAGGTTCTGCTAATGACTGGGTGGACAGCAGAAGAGAAGCAGGGCTGCTGTGTCCGATAGTGACACGCGAGACCTAGTATTTGAAGCGTAATTACTCAAGAACACATTACGCCTGTGAGCCAGCTGATGCTTCTCTAAACAAGCCACAGTATTTATGAGCTGCTTTCTAAGCAGCATGTGCACACTTCCGCCTGCATGAATCACACTGTGATGTGGCCCTGTAGGAGGCTAATGAATGGATGGACAGTCGACACGCTGTAGATCAAAGCAGAATTAGACAACTTATGGCGATATCAGCAGCGTGTCCAACAGAGGTAGGTCCAACTCTGAGCCTTGGCTGATTAAGTATGTGTTTAACTACTCAGGCAGTCACTTTATTACTGTAGGTCCACCTGTACCAGCCCTATTAAAGCTACTTTTAAAGGGTTGTAATGTTTACGGTTTGAGAATCTAAAATCCTACACTATGAGGTCACAGTGGGAGCTTTAAATGCCGGATATTAAGAGGCGCCTCTAATGTTTTAGCATCATTCATTTAAAATATATTTGGTTAAAAATGGAGGTCAACAGCCTTATGAAATATGACGCACACACAAATGAAAACTACAATAAATATTGTTTTGAAAAAAATTGCAATGTTTACAATCACCGAGGAGGAGTGTTGGCAGCTATGAGTTCGGTCAGAGCAACCACTGGTCCAACTGACTTCTAATTGAAACTCAAATATTGTGAAGTTATGATGGATTTTAAAACATAAAAGGAGTCAGAGCTATTATATATATATATATATATATATATATATAGATATATTTAAAATTTTTTAAATATGTCTAGTATCAAGCTTGTGTTAGCACATATGTCATCTCACCACGAGTCAGTTCCTTTCAGTGCAGAGTGAGTTACACAAGTGCTGTAACATTCATCTCCCCACGCCAGTCGGAAAACAATGCCTGCCTCCATGCCCGGAGAAGGAGCTCCAATTAAGTAACAATCTGTTTCATTGTAATTATATGCACCCGCTTGCTTAAATTAGGCTAAAACCCATTACAGAATTAGAACTTGAAACTGGGTCAAGAGCATGTAACAGTGTTTTCTACTCAAGCAGTTGTGGCAGTCGGGGAATAATAGCTGTAGTGTAAGCAGGGCTCAGGAGGTGTCAAGATGCCCGGCTCGCTGGTGGAGACGGGGCCCCTGGAGTCACTGGTGCTTGCTTCCCAACAGCCCGGTCAAGATTCTTCAGACAGCCACACAACAGCCACATCAACAAACAAATGCTTGTTTTCCACTCATTAGTGCACTCTGGTGAAAGAGGGAAAGCCAGCGAGAGTGGCTGGAAGGGATGGCATGTCAGGCCGTGTTACACATGGTGCCTCTTTATGTCTCTGCTTTCTCAGGGGCTTGGGGTGTCAGGGAAAGAAGAAGCACTGGAGGGAAGTGGCAGCGTGTTCTTGTTGCGATTCAATGAGTGTGTATGTGTGTGTTTATGTGGTCGGATGTATGTGTGCCTCTGCAAAGTTGTGTTTGACAGAACTAGTTTGACATTTTGCTAAATGTGCTTGTGTGGAGATTAATCACAGTCTTATCTACACTGTAACTGGCTTAGCTTAGCTTAGCTTAGCTTAGCTTAGCTTAGCTGGGCTCTGAAACTCATCAGAGTAACATGCTAGGTATTCGCTTGTTTTAAATGCTAAGCTAACGGGATGCTATCTATAGCTTCATGTCAATAGTTTGCACACATAATAGGGCTGCTACTACTGTGGACCAGAAAATATAATTTCAAAGCACACTTCCTTAAGGTTTTGCTTTGGTATAAATTACCTACATTTGGCAATTAAAAAATGCAATTACTACAGCATTTCCAGAAAATGCCAAGACAAGGGCTATGACAAATGAAATTGAGATACTGTTGAAGTTTGTCATGTTCAAGTGTCTTTGCATTAGGCCATGAGACAAAGCCTGTTGTGCGTCTTGCTTTGGAGCCGCTCATCAATTGTCTTTTATGTTACGCCTGCTTCATCGGACGATCATGAAGAAAACAAATAATAAATTAGGCGAAGGTGCGTCTTACGTACGTAATGTATCTGCCAAGGGATGCTTCAATGCTTCACGTAGCTTAGCTGCCAACATCGTTTTCTGTGCTGAACATTTCAGGGGCCTTTGTGAAACACGACCTAGAGCCAGTCCTGCTCCTCCGACCTAAACTGCAAGGCCTGTAAAGGACAGCTCTGTCAGACGTGGGAATATGCTGTATCTTTTACGAGACGTTAAACGATGACCATATAGTGGATAATGAAACCCATGAAGGACTAATCATTAGCATGCAAACACTAATTTAAGCATTTGGTGTCTAAAATTGAATATTGCTACCTGATTTACTGCTTATCAATGCAACCAGCTCGTCCTCGGGCTGGCTGTCTCATGACAAGGCTCTAATTGCTTCCCACGTGTGGTTAATGTAAGTTCATGTGGTCACTAATGAGAACTGTCATACAGTAGATTTTTTCTCTATCCAAACCTTACAATTACTCCTGTACCCAATGGGCATAAAGCACAAAAACATTTAATTAGGAAATAAAATTACTTCCACTTAGAACATCAGGAAAATTTTGGGCACCATATTCATTTTGTATTCATTCATTGTGTGAATTGGTATGTTACAGTATGTTTTCATAGTTTAAAATACAATTGAATGTGTTTGTGGGAGAGATGGTGAATGGGAGACCTTGACTGCACAACATCATTGTGTATCAAGTCACAGCCCGCCTGCGCTCAGTAACATTGATTTTTCTGCTCTGTATTCCAACAACTGGGCTACGAAGTCAGGAACGACACACACAGACCCAGCTTCCAAAACGCTCCTAATGCTTCAAACAATGGAGCAGTCGCTTGTCACTAAAACCCTGGTTCCTGTGGCTCGCTGGCTGCATTGACTGTAAAAAGCGTCTGTCGGCGCTCCACAAACTCTTAGGACAGAGTCAACACAGCAGTGCAGCTGAGCCAGAAACATCGACAGCTGTGACAGAGAAGCGTCCGTCTCGTGCACGAGCTGGAAACTGTCTCTAGAAATCAGTGATAATATTTTTAGGTTCCATTCTAATGTGTTTTAAACATTTAGCTTGTAACTGTCTTTCAACTACTCTAAGATGCTTTTTGAAACCCGACATCATAAAAAAGAATCTCCCCATTGTGGGATCAGTAAGGTTGTATCCTATCCTGAATATTCCCTGCTATAAGCCGTACAATCACTTCTATGGAACTATTGATTTCACCAGTAGCAGTCAGAGCTCTCCACTACAAAAAACGGACCTCCGTGATCATTGGTCCAGTTTTTGATTCTGCCTTGTGCATATGAAGAGGAAAAACACCAGTGTCATCCCACGTTTTCAGTTTCATGAAGTGGGGCCCAGAGTTGATGTCCAGGGATGATCCAGTATCACCGGCTCCCATGTTATTGCGTGATATAGATCTCAAAACAACGCTGACACTATGGGATCAATTTGCTGCTGCTTTAGTCATTGTCATTGAATTTGTTGACACAAAATTAATTTCCCAATGCTGAACTGTAAAATTCAGAGCGACTCATTCACTACTCTGTTTTCTATTATAGTCATATTAGTGATTAATTCCTTGCACACTTTATTGTTTGCCCCCCTCCCTCCTTTCTGCCCGTGTTTGCTTGCCGCTGTGTTTGTTGTGCAGTTATTATCGACAAAACTAAATGAGTGTGAGTCACTATGAGGCCGTGCAGCCATCGCTCCGAGTTTCCCCATGTCCTTAGTCCAAGTGTCTCTGAACCCAGAGCTCCTTTTCTGCCCCAACTCAACCTCACGGGGGCTTCAGACCTAATACCAGCTCTCTGCAGACACTCACGTGAGTCTGCGGGGATCCATTCATTCAGATAAAATGCAATCAAATGATCATGCTGTCATCGTGGATGCAAGTTTAGTTGTCCTTCCAGTTACATAGTTGTGATCTGTGGCAAAACAAGGGTAATTAAGGCCTAAACATTTAGAAATGAAATTACCTTCTCCAAAGAAAAGTGGGTTATTTTTCTGTTCTCATCAAACAAGAAGCATGAAAAGGAAGCGATCTCGGTATAGTACATGTCAGACTGGGAGGCATGGGAGTGTTTGTTCCTATTATCTTGTCTCTCCAAGTGACATTCGGGTCTCTGTGGTCAAACTCGACCGTAAACAAGGAAAACATGTTCATTAAAGGACTTAAAGGAAACATCAGATAACCTCATGTTTCTGTTGTGCGTAGTGGGAACTTGTTATCCTCAGCTGTGGGTGAGAGTGCAGCGAGAACAGCCCGAGCAGTGGGTGAGAGGTTTCCTGCCAAGAAAATGCGAACTTGTTTACTTCAATCAAAACACGTGGCTACAGTGCATCAGTGTCTACTGAGGCTGCTGTCAGGGAAGGTACTGAACTGACTGTTCACAGATGTGGTTCCTCATATTATATATATATATATATATATATATATATATATATATATATATATATATATATATATATATATATATGACGCAAAATGATTTTTTTTCTTTTGATAGCAGTCAAGTAAGGTCAACAACAGAAATAACAGAGTGGACTTGTGCTATTCATTAAAAAGGTAATAAAAAAGTTTTCTGACTCTAAGCGAGGATGTCTTTGCCTTGGAACCTGGTTGAGCCAGTTGTAATTGGCCGGAGGATGTTGGGGCTTTTGTATAGAGAAGTGGGATTGAAGCGATTCCAGGTGCCACTTCATCCATCTGGAGCATCTACAGTAGATGATCAGTTCCCTCTATGGATACATCTTTAGAAATGAAAGCTATTTGTTATATTTAGACTGATTTCTGAATAAACATTTAGCCAGTGACGTCATGTTAAAGCTTATTACTAAAAACCCCAAATGTACCAAATACTTCCGTAGGAAAGCGCGGTGGAATCATCTCTAAGAAGACTTCACATGTAAAATGATCAAAGAAGAAGAGTCTGTATCAAATCCAATTATAGCTCCACAGGACCTCAGTGTGACACAGTTTCGACTCATCTGTTTTATGCACACTTTGAATTTCCAGACAAAGAAAATGAAATATTTGTTACTGATTATCTCTAAAGATTTGTAATTTTTCTTTTAAGAGACCCTTTGGTTTGGGTTCCTTGCACATTTTATATCTTGTTAAGTAAACAAAGTGACGAGTGGGACTGAGCTTCCACAGGAAAAAAAAAACCATCAAACTGTAAATCGGATACAAAAATAAATGCATAGAATCCGGTAAAAACCTCTGCTCTATGATCGACTTATGCCCAAACATGCATAAAAAAAATGCAAAAACGTAATTTGAAAGGACTCTTCTGGAAGCAGGTGGGTCAGAGAGGGCACCGCCACGCGCTCAGACAGCACGCGGCCAAGAACAACTGCTGTTGGCGCGGATCGCTTGTCAAGCCTCAGATGTCGAATAGGAGAAGCGGGAGCTACGCCGGTAACAAGACCAACCGTCTGGTTTCTCCCCTTCTACAGCAGCATCTCTCGGCGTTTCGACAGCTGCCTCTCTTCTTCTTTGGTTTTCACTTTGCCTCTTTTCCTCCCAGTCTCGCACGCTTGTGGGAGACGGCATCCAGCACCCACTGATTCAGTAGCCACTGCTTCAGAGGCTTTATTCCAGCAGAATGCCCTAACACATTCAGGGAATTCAAAGTTTTCATTTGTTCTAAAGCTTTGCTCGTAACCGTTGACCGGAAGAGATCGCGGTCCCAGTGGCCTTTCGGGCTGTGCCTGAAGAGACGCATCTCAACTACAAGTTCTCTAATCATAGTTCACGGCCTTTCACATGACATCAGTTCTGAATAGAGCCCAGGGTTCGGCCTCTGGGCGGCTAAATTGTTGGCTCGCGCTGACCTCCTGTCTGCGTTTACTGTACTGTATCATCGCTACGTATACTGTATTAGGCAGCAGTTCTTTTGTGTCTTCCAGGGCTGATCTCTCCACAGTATCTGCTGAGATTAGGATTCAGAGCGGCGCACCAGACATCGTCCATTATTGCATCCTGCACAGGACTGTTTATGATGATCAGCCTGTCAGGGGAGCCTTATGGAAAGTGCCAGTGTAAATACCTGTCCTTTCCCCCCGCAACAAGGAAACTAAGGTGAACGCCTTTGATCACAGTGACATAAGTGAATGAAATGAGGAGGAAATGGAGAGATGGCAATTGGGACAAATCGCTTGTAAAATTGAACATGACAAGCCTCTGATTGTAATCTCCATGTGGACTTTGGGGGGAAGGAGTGTCTACGATGACAGGGGATATGAATGAATATGAAACTCATCTGAAAGAGGAGCGGGAGAGAGAAACCAGCATCAAGGCGAATGTTTCACAGTGTAATGTGCATATAAAGCGGAGCCTGAACCTTTTGGAAATGTCTTAATTTCTACATGGATATCATCAGATGTTTGTAGAGAAAACCCAGTAAGAGATGCTGGGATTCCACTACCCAGCAGTTACTGTACCGTATTGTATTTTGAATGTTCCGAAGTAAACTGATGAGGATATTTTTCTCCTGAAGTTAAATATAAAGTAAAATAAAATCATTAGCATTTGTCCTGTAAGAGTCCAGGTTTTCTGTTTCACATTTCCTCATTTGGGGGTGAGTGATGGTTCCTTCGTATTGTTGCTCTCGGGTCATTTTCCATTTGAGAGTCTGGTTTCTGTTACTGCAGAGTGATGCTGCTGCTTCTGTTTGCTTGTTATCGAGCCAGATTAAAGCAGGCAGTAGTCAGAGAGCAACGGACACGCCCCCATAGCAGCTTCTACAGTACAATGCGCGCTCGCCAACACACACTCCATGTGTACAACCCATCACTGGTTCACGCACATCTGCACATGGAGTCACAACTGCGATAGAAGCACCTCAAATGCACCTGATCAAACACACAGACCCAAACACCCCCCCCCCCCCCCCCCCTCCACACACACACACATCCTCCCCCTCCGTTTAACTAGACGTCGGGTTTTTGAAGTAAAAAAAAAGTGCTGTTCAAAGACTAATTTCCCAAAATACAAATTAGGATTTCAAACGCGTGTTTCAAAGACTGAACAATACAAAGTTAACTTTCAAAAAGCCTGCACAGTTTTTCTGTGCTAGTGTGTGATAGGAACAGTGCATCATCTCTTTTTGTCTGTTTCCTTCCATTACATTTACAGTATTTATAAATTGAATGTTGATTTATGCAGCATAAGATTCATTTTAGTCTTGGATTCATAGATTCTTTCAGTGAATACATGGGATCTGCTCTAATCTCCGTGAGCACAGAATCACGGTGGAATGTTTGTGACCTTCAAATCGCATGACAAACGCTCATGGCATCATGATAAATATAGCCACATGGGCTTGGGAGAGCTTTGGGAAACCGATCGCTTAATACGGTCCCACCACAGCGTGCAGAAATGCAACCTGAACCTCTACTATGCAAAGAGGAAGCAAAACATCAATAACGTGCGGAAATACCAGCGCGTACGGGTCTGAGCTCATGTCTGGGACCGAACAACAGGAGAATGTGTTCTGCGGTGGACGAGTCCACATTTCTGTGGAAATAATTCAGCAGGACGGTGCCAGGGCTCATCCTGCAGTGATCCAATGCGATCTTCTTTCTCGCTGGCTCATCAGTCGACCTCAGGGTCACCTTCTGGTTCTATGCCCTCATCCCAACCAGTCCAACCCCGAGCCCGGTTCTGCTGGAGGGACCTTCCACTAAAGAGGCTGATATGTGACTGGTTACGTCCTGTCCGTGAGTCCTGGGCTCGACGCCGGGCCCAGTTTCTAAACTCCCAGTTTCTGTGGAGTGACAGCAGGAAGGCCGAGAATAACACGCGCACAAAACAGACTGGAGCAGCTGAGAGAAATGACATCTAGTTCAATTTAAAAGAAAAAAAAGCAAAATACTGGTTCTTGGAGCTTTGGAGGGAGTTTGATTTAAAATGTAGAAGACCTTGAAATGACTTGTGATTTGGTTTTGTGTGAATATACTAAACTGAGACAAATTCAAAACAGTCATGATCAGGTTTAAGGACTTTTACATATAACATGTAGTGTGGCAGTAATACTGTCTTCCTGGTACTGTGTGTTTGACTCAAACCTCTTCTCTGTTTAAATTCTTTTTATATCCAACATAGTGTGCCTTTCTTTTGGTGATTGACCTGCTCTGACCACTTCACTCGGCTCGTTGGTGCATGAAGGCGCGGGGTAACGCTTAACAGCCTCGTTCTTGGTGACCTGTGATCTGACCTGTGGCCTGTGGAGTTGGAAATCCAGATTGTAAACTCTGCCCAGTGAAACAAACATTAACACAACAGTACTCAGTGTTCATGTCGCACATCGTCACAACACTCGTATTGCAGTGACCGTATATCACATACTGAGCTAAACTCCTATAGCAACGTTTATATTCCAGAACACATCAGGCTGTTGCCGTGACACCGTTCCCCTCTTCCTCTCTTCCTGTTGGCTCGCTGAGGGGACAGCTGAGCAGCGCGGGGCGATAACTGGCATTAGCCGCCTGTTAATATGCAGTTTCTGTGGGATGGCATTTCGCACCGTGTTATTACCGCTGTCCAGATGTCACTGGAAGGGTCGGCCGGGGCCCCGTGCACTCGTTTGCTGCTCCGCTCTCCCCCCCCGTCCACCTCCGCCGTCCTCACGAAGCATGTTTTCATTTACATGTGTGTATTTTTACACGCCGACTCGTTTATATACCAGTTGATATGTCTTTATAATCATCATCAAATCGGAGCTGCAGCTGAGTTGTTGGTCTATTAGCAAATACTGAATTGTTTCTCTGTGGTTGAGCTAATCTGTTCCCTAATTGCCCGGACAGACACGGAGAGGTCCAGGCTCCATTTGTCCAGTCCATTTCACACAAGCCCATTTCCCCGTCATTTAGCAGGTGAAGCACATTACACATCTGCTGAAATGACTGAGGGCTGTGAGATCAGACGGCCCCCACGCCTGTAGTAGCAGTACGGTATTGTCTGGGAAATGGAGGATCACTCGGCTTCTCAAGGTCAGGAGGTCTTTAAAGCAGTTTCTTAAGTCAATGTAGGGGAACTGGTAAATGTGTTCAGCTACTTTGGTGAAGTCAAATAATTTGTTTTCTTCTGTTCGCTCCCTTTGCACCTTGGGAATTTTTGCCTGCATAATTTAAAGTCTGCAGTTCAGCCACAGTGTTTGGAAGGTTTCCCACCTCCTTTGCTCAAGCGTACAGATCCGAGCATGCGAGCGACAGACACGTTGGAAAAACCCTGAGTTGCATTCTGATAATTGAAAACATGCATTTTAAACAGAAACGTTGTTTACAGGAAACCTTCGCCGGCCGTTTTTAAGACCTTTGGGCATTCGGAAACGTTTTATTAAAAGCAAATTTGCATTTTAATGAGAGACCTGCTGGAAAGTGTTACAACAGGTCAAAGACGCCGTTCACATGTAGTTTCTGTAATTAGCAGTGCCTTTCAGAATAAAAGCGGAGGCTTCCGTCATTTCTTGGGGGTTGTGTGCTTCCTGTTTGCTCTCGCCGGGTCTGGACGGGAACTGGGGGAAGATTTTCCAGAGTGCACATTCTGAAGAAGCTTGTAAATCTGAGCAGTACCCCCTCCTCCCGGTACTTAATGCAACTATTGTACTCGCTGTCCAAGGATGTATATATGGGCAACAAAAATGAAATAGGAAAGGGGCCATTTGGAGTTGTGCGTCTGCCAATGCACATCTGAGTCCATAGAAAATAAAAATGGCACGGAGAGATGCCAACTAATCTCACTACCAGACACACGGAGCACAAACGCTCATCTCAACTTTGGTTGTCATCCAGGTCATCTCCCCCCTCCGTCCTCCCTCCCTCCATCTCTTACACAATCTCAGCATGTTAAGCCTGATGTGAAAGAAAACACTGCAGAGGGCACAGGCAGCCCGAACAATGAGAGATACACAACCTCCCCTAATTTAATCTTACAGCAGATGGCAAAATGTAACCTATGGCCCTGACAGATTGCTGTTTTGGTAAAGCCTTCCAGCACCGTCCAGGAAAGTGAGAGAAGCAGACGGATGAGGCTGAGAGGAAGTGAAAAGGCAGAGGCAGAACACCAAGACGGGAGAGAACCGTCTGAGGGGGGAGACGCAGGAAAGTTGACTGGGATAAAAGCAAAAGACAGACCTGAAGACGCTAAAGACGGAGCCAGGAGCTGAACCTGACAGATTTAGAGAAGAGCAACGATCCCAACTTCTCCGGGTCAAACAGGAGGAAGCGAGAAACTCGAGGGGGGAGACGTCAAAAAGCATGAAAGGCCAATTAAGAGCGGAATCAGAGTGGCAACGAGCGGCGCCAAGCGAGATGAGACGGCGAGCGGCAAAACAACTCGGAGCTCGGTGATAATTATTAGCGCGAGCCTGTGATCACTTGTCATCTGTGAAGCGCGCGCTGGAACAAGTGGGATGCGTTTTAATTGGGCGCCGTTTGGAAGGACGACCCGGCTCGGCCCGCACGTGCGCTACGTCGGCGTGACCCGAGCCTCCGCTTCCCGTCTGTGGACCACAAACACGCGACGGAGGAGGGAACCAAACAGTGACGGATGTTTTTAATAGCTCGCGCTTGGTTTTAATTACACTCGTGTCCAGTGAGGGTTTAAATTACACTCGGTTATGTTGCTTGTCATCTCACCAGGAACCACTCATTAGCAGGTATCAGGGATTTAAAGTTGACTCCTGTTTTCCATCCGCCCCAACAAGCTCCAGGCAAACGCCACACAGATAATCAGTCGTCGGGTCTTGAGTATTTGCAGCTCACAAGCAAAGACTGTGCGAGTGAAGAGGGAGCGGAGTCCTCCAGAACCAGGCGTGCGCCGTGTGCAGAGTGTATGGAGCGAGCGCCGGTGCTAACGAAGCGGCGGCTGCCGTGGGAAGACCTTCAATCGGTTCCTCTCAGTCACCGTTGAGGTCGCTCTCAACACCTGCCACCGTACGAGCGCCCGGTCGCGCCCGTCGATTCATGACGTCGTGTCTTGAAAGGCTTCTGAGGACGGGAGCGTTCAGTGGAGAACGAGAGCCGTCCTCAGTCGTAACGACCCGGCGATGAAGCAACACAAGCCTGGTGCTAATTGAGTTTGAAATGGCTGTGAATTGTTTCACACGTCTGCGCTAGTAGTACTTATGTTCAGACCGTGTGTGTTTGTGTGTGTGTGCGTGTGTTCTTTACTTTAGAGCTTTAAGTTGTGACTTCCATCAATGCACAGTGTGAGCTGTTGTCTATGAGCTCATCCAGCCTTCAATACTCTGTCTGTAACTGATGGTTTTATTAGTCTTTTTTCTTTCAATCGCCTTCACTTTGTGAATTTCAGCTATTAAATAGATCAAATTAGTTTGAACTTGTTCCTCTGATTTAGAAACAACAGGGCTCAATGCACAGTGGACTGTACTTTGGTGGAGAGGACTTCCTTAACCACAGCCCTTTATTCTCAAGCAGCGGCCCGCTGATCCTTGATCAGAGTGTTGAATTCTCACCAGATCAAGAGCTGCTGCTCTGTTTCTGAAACACTATGGTAACAAAAAGGCTGGTTTTCGTAATAAATAATTTATTACTAAGGGTTGGAAGACATTCGGAGCACCGTGGGCAGAGTTCCAATGATGTTTCAACCCTTAGTCATAAATCTATGCTTTCTTTCTGTCCAAACAAAACGTGGCTATCTACAAGAAAATGAATTCAAAACGAGGAACGCGAGGAACGCAAGGATCCCTGCGAACACGACTCGGACCTAAGGAAAACATTTCCAGCGTCTGATTTGGGAAACGACTATTTCTCGCTGGGAATATTGATTGGCAGTCGCGAGCAGGTGCATAGGGCCGATCATGTGTTTATAGAGTGGATCATTGAAGGGATGTTTGAGTGATTGCTGTGCTGCTGATCAATATGGCAGGCACACATTCCATTAGGCTAGCGATTAGCTGTGCCAGTGCTAAAGTGATGTATTATTTTTTGAGGGCGATTTAGCCGACTCAACAACATAAATCATTTTTTGTTGGTGGTGGGGTTGAATTTCCATTTTGTGCTGTGCCGCCTTTAAATCCCCGTTACAGCTGCAAACGCGTTTTCGTGAGCTGGGCCGCGTGAAACCTCCGACTCGGGAGCGGAGCTGCGAGAAGGTCGGGCGGACGGGGGCGTCCGGTGCAGCGGGGGTGCGACGCGGCCAGGCGTCCTCCATGTTTCATGAGGCCCACGGCGGTTTGGAGTTCAGCCCGGAGGCTTGACCTCCACACATTGACAGCGAGCTCTAAAGATCAGCGCTAAAACTTTCAGTAGGAGCAGAGAGACTTTCGCACGCTCTCGGGCTTTTGTAGATAACTCTCTCACCATTGTCCATCATCCTGACCAGGTGTGAACTGGCTGGATTGAGAGTCGCACCTCTTTCATCTTTTTTTTTTTTTTTTTCTTCTTCTTCTTCTTCTTTTTTCTCCCACTCGAGGATAAAAAATGAGATTGCAGCTGCCGGGAGAATAAAGTAAGTCCAGACACCGCAGAGACAGGTGGGACCGTAACTGAGATGTTGATGGTTTCACAAAAAGCTGCCGGGGACGTAAAGCCAAGCATAAACCACATGCATCACCTCCCTTTTCTGCAGAAACTGGTCACAGACCCATTCGATGGCAGAGATTTCTGTGGCTTCATGCAGTTCGGACACAGTGTATTCAAATAGTCCATACTGTCCATTTACAGGAGCGTTAACATAGAAATTCTGAGCATTCCGCGCGTTAATAACTGCTGGCTCCACCATTACTGTGATGGGAAAGCGTTTCCCAGCTATTCTCTCCTTTTACCTGCTGCACCCACTACATGAAAGCTATTCACTCAGCTGTTGAAAATTCAATCTCCGCCGCCGTTTGCTTTATTTGTTTTATGTCGTCGCTGCTGTTTTTCGGGGCCGAGGCATTTCTGAGTCGAGGTTAAAGTCACATCAAGGCACCTACACGCCTGCGACAACGCGGCAGCCATCCGATGCCCCGCTTTTCTTCGTGCCCGCTAATATCCTGTGAAATCCAGCAAACTTAATTTGAAGGAAAGCAGCTGAACCTGAACTAAGCGGATTGAATTAATAAATGTATTTTCCATTTAACGGTTTGATTTCTCCAAAGCCTGTTTACAGCCACCGAATGATCTGCCTTTAAGTAAGGCGCACGCCCAAATCTGCTTACAGTTGCCTAAATCTATTATCTGCGCTCCACCTTATGGCAAGTCACTGACTCTGTGTCGAATATGTGTGTGTCTGTGTGTGTTGATGAGCACGACTGTGTGGAGCCGTGATGCACCAGTATTCACACACACATTTATGCTCAGCGCTACAAAACAAAGGCACGTTCAGCCAAGGCTTTTATAAATGACTGAATAAATGAGATTCATTAAGCGAGTGGTGTTAGCGGCACAAAGGCCCCGATCAGCCCAGCATCTTAGGCTCAGTCATCGAACACATTCACAGCAGCGGAGGAAAAACATTAGGGTCACGCTTTAAATGCAACTTTTGCTTCTTTCTGTTCCAAGTTTCCTGCATCGCTGTGGGAGAGAAAACATTTCATGTCCAAATTGTGATGTGGAAACTTTCTCTTCTGTTTGAGGCTCTCGGCGACTGGACACACTAAGTGGATGCTTCGAAAACATTTTCTTTTTTCTAAAAGCTGATATTGTGGAAGGAGAATGACTTTCACCTCTCATATGAATAAATGATGTGACTGAATCTGCACAACGGATCAAAAGTTACAATAATATGCTAAAACCATGTGCATTGTGAAGCCAGCTTTTTGGCCTGAGGGGATGATTGACAGCCTCGTTTTACAGCTCTGACCTTCTTGTCCTGCAGTTTGACCCCTTGTTGGTCCACTTTGACATTAAATTGGTTATTTGTTCCAAACTGTGCCAGCAACGTTTAGCCTCTCTTTACGAAGCTAATTAAGCTCAGCGCTCAAAAGAAATTAAGGATCACTTCATGATCACAACATAAAACTAAGTCAGTTAAACTTCAGGGAAAGCAATCTGTCAATTGAGGAAACAGAACTGATTGTGAATCTGGGTAAATTGCTTTTGTGTAAATGAAAGTGACAACAGGT
The DNA here is from genome assembly GCF_900634795.4 of Betta splendens. Classification (NCBI taxonomy): domain Eukaryota; kingdom Metazoa; phylum Chordata; class Actinopteri; order Anabantiformes; family Osphronemidae; genus Betta; species Betta splendens. The sequence goes on along the minus strand of NC_040882.2, from coordinate 22,567,366 downwards.
GCAGTGAAGAAGGCAAAAGCATGACAAGCCCAACAAAGACCATGTTTTTGCCTGCGCAGACAAAAGCTCTCTCTTAATTCTTACTGTCTGATTCTTCACAAATGTTGTCGTTTACCGGTGTCGTGACTGGTGGCACGAGTCGGTGCCTCGAGCTGCACAGTATTGCATTATTGGACAGAGATATGCAGACATTGTCACTGCAACAAGGTTGTAGAAGGAACGAGGCCCAGTAGAATTCAATTCTTCTGATTTCAGTTCTGGAACCGCAAACCTCCATTAAACATCACTGGTTTTGCAGGCGTGCGATTGAGATTTGATTTTAGTGTAATTTTTGAAACAATTCTATGTGACACACTTTTAACAAACTGTAGAATAAACAGTTAAGTTGTAATGATCTTATGTGTGATCTAAGTGTTTTCCTATTTTCTGAGCTTCATATAATGAACTAGGCTGAAAAACAAACGCAAACAAACCTGAATGAAAACCTAAATCAGTGAATATATTATCTGTGAAATGTATCTCTAAAAGTCTCGTCCTCCTTTTCAAAGCGAGGACCTTTTATGAAAGAAAATCAATTTGAGGTCTTTTAAGCATTGCGATTCTCTTAGGTAATTGAAACTGCATGGTCCAGAGCCTTTTTTAATATTAATCGAAGGTGCCCCGGATGCTCTAAGTTTTTTTATTCTTCTCAAAAAAGCTAATTTGGCACAGTGCTTCAATTCGACATCATTAATTTCTCCTAGGTGAATGGGGACAAGATATGGAGGCCAACTACATCAAATCATACTCCTTGATTGCTCCTATTCTGTGCCATGATGAGCATAATTACCATACTGCCCCTCCCATTGATTAGTCAAAGGATGGGGACAAGAAGTAGATGGTCTGAGTGAGGCGCGGGATAATCTGATATGGGCTGATATAACGAGAGGAGCGGGTGGGATGAGTGTGGCAGTTTGTGGAAAAAAGAATAGAAAGTAATCTTCCCGAGGCCTTGGATTTGACTACATCAGGCAAGTTATCCATGATAGGTCAGGAAAAGCCTTTTGTGAAGCTTTTATGATGAAGCTGTAGAGCAGAAGGACCAACATTTAACCACTGACAGTTCAATTCAACAGAAAAAAAAATCACACAATCTATACAGGTGCGATTCTGACCTATGCCTGACATTTCCAGACACAGCCACTCTCAGTGTTTTGCAGACACTGACTTCATGGGGGTTATTTGTCAGCAGAATGGCTGAGCCATCAGCTTAGTGGGAGCGTTGGGTTTGAAGGAAAAAAAAGCCAAATGATGCCCGAGATCGTTCTTGAGCCGCCGCATTTGTCCTCACTGTGACCATAAAACCAAAGTTACACGTCAGCATGCAGATCTTCTTCAGCGTTGATGAAGATGCACACCACAGCATGGCTTCCTCCATTTCCAAATCACCCTTTTAATGAGTGGATATGTAGCCAGCGAAAGCATATGAACAGAACACTGGACTGTGTGAGCAGCCCCAGTGTGAACGTGTGTGTAACTGTCCTTGGTGCTGAAACTGAGAGTCAGCCGTACCAAGGCAGCTTTCATCCCCAGTAAATGTGCGTTGACATAGTCTGTGGTTCAGTTCACGCATCTCTCCTACTCAGTATCATAGCTGGCCTCATTGCTTGATTTGAATATGTAGCTTTTGTCACTTTGTCCGCCACCGCCATCGCAAAGAATTCTCACATCCTCCACTGATTTGCTGCTGTTTACAGTCTATGCTGTAAACTGTATTTTCATTTTTGTCTCATAATAACATCCCTTCCTCCTTTTCACCTTTGTAAACATTAATTTGGGTTTCACTGTGAAACCACCACCAACAACAAGTGGAGCTTGTTTTTAAAATATTCTGCTACAGTAGAAGTTGTGAAACAATAATTGGTGACCAAATCAAGCGAAATACTGTTTTACTGTTGTGAATAAAAAAAAGTACCCTGTTAACTTAAAACCTCATGACATTCTTTAAATGTCATTACTAAATGTATGTTTACAATCCATTAATTTATAATGGCTTTCAAAAAGGTTTTCTTTTCATATTCATGCCTAACAGAGTCTCTCCAGGTGTTGTTAAACCAAAACATCTGTATCTGCCAAGATCAACAAGATATTTATTTATTTGAAAGCTTCTTGGTCACATTGGCAGCAGTAAGTGAATCAACAGACAGCGTTCAGTGTGTGGGACTTGAAAAAATGGACCACACATATCAATAAACACATCAATAGATTTTATTGGGATGCAAATCTTTGCAACAGTGAGGGCAAACCTGCTGCCGCTCCACTGACAGCGAGCTAAGCTGACAGTGACAGGAATATACTAACCCTTCCATTGGGCTGCCTGGGTAATAAAGCAATGCCAATAAGACAGTTTGCCAATAAAGGATTAAGAGCTCGGGCTCTGTGTTTTACCAAGAAGCAGAATTAAGTGCAGAAGTGCCTGTGAGTGAGAGAGGCCTTAGGTGTGACGGAGGACGGGAAGGCGGAGGCAGCGGATGCCACCTTTACAGCAACTCAAAGACAGGAATGCAAGTCATTACTGTCCTGGCTGTGCTGCAGCTCTCATAACTGCACTGTACATAAGGCAGCTGCATCGTAGCCAACACACATTTTACAATTCAATCTAAACATCATTTTATAGCGACAAACAAAATTTCTTGTAACGCCCTGTGGTGTTGGTTGTTGAATATGAAGCTGGGGGGGGGGGGGTACTGTCAGTTGGATTTAAATCTATTCAGGGTCCATCTATGAGCCATTAGCGTTGCTGAAATGCACCCACAGCATTTGTTGCTCTTTTCACAGCACAATCACTCACTAGTGTCCATCGACCGGTGGCTCTGACTCGCATCTGTACAGTCAAGGTAATTATTACGAATGTCCCTTTTAAGTGATTGACAGCTCCAGTGTTACTGTGATTAATGGTTTTACACACACATTTAAGTGGAGATGTCTTTGTGAATAGTCCATTAGTGCTAAAGTGTGTTTCTTTTTTAAAGCTACATGCTTTTTATGTTAATTGAAATTCCACGAGGTCACCGCCGCATTTGAAATGATTTGTTTACAGCAGCTTCAGGCAGAAGATTTGACTAATTACAGCTTTGCCCCGGCCTCACTGGGACATGGTTTTTTGGTTCTTGTGAGAGATGCTGAAATGGTTTAAATGGGAGAAAAAATGAACAAAGGGGACACAGAGGTTTAGCTGCTTCAAGTCAAGATTTCCTCTCTGTGTGGATCCGTGCCTCACGTCTACAGTCAGTGGTGAGCTTTAAAAGCCTGGCGAGGCTGTGTGTGCGTGTCTCCTTTGTTCTAGCAGCTTCCGTGGATGTGAGAAGCAACATCAAACCATGATCAAAATGTATTTATCTCACAATTTAACTAATTCATCAAATCCACAGCCCGTTTGCTTTGATTCAGAGGCATTTGGCTTGAGGGTATTTGGTAATGCTGAGCACAAGATTAATTAATATGATATCACACCCTTGCCATTTTAGACAATTTACAAAAAAGCTTCTATCTGCTATGAATCCAACATCAACATGTTCACTTATTTAATGAGTCTTCTAATTAACCAAGATAATGCCTTCGCCACAATGTGGCTGTGTCGTGTTTTGCCCAGCAGTCTAAACGTATTTGTTCCCACTCGTAGTTATTTATATAGTTGTGCACATATTTTCTCCCAGGAGAGAAACGTGAAACCCTATCGCTGCCGCTCCCAGAGGAGCCGCGGCGCCGCTAATGTTTTGAAGTTTTATCTGTTGAAGATAACGAATTTCAGACTCTGTCTCTTAACACTCTCAGAAGTTGGATCTCATCGTCTCAGTCTAATTGCAGGTACAGCACACGGCGGCTCACACGGATTAGTAATTAGACGTTAGATTTTTGTTGGTAATGCATTAACAACAACAACTTCAACAACTCTGATTTTTAAAAAAAAATACACATGTAAGAAAGAGAATTATTTACTTAAGATTTAAGAAAGGCCACTGCAGGGTTCCAAGCAGGAATCAGAATGGGATACGCACTCGAAGATGGAAAAACTGTGTATTGTGCATTAATGATAAGATCATTTAATGACTGGTTTAAGGAAATGCCAGACAAATATCAGTAAATATACAGAGAAACATTTGCATCAACACATGATTAACAGATTTTCAAACTGGTCTTTGCTCCATTTCCTAAATGTCAAACAGACTGACAGATATACAAATGACAAAGTTGCCATCAGTGGTCACTGATTCATAAACGACTAAGCCGTTTATGCAGGTTTCTGCAGCTTGTGTCGTGTTGCTCTTCTCTACGTTACTGTACCAGCTTTATTGGGGGTGGGGTGCGAATGCTGGCGCTCGGTGCCAAACCTGGTCCCACATCTTGTTCTGAAGGTTTCGGTTTTAATATAAAGTTTCAAATAAGGCACAAGTCTTTAAAATATACAATTAAAGATGCATTAAAAGGATTTGCAAATCCCAATATTCTCCAGCGTTCTTTCTTAACACTGTTGAAACAGCAAAGCTTCAAGTAGTTGCCCTGGACCCTAGATCATTAATTTTTTCTTCCAGTCTCGAGTGGCTACCTTAGCACACATCTCATTTTTATATTGTCATTTTGACCCTGATCCAATTACTTACATTTTACAAGACACTACAGAGGCTGTAAATGTCATCACATTTCCATATGTTAAATGTCACCCACTCTGTGTGTGTGTGTGTGTGTGTGTGTGTGTGTGTGTGTGTGTGTGTGTGTGTGTGTGTGTGTGTGTGTGTGTGTGTGTGTGTGTGTGTGTGTGCGACATGCAAAGAAATAAAACCATAGCCAGAGGAGCCTCTACTGTAGGTAGCCTCAGCTTTTACGGTGCAGAGCGTTTTTGACATTTTCTACACCATTAAAAAGCATCAGTGAGGTATGTTGAGTAATGGTTTCATGTAATGTGAGATCACGCGCGGTGACAGGAGCCCGCGGGACGTGCGGTACAGTAGTGGTACAGTAAGGAGAAAACCGGAAACACATCACACACGAGGCTCTGGGGCTTCCTTGACTTTTTCCTGTTTGACGTTCTGATCAGTGGCTGTTTTTTTTTGTTTCACCAATAATTTATTTATCTGATAAACTGGTGTCTGTAGAGGCAAAGCTGGGACAAACAAGTGCCAGTTGTTCATTATTTAGGCCACTAAACCTCCTCACACGAGCTGCATTTATCTTTAGCAGCCTTTGTACAGTTTTACTGTATACTGTATACATCAAACAGTGTTTGTGGTCAGTGGTCAGTGTTTTTAGGTTAATTTACTAAATGCACATGTTAAAAGAATTGAAAAGATTGAGCCCAAACTGCGAGCTTGAATCGGGGAGCTACCGTGGAGGGAGGAGCAGTGAGTAAACCACCAGGATTGAGGCAACAGTTGTAGTTTCTGGACCAAAAAAGCAGCCGCGTGATTCTGGCATGAGGACAGTGTTCCATCCCCCTGCAGCAAAGGTCAGTGGGGTCATTAGGTTTGAAGAATTTGACACGTTCTGAAGGACCACTTATAGTTTGAAAAGGCGGCGAATTCATCACAGGGTGTGATGATTCAAAAATTAAGGTTAAAGACGTCTGCAGCAGGGCAGGAGCGGGTCAATGGCGGGTACAAAGGCTTCTCTCTCAGTAGGTGAATTGCCTCTTGCTTTAGAGGCGTATTAAATCTCGCTATCATCTCCAAACCAGTAATCCTGGCAACCGACTGGGACCCTTCAATCACGGCGTATCTGCACAATCTCTGTGCAGCAGCCTGGTGATAGGAGGTGGCTTGGAGGGATTGCCGTTTTGCAGGAAGCTTTGTGTGTGTGTGTGTGTGTGTGTGTGTGTGTTGAGAGATTTTTATTTCGGGTTTTATTATGAAACCCACAGCAAACTATAAATGAGTGCATGGCACCGTCCTCGGCCACGGTTCGTACGGTACGAGCCATCATGTGATATTGCTCTCATTTTTGTTGGTATTTGTTCACAATACATGAGATATTTGGCCATTACTTTGTAATTCTGGTTAAAAAAATGACTTATTTTCTCTGGACCACGGATGTAAACAATTTCAGAGTGAGTTTATTGCTTGCGTTTTGAACTCAACAACCCTCCTTTATACTTTATTAGAAAGAAGCTACAGCCTCCCTTTCTGGCAATTACACAAATGCATTAGCACTTCATTGATGCAATAGAGCCACGCTAAAAGGCTACAAGCAATGCGATAACCATTCCTTGTGTAATTGTGCATGCATGATCCATAGAGCCCACACAGTTCTAGTTAAATGGGCCCCATCCAGAGCTCTTCTCATATCCTCCCTGATAATAATTACTGGCCGCTTCCCGAACTGTAGAGAGCAGAGAAGTATGTTGAGTGTGTGGATGAAGGTACGGGAGGACCAGCAGCAGCGTCCTCATGGTGAACGTGTGATTGGGCGGTTTGCGCTCTGTTCTGATGCGACAGGCAGGCGGACTGACAGACTGGCAGCATGCTCTGTGAACACACTTTGTATTTCATGCTGTTTTTATGAGCCCCATAATCACAAGACGAATTTATTGGCTGATCTAAAAATGCACTTTCACTGTTGATGCCACAAATATAACGAACTGACTACGCAGCACTGGTAAGAGACGAAAGCGAGTCTTCCACGGTCTCACAGAGCCTCGAGAAATTAAAGGCTTTTTTATTAGATACTATTGAGAGAAACAGAAATCTATACGTAAGGTTGTTTTTTTCTTCTAAATATTAAGCAAAGGAGTGATACAAAGCCCAAAGGAACATACTGTTCTAATACAATATGAACCCAAGGAGAAGCTAAGCTACAGTACTGCTCCCAAATTAAATGCTAGAAAGCAAATATTACTCTGTGCTCTCTGTAGAGATTCATCAGAGCGCACAATACAAATGCTCTGGAACAGTTTTGCCCCGAGTGCTGAAAGTCGGAGATTAGCCTTAATTGTAATTCCTCTCTCATAATCTCCCGCTTTCCACTTTCCAGCCTTTAGTTTTTGATGTCTCGTGCTTAACTTGTTTCTCACGTCGGCGAAGCCCCAATAATCTAACTTGATAGACGCCGCTCGCTAACGAGCTCAACATCTGCATGTAGGGAAAAACTCAGCTGTGGATCGGAGGGTCACGTGTCCGGGGTTTGGTTTAATATGAGTTATTTCACCTTTAGTTTGCTGCCGCTGCGCTTCCACGTCTTCATTCGCGTTGTGCACATTGGGGCTCATTTGGAATGCACAGCCATTTAGTTACCTAATTAGTTCACTAAGTCCCTTTATAAAGAGCTATCGATCCTCAGCCCTGTGGGGAAACAACCAGGGGATTTGAATATCACTGCGTTTTCCTCAAGCTTGTTCCCTGTCATCGCCCTTGCCCTTTCGCCTTCGATTGCGTATCAGCGTTGTTTCCCCATTAGCTCACCAGTACACCCTGTACATGCAGTCTGATTTCCCAGTTTGATTGCACTAACGTGTGTGTTTGTGCGTAGAGAGCTCCCATTGGCTCAGAGGCTCCTCTCCGAACAGACGGGAGGGAAAATGGTGGAGCTCCTGGTCTGCGGGGCCTGCGTCGTAATCTTCGGCGAGTGCCGTCTCAGCACTATCTGTGTCTGCGCCTCCACTGGGGCGGCTCGCTAGCCAACAGTCATATGACTGAGAGCAGAGTGGAGCGGGATAAGTGAAGAGAGTGGGAGGATGAAGAGGCATCTTCTACCGTCGCTCCCCTCCTTCCATTGTCCGTCTGTCATGTCTTTATTATTTGTTTATGTGCTTCCTCGCCTGTTATTGCTCCTACCACTGTTGATAACTCACCATCATATACCTCTCTATCTCATCTTGACCCCCTCCCGCCTTCTCTTCCTCCCTCCACTGATTACAGATTCCCAGCACAGAGGAAGGAGCTAGAAACAAACAACAACAACACCGGGGCCTGCTCTCAGCCCGTCTCTCCTCCTGCCGGGCTCTTTATTGTATTTGTCATGAGCGTTGATATCTGTGCCCCATAAACACGGGTGACTTGTGGTCCACCAGTTGGCTCAAGCTTCAATTGAGGAGGTTTGCCATGTTAAATCTACAAATACGTGCATCAAGTTGCGTTGACATCGTTTGTATTGTTAATGCTAATTGTGGGAGCTTGTCTTCAAGCGATGCAAGGAGCTTCAGCTGAGCTTGTAAGCAGCAGCAGGTTGCGCTAAGTTACCTCTGTTCTGGTTGTTTTGGGACAACTGCCAGGCACTTATGCTTATTATCTCACCCGGTATCGTGGTCCCACGTCTCCAGAAGGAAAAGTTGAAGCCTCCCCTCCAACGTTAACGTGAACTGCAGCATATGGATGGAAAAACAGATGGCCGAGATCTACAGTGAGAGGAAAACTCGCTAGAGAGCAACATAAACAAAAATGATGTGAATGCAGAGGCAGTGGACGATGCGGAGTGCCGACTCAGCGCAGCCTTGTTTAATTACTGTTCACCTGGGCCAAAGGCCTAATGGAAGACTTGGCCGCGAGCCCAGACAAACAGCATTCTACTTGGCTTCTACTGCTATAAAATGTTGGGTCTGACTCACGCCGGCTTATCGGTGTCGTCAGTCCACAAACGGCGCAAGCACAGGCGGCGACAGGAAGGATCTCACTAATGACACGGCGGCGCAACTCAAGGAGTCAAACGCGGCGATGAAGTTATAAACTGAAATGTCAAGAAGATCGATGAGACCGGACTGAAGATGGTCCATATTGTGTATTTATTTGTATGCCATCATGTGTAACACTGGCCATGAGTCAGCATTCAGACCCTGTTCTATAGAATTGAACCACTAAAGTCTTGATTGGAATTATGGACAACGGAGCTCACATAAGGGTGGAGCAAGTTTAGGATACGCTGAATAAACATTCGATTGGGTTTGATGCTAATGGCCTTTGTTCTGATGCTGCTGCTGCTCCCGTGTCAGATGCCATGTCCGTGGTTCATTAGCTCAGTTAAAGTACAGCTTCAGAGCGTGTCCTGCTTTTACCATTCAGCAAGTATCTCCGCGCGAGTTTTCCTCTCAACAGATGGCGAATGCTAACTTTGGGACGGGTCGCTATGTAAATATGCATCAGTAGTGGAGCACTTGGCACCCAGAAGGCACAAAGGTTGCCCACCAGCCAGTCCCACGTTTATTGTGCTCTTGGAAATTTCTTGAAAACACAAGTAATGGTGGGCTTTGTGTATTTGTTATTGCACCAGAGACTGGGAGGGTCAAGGTTTACGTGCCTAAATTGTTGAAGCTGCACACTCTTGGCAGAGTAGTTCCTAAAGTTTTTACCCAACACCAAGTTAGTCCCGATTAAAATAGCAGCACATATTCATATTCATGCTCCCCAGAGAACAAGACATATGGCTTCCACTAATCTTCGACAGCAGTTTAAGGTTCTTTAAGGGCGTTCAGGCCCGTAGAACTACAGTAAGTAACACAATAGCTGAGTCGAACAAGGCTGCAGGCTTGTTGAAACACTCTGAGTGCTATTATAGTTCTTCAGCTTTTGTGTTTTTCCAGAGGGATAAAAATTCAAAATACAGTATCACTTGTGATGGATAAAAATTAACCCATGTGTGATGCACAGGGATTTTCAGCCCACAGCCATTTTCATAGGTCAAACGCAAACCTCTGTGATAGAATGACAGTCATCTCTTTCAACCGTTTGAGAGAAAGGGGTCGGAGGCTTAGAAATTGTAGCTGCTGTATTAAAGAAGGGGTAAAAGAAAGTTTTATTCCGCCTTGTGATACACGTCCAAAAGCAGACGAGTCGTCTGTTTTGTCTCCGTTTCTGCACTTTTCTCCACTTTCTTTCCCAGTTTCTCCTGCCCGTTCACTCACTGTCCCTGTCGCTCGCTGTGCCTCACCTCGCGTCACTTTATTTCCTCCCCCATAAGAACCATTTCAATCTCCCGTTTTGCCTGAGTTTGCTGACTCACCTTCCTCCTGTCAGCTGAGCAAATTTCTCGTCGACTGCCAGAAATGTGTCAGGAAGCAATTTTGGTATTTACAGTGTTCTGGAGCTGGTAGTTTAAACAGGAACTCACCTTTTGTCGCTAATCAGCAGGCTAGAAAGAAAGAGTGGAGCTATGAAGTGATGATGATTCCATGGGAATGGATAATGGAATTAACTTTTATTGTACAACATGACAAATTATGCTTGAGTTTTTAATAAAATCTGTATTACTGCTTGCCCCGAGAGTGCCGTAGATACAGATGGGAAATGAAAATGGGGGAAAAAGAAGTCGTACGTTGTCAAAGGTGAGTGCATCAAAGAGACTGACAGAAATGCAATTTTAATTTCAAGGTGCATTTGAAACTAATGAGATGGGATATGCCGTACCCTTGACTTCCATTAAACCCATTATGCAAATAAAACAAACATAAAAAATTAAAAACAATGATAAAAATATGACCGTACAAAACTGCTGGCCTGTCACCTGAATCTCAACTAAACCCCGGCAGGAATGTTTGCCCAGCGCATTCAGCGAACACAAACACATTTAAAGCCACGCTGAACTGTTTAATACACGGCATTACATAAATATTTGAATGTCACATTGGCACAGAATTATTCATTGTGTCTGCGTCGGCTACGTGATCTATTTGCGCCGCGTTCCAATTGCTTTTGGCACAGGGCGCCACGGAAAAGCCAGATTATCAAGTTCACCACAGACTTTGCTTGATGCAATATGCAGTGAAAACCGAGTGAAAAGACGGAGCTGCTGCTTCGCTCCTCCTCAGTTTGGACGTCGCGTGTAAATACTCAAGCAAACAGGCCACTACACAGTTTTGAAGGAGCGACTTTTATTCTGAAGAGGCTACAGGAAACGGTCACAGCAGCATCGATGTGACTGTGGGCCACGGCTGCAGCGTGGTCATACATACACGTAGCGATGAGCCATTATAATTTCCATCCTGTGCAAAAAAAGGGTTAACTGTACTACTGTGGTGTAGTAGGTTGGCAGGAAAGTGAGAGATGTGATGGCTGCTATAAGTGCAGGAGCTGCCAGATGGTGCTCACAGAAGCGTGATCGTTTGGCATTTTTTTCACCCAAGGGCTTCGGGGGGAATGGAGAGAGTGGGGAGAGAGGTGGGGAAGTGAGTGACGACAGAATGGGTGCAGAGAGACCCTACTGGTGTGCTTGGTCTTTTACCAGTCCCATGGTATCATCCAGCTACTGGGAGACTCCCATCTGATTTTGTGTGTGCTTGTTTCCCCCTTTTTTTTACTTATTTATTTTTTTAGTCAACATTCGATTCACACAGCAAATTCGTCCATCCTGTGTGATATCTGGCCTCCTGTCTCATGTCTGAATCAAAGCTAATTGGCCTGTCTGGCATCGTTTACATGTTGTTCTTAAGCTTTGCCAACCGCTAGCACACAACCCGCGAGCACTTTGAGGCCCGCGTGCCCATTTGCTGCTCGTGCGCGAGCGACTAGCACCTGAGTGGGATGTATTTGCACTGGTGCAGGCGCCGGGCCGCTTTATTGGTGTGCTCATTGGAGGTTTGTGTTTAGAGGCGCACCTGCTTGAGAGACTCATCACCCGGAACAATAATGCTGGCGGCCATGTTTGCCCTTGGGTGACGCGCTCCCTGCTTGGGTGGCGGTTGCCATTTGGATCTGCAGTTTTCATAGGCGACAAACTGTGAAAGAAGAATTTAAGCATTTCCTCAGGGTGGCGTTTGCAGGCGGCATTCCGAAGTGTGGGAATGGTTTGCATGGAATTTCATTCAATTTGTGTGTTTTATCCCAGAACCAATAAGACAATAAAAAACATGCTTTAAAAATGCAAATGAATTGACCTATACACTATAATAAGCAGTGTGCACTGTAATTACAGATCTGGGGCAGCGTTACTCAGTGGAATACAGTGTTGTTCCCCCAAGGTAGACGCATCCTCTGCCCAGACTCGGCGACGCTCTCCTTAAGAGAGAAAAGAAGCAGAGTTGATTATAGCACCAAAAAAAAAGGAGTGCATCTCTTGCTCATGGCTCCACTCGCATCCTCTCATCCAATTATCATTAATGTATGCCTTATGGTTAATCATCTACAAAGCTCTCCCCACACCCTCCTTCAGCTCTTTAGTTCATTCACCCCCCCTCCCTTTTTTTATCCTCTCTGTGGCCTTAAGTGGAAGCAGGAGGTCAGGGTCCGGAAAAGCAATTCTCTTTAGGCTATAATTAGTGCCACGCAATAAGCAGCAACAAAGCCCAGGAAAACAACTTGACAACAACCATGGGAGAGATGGTGATGATGGTCAAACACAAATTAGCAGTTATTAAAAACAACATGCAATAATGCTCTCATTACTGCAAAAACATTTTCCACACAGCCCTGTGCTAAAAAAAGAACAATGGGAGGATATATCCTTTGAAAAGTGATTATAAATTGACTTGAGGGAGAGTGGCAAAAATGGAAAGGAGGGACGGTGTAGCACACCCTTGTGTTCTATAATTCTTTTCCGAGGAGATTGGAGACGCTCGCAAGTAATTCCACTTGACGGAACAAGGGGCCCTTTTTGGAAGCAATTGGGAAGAGAACCAAAGTCTCATTCAGGGAAGTTAATCCCCGTTAATGGGTTTGTTTAAATTCAATAAAAAAGAGAATATGCACAGAATGAATTATGAAAAAACGATTAATGAATGCTCCAGCAAGTAATCATTTTCCGGATAAATATGCACATACATATTCATTATCTACCCCAGCCCACACCCCCCTCTGTCATAAAATCCCTCTTATTTTTAGCAGATCCTCAAAGCAATTCCACTGTGTTAGTGAAAGTCACTGGCTTTCAAGTTCCCCTTCTTCTTCTAGCTTTAAGTGAATCCACAGAACCAGGGGAGGCGACGTCAGTGCGTTCGCCAAGCGGGTTTCCGAGGGCGACGGGGCTCCTCGTCATAGACCGACGGCGCCGATGACCGGAGTGAGGGGACGCGGTGGCAGAAGCGACAGGTGTGGGGACGGGGGGGAACCCGGCTGCCGTACCAGGTGACACCTCCAGGTCTGGCAAGGACAGCGCAGAGGCTCAGGGAGGGAGAGGAGGGAAAAGGGAGCATTTTGGCAGATGCTGCTTGGGTTTATTTTCAACACTGTACCTTGAAAACATTGCAAATGTACCTGTTTTCTGACTTTTATCCGTGGCTGTAACTGCTGCTAAGATTTTTGTCTTAGATGCTTCTTTAGTTATTCATAACTGCATTATGTGACACTGCTTACAGAAAACACTTCACCACCCACAGAAGATTCCTCCATTCCATTACATGGATGAATTGTGTGCTTTTCTTTTCTTCTTCTTTTTCGCCACCTAAACGATTTCCACATAATATTTGTCCAAGAAAGCATCTTCAGTGTGTTCAGTGTTTACAGTACACGTCTCTGAAGGTCACCGGGTTGACGAGAGGTGAGTCTTTGCAGCATCTGCTTGAACAGCAGCCACGAAAAAAAAGAAAAAACACACACGCAGATGCAAACACAACACAGTAGAACACAGGCTCAACAGCAGCAGCAACCAGGAGACATTTACAAATTGGCTCCTTGGCTTGAACATTGGTTCCGTTCATAATTATTTCTCCCTGTCATTGGGGTCTCTGCACACTGCCGGTCCCCTGCTAATGCTGTAAGCACGCCAGGCAACTCCAGGGCTGTCTCTGTGTTCAGGCAGCCAAGGAAATCTCTCTCTGCAGCTAAAAGCCAATTATTTCCTTGTAGGTCGGCAGGACTATTTGCCCCAATAATTATTCCTATATAACCTTTTTACCAGAGGAAATTGAAATAACATGGAGCCATTAATGAAAGAGGCTAATTCCGCCACGTGCCTCCTCATTTGGGCGCAGCCAAGTGGTCTGGATTCATTGGCATACCATCACAAACACCTGCCGGTGAAACACCCTCGATGGGTGGGTGAGACGACATCGCGTGTCCTGATTCTACCACTCGCATGACAAGCGGACTGCAGCAGCTGGAACGATGGTGAAAGGCGTCTGGCCATGGGCTTCTGTGTTTTCTTGGCTGTGTTTACTTACATGCACCGGTGGGACGAGGAGCACAGATGCTTTGATACGTAGAAGTAAAAGCGGTGCAATGGAACAAAGGCCTTTTGCCAAGGTACTGTAAGCTACTATCCAGCACGTTTAGCCACTCTGACATGCAGAAGACTTGATCAGGTGCCAGTCAAAGGTGGCACAGAAAGTCTGTCAACATGTAGGAGCTGGTCGGAGCGTGGCCGTGGGAATGATTTCAGCCCCTGCTTGCTCCTTGAAGTGTATCTGAAAAGTGCTGCATTTGAAGTCCACTGATGCCTTTAGGTGACTCAACTAACCACATATGCCTGTCCTCTCTGCTAGAGACCGCTAAGCATCTACACAGTATGTTGTGCATTTGTATAATGCTAAAGTTAAGGCTCGCCTTCATCTATATTCTAAGGTTTGGTAATTTGGAGGTAACAGGTGGAGTCAAACACCACCGATGAGAGAGGTGTTAACCTCTTCTGTAAAATAAACTCAATCGTGTACAACACACAGAGCCTCCCTACCCAGTTTGATCTGAAATGATGGTTGCACATAACATCTACTTCTCATAGGAGACAAAACCATGTAGAAAGATGCTCCTGCTACTAATAAATAGTGGTGAACGCGCTCCAGTACAAGTGTTTCAAAGAGAAACCTTGTACCTTGAACTCTAAGGGAAGGCAAAAAATACAGCAAGAAAAAGGCTGAAATAATTACTATATGTGAAGAAGATGGTGCCAAACTGATTTTTGCTTTGTAGTATTTTTTTAAAGTACTGCAGGGGCTGCACTTAGAAGGTGCTTCTTTTGTCCTGAAATGACTTGTGCATATTCCAGACAATAGCTACCCCAGAGAAACACAAAAGGTTAGGGATGAACAGGGGAGATAGAAAGGAACATTATCTCTGGCTCAAAATCCTTTTACTTCTCAAGTGGAAAATGGGAATAGGCCAAGATTAGTATGCCAAGTTTTATCATCTTGAGATTTATTATATGTTCTAGGAAGTACAAAGAGAAATAAAAGACAAATGCTTTTTTAAAGTTTAGACCATCTATAATCTATGAGAGCCCGGGACTATTTCAATTTAATTTGGAAGTTTGGAACAATGTCACAGACCTTTAAGGTATATTCACACACTGGGGGAATAAGAAGATAGTGTGAGCTCTGGTGTTACAGAGGCTGTGTGTTACACTAATACATAGCAGCAGAGGAGACTGAGACTCTGCACGGAGCACCGGTGTCTGTATGCTGTGTTTCCCAGACAGAAAAAATATATGGCTGATAAAATATTGGCTTCAGGCTGAATTCTTTTGTTCGTTCTTAGACTCAGGTTGAAATTTCAGGCCCGTGCAACACTCTGAGGCAAATACAATATTTACTGCAGTGATGAAATTAGAGCACAGTAGTGTCAACAGTGTGAGGGTTGTTGTTTAGCAGTCACATGATGCGGAGGCCGTTGTGATTCTCCAGGCTCGACTCCCTGCCTGCAGAAGTGCCACCGTCGGGGAAAATGCCATGTTGACCGAGTTTCCTTTAAACGCTGGCTTGAAAAATACTGTAAGAAAACCAGTGAGCAAGCCAGTGTGAATTAATTTGACCCCAAGAGCAATATCCCCACAACTGCAGCTATGAAGACAAATGATAATTCGTACACCCTCTGTACATTTGTGGACTAGTTTGGTAATTACTCTCACAACAGCACAGCAGCAACAGCGTGGGTGCATTTAGCCCAGCAATTTCAATTAAGTATTGGCAAAGTCTAATTTGTCATTTACCAATTAGGATAAAGGCTGATTTGACTCACTGGGAACTTAGTTGAGATGCAAATTATGGTTCCTGTTTTCATTCTGTCTCTAAAATGTGGTCTTTCCAGATGAAGAAAGGTTGTACACCTTGGCTTTTACCTCATTTGTGGATGAGTTCAAATCTTTGAATTATAGGTCTGAGCATTGGCAGCCATTTCAATAAAACATTGGGCCTCAGTGAGTCTTGCCCGAGGCTAGAAGCCGCGGTATGGTCTGATCAAGAGGTTGGTGGAAGAACAAGAGCCATCACACTGGTCAGTCAAGCAGATGGCCCCTGGCAAAAGTTGTATTTAATGTCAGACAGAGGCTTTTTGAATAATGGATTTACTCAAAACACATTTGATTTAACACCAACTCCATTTCACTGGGCATCAGCAACGCAACCATCGCCATTCGTCTCTCCACCCTTCCTGATGAAGACATAAAGTAATGTCACGGCTGATCTTAATGAACAGTTGAAGGGGCATAAGCACAGTTTGAGTAATTTGTACCCCATTATTAAGACACCACAGATTGGCAGATTTTTAAACTGTTCTGATTCTGAACTTAATATCAGAATCAGAAAAGGGTTTAGCTGAGGACACTAGTAATATGAAGCTGTAATATGACTACTGGCTGTCATCAAAGGTCATCATCAGGTGTGATTCAAGTTGGTATGATTTAATGAAAGAATCATAGACTAATCACATTCCTTAGGCTACGTCACAAAGAGATTGTCCATGTGCAAAAATGGTTACCGACCATCAGAACATCATTTTTTGTTGTGGTTAATCTCCTCGCAGGGAGATGAGGATTTTTGCTTCAATCGCTCCTTTTAAGCATCGGCCCTCAGAATATCGGCTGCCGTTTGATGGATGACTTAATTAGAGCCTTGTATCCGTACTTGAATCGCTTTCTAGAAATGAGCAAGTTGTCATCCCTGCAGAGGCAGATCAATCCTCCCAGTCGACCCTGTTCCAGCGTCAGGCGTTCTATTCCAGTCCGATTGTTTGATGGAGTTCCTGCAATAATGTGGGAAGGTGTTTGGGGAGGGATTTTTAATCACAACAAAATGATTAAAGATCCAAATGGATAAAGATCAAGATCTAAATCAAGCAGCTCCTGTGCTTGACTGGCCCTGGTGGTTTATGCGTATGCTACCTTATAGCCCCTGTCTTGAGTCATAAATACAACGTTAACAGATGCCCACATCAGACATGGCTCCTACTGTTTGCACATCAATCATTTAAACAGTCAGGTGTGGCTAATGGTGCTTAAGCTTGTTTGTCACAGGATGAGTTGCCCAGAGGGGAGCCACAGTGCTGAGGCTGGTACTGTTTGTTTTTGGTTTGCTCTTCAGGGTTGGACGGGCAGTGCTGTGTGCACGCATCCAAGCTAGCCATGCCTCCAGGGGGTGTGAGGGTTCACTGTGGGAGAGGAGCATCGTAGCAGATGTTTTCTGTCCTTCCAAGGCGAGAGGGGGGCACGAGGAGCGTTTGATGACAGACACTTGCAGGTCAGTGACCTTTCCTCCGTACTTCCTCACGCCTCCCTCCCCCAACACGTGTCAGTCAGTGCCAGGTCAATATGGTCGCCCAGTGCGCCTGCAGACTCGCCATGTGCTTCCAAGGCGGTGACTGGCAGAGCTGCTCAGCATCGGGAATAAATGAAATCTTTTGAATAAGCATTTGAGTCAAAGAAGGTTTTCCCTTTCTTTTCCCTGAGTACATGTAGGTATAGTAGGTCTGCTCCCCGTTGCCAAACTAAAGTCTGTAAGCAAATCCACACAAACGCGTTAACGCAGACGAATGTAAACGTACAACCTCAACCTTCCTCGTCTCCGTGTCGCGTCCCGGACGCTGGCTTCCGTAGCTTCCCAGTCACATCTATCTGAACAGACACGCATCACCCAGCCGCTACAGTTTATCCCATTTGTAACACATGGCTGGCCAACGTACAGCTATGACCAAAGGGAACGCAACAGAGCCAGGCAGAATGAAAGGGGTGTCGGGGGTTGCGGCGGACGGATGGAGGGGCGGCCGGTGGACTGGAGCAGCGCTTGGCTCGGTCTGGTTGGCTGTAATTGGCGTCCGCTCTTCCAGAAGCCCTGCAGTGCTGGCGGACAGGATGACTCTCTCCTCATTTTCCCTGCCATCCATAATATGTGTGTGTGTGTCTGTGTGTGCATGAGTAAATGGAGGGACACACATTCTGGGGCAAACAACTGGTGACAGAGACATTGACAATATCCATAGGGGCTATGTGGGTGGGCAGCCAAGGGCTAAGCGTTATGGTAAGTGAATGTAGCATCGCATTAGATCACATTATATCATTTACCATAAATGCTCTTATATGATCTTATGCTTTGGTGCATCCTGGGCCACGTTTACTTGCTTTATGAACAGACTTCTATTTTGTTCAGGGGCAAGGTTGATTTTTCAAAAATGAAAGCTTGTGTTTGAATAGACGTATGAATAGATGAAAGAAGCTAAAGCCCTTTATACTAATGCAGGTTGTTGTGTTTGAGTTACACAAAACCATGTTTACAGTAAGGCCTAGAGTGATGCCAGGTTGGATTATCTGGCGCCCAGGTGTCTTTCTGGTCTCTGGTTGGAGATTCTAAACTGCCTATAGGTGTGTCCCATTTGAGGACAAAGCACTACAAAGTGAGTGAATGACCGTCTTTCTCTTCCTGTTTTTATGTATATACAAGTGTTGAGAGAGTTTAGTTCAACACCTATTGTAGTTTGGCTGAAGGGACAGATGATCCCTACTGGGCATGCACTCGCAGCTACAGCAAGCTACACTGCATCGTTCTATTAAAAGCTTTTTGAAATGATTGGTAATTACCTATTTTCTTGTTTTTCTTAGTTTTGTATCACTGTATATTGTATGTATTTGTGCTGTGTGATAAAATGGGCCTCATTGTCTGCAACAGCCAGATGTTACTGCTAGTACTGTATGTCAGTGAAAAGTGGTTGTGTTAGAGTTTTTTTATGAATTACTAGTTAATTAGTGCTGCATCACACCAGCAGTGCAGAGGATTTATCTGCACTTACGCACCAAACATGAAGTCATTTAATAACGATAGCCACCTTTAAAAAGGTAAAACTAGCACATTTTTTCTGAAGGCACCAAAAATGTGACTCTGAAAAGTCTCATTAGTTAAACTAACGCTTCACCGTGCGTTCTCTTTATCCTAGCAGCCGTCTCCTTCGCTCCCACTCATTCGCTCCCTCTCTCCACAGAAAGGTGTTATCCTTGTCTGACAACTCCCCAATGAGTGAGCGAAAGAGAGCGAGAGTTGGAAGCAAAAAAGGGGAGACTAAGTGGAATGAATGCCAAGACAAATTAGGTGAACCTGTTTGGCCTGACAAAGCTGGGAGGGATCTAATCATCGTGTCTTATGAGCCTACAGTCGCTGGAGTAGCTGTAAATCAAAAGGAGACAGATAAGTAGTGGAGCGTACAGATATCACGCAGAAAATGTGTGTATCAAACTTTTCGTCAAATCGCTGCCAGACACGGCACAAATAGCAAACACAAACTATTGATATGCTTTATTATCTAAAGTGTCTTTTGTAAAAGAATGGATATTTGTTGTTTGCTAGCTTGTTGTAATCAGTTGGCGACGAGTAAAATTTCATAAATGACTAATTTGTTTGTGCAAAGTATTACTTCTTCCATGACACCTGCTGGGTACCACAGATATGCATCGTGCAAATGTGATGACATGTGAGCAATTGCACATGAACTCCATCAAAAAACTCATAACAATACTCGCAATTAATTATAGGTCTTGATCACGCTTGCCTGCATTCCTTTTCTCCCTTTTTGAGGTTTTTACCTCCAGGCAAGCTATTAGCAAGGCGACTGAAAAGACATTCCAATTATTTCTTACATCTGAGGAAATGAAAATGGCACATTAAACATAACAATCAGTGTACCTTGTGATTAGTATCTGCACATTTCATATTCGCACATGACCACGCTGTACATTGCACATGCGACGCCACTGGGCTCGTCTCAAGTTCTAATATTTTGTAAAATCCCGTGATTATTTGACTGGGACCTCTCGTCATTGTCTTCAAGAAGCTGCAGCGATACCTCTAAGTGTAACGATGTGGGTGACGCCGTCCTATGAGGGTTATTATCTCATTATTCAGGCCTTTCTAGACTTCTGTGAGCTACACATAACTTCCCAGCGATGCCGGCTGCATCCAGATGCCTCCACACACAGTCACCCCCACTGGCTTTTGTTTCCTGTGTTCACTCACTTGTTTATAAGAGACTTTAAAGCATGGCTGGTCATAAATAATACATCGGTTACAGATAGATAACGTCTCATATATCCAGTGGGAAGATATCTTAATAGCAGGAAGTTAGATGAATTTTATTCAAGTGTTATACTCAAGGGCAATTGCCCCAGTCTTTCTTGAAAGTGCAGGGCGACTGCTGTGAATGTCAATAAGGGTAATAACATGTAGCTCCTGCTTCAAAGCTGGAGTTCAGGTTGACAGGGAACCATTTGATTATTATTATAAAGCCTGCTCACACTGACATTGTCTGCGA
This sequence comes from Betta splendens, assembly GCF_900634795.4. Classification (NCBI taxonomy): domain Eukaryota; kingdom Metazoa; phylum Chordata; class Actinopteri; order Anabantiformes; family Osphronemidae; genus Betta; species Betta splendens. The sequence continues at coordinate 22,546,976 of NC_040882.2, read as the reverse complement.
GGGAGTACATTATGAGGTGATACCGTAGTTGCCTCCACTGTCAGGAAGGACATTTATTTAAAGCAGTGCAAATATAGATGTTCAGTGAGAATAGTAAAATTCGGAATCAGAAATACTTAGGGACATGTAATGAAGCAGGGCATGGCTAGTTAATGGAACAGTTATCAACCAGATGAATCAAGCTGTGTCGGGACCACAGAAGAAGAAGCTGTGCTCCTTTATTACAACGTGTTTGGACATGAGACTCAAGACCATACAGTAACTGTGTAAAAACTCAAATTCTGAGAAATCTATTCATGTACTATATCTAATACCTAAGTCTAAATAATGGGACCGTGGCATAGTCAGGGGGAACAGCCGTCAAATTCGACGTATTCCTTGTGGGTCTTGTTAAACCTTTAGAGAGGAGACTTTTAGTGCTTATGGGAAGTGGCAGGTAATCGGATGTGTGGCACAAAGGTCCTGTGTTGTTGGACCTTGCCAGATCTACCCACTAGTTAAGGGACCTCCAGAGCTTTTGGCTTTGAGAGGAGGAGTGTGTCCATAAACCCTCCCTCCAGCTGGCCTTGCTTGGCCTCTTTCTGGAGATTACGCTGCCTGTCAAAGTGTCCTACTGGAAAATGACAGTTTTGTGAGGTTAAACCAAATAGAAGGTACTGCTGCTTGCTTGTGTGTATGTATGTACTGTACGCATGTATGTATTGCCTCCATGAGACCCGTGTTTCTGATTGTCAGCCTTCGATGACATGAACTTCTCTGTGTCACATCTGTCTGTGCGAGTGTGACAGTCGAGAGGCTGCAACCCTGCCTGGAAATGATCTCGTCTCTGACTTGCCAGTGTCTTCCCTGGGCCACGCGGTGCCTGGGCTGCCCTGCGAGATTTGGGTGAGTTTAGATCTATTGACCCTACTCGCACAGTCGGAGTAAGCCTGAGGGCTACTATGACAGATGTTGTCTTGTGGCTCGCTGCAATCTTCGCTCTTTGCAGGAGAATGATAGATGGACCGAGAGGACAAAGAATAACTTTTCTATGGTTTGACAGTGAAAAAATTCAAATCCACCCATTGCAAGCTTTGCAAACATGCAAACGCACTGTATGTTATCAAGTTTTTCCTGTTGAAATTTCTCCTTAGAAACTTCACAGATCAAATGAAACGCTCACAAGCTGAATAATGTTTGGTCCCTTAACCACCGACCTTAGCTTAATTTATCTGCACTGACTGTTCAGTGGCTACAGGATGCTCCAGTAGATAATACAGAGAGTTCCAGTTGCTAGCAATGTTAGCAGTAACTTGTTTCATGGTATTCAGCTGTCCAGCGTAACAAGGCCTTAAAGGTACAGTATGTATATAAATACTAGAGCGGGAAGCAGGTGAAAACATGAGTGATGCTCCATTTCTCTCTGTGCCTGTTCATATCAACTAATGCTGGATCTTTCCATGTTTTTCGCTCACATTTGCCAATCCCTGTCTCCTCTGTTCAGTGACTAGGTTTTGTGTGTGATGAGTCAGTGTCTTGCTGCAAAACGCCCAGCTCAGAGGCAGACTCCAGCAGCTGAAGTCCTGTCGCCTTCTCAGTATTTATTTGGATGGCTGTAATGAGCAGGGGGAGGTTGGGGGGGTGTTGGCGGGCGGGGGGGACGTTATTCTTCTACTTCAATGGGACTAGACACTGTTGAAAAGGTGCAGAGACGCTGGTCTGAATGTGAGATGTGACAAACGCGGCCACAGATCGCAAGTACACATTCAAATGTAAAAGCCGTTCCCAGTGAGGCTGCTGGTTTTGTTGATCTTAGTGAGAGTAGCCTGCAGCGTTTCTCTTTAAAGGACGCTTGGATGTGTCTTATTTTAACACTAATGATGCCTGAGCTGCTGCAGCTCCACAAGTATTATTGACATTTTGTCTCACTTTATCTTCCAGTTGAGTCCTCCTACATCTCTTTATCCTCAACCTACAGATTATCCTAGACGTCCCTTGCGTCAACACCTGGCTTAGACATGAATAGAAGCATTGAGGGCTTCGTCTTGGCCAAGGCTTGCGTGAACAAGTGATTGGAAATGCTCATTTTACTGTGGAAGTGAACCTTTAGTTGGTATTTATTTGGAAACAAAGGCTTCTTCACTCTGCCTGGCATTTTCATTTCCAGTGTTACTTTGATTTCAGTCAAAGAATTCCCTGTGGAAGCTGATCTGCACAGCGATGCTATGACGGATTAAAGATAAATGCCCTGTTTTCACTTAACTGGCAAGAAATGAAGGTAATTATGGTGATTTGACATTTATTTTACTTCACACTGTTCTAATGAAAAATGTTAAAAAAAGTAACCCAACTGCATAAATAAAAGAAGTTTAAATGAGGTTCTGTCCACTCATCAGTTGTTGCTGGTCAAGATCCCAACTGTCCCTGGGCGTTGGACAGGGTTTGTCCATCACAGGGAGAACACACTGACACACACTGGCACATCCCCTTGTTGTTATTGCTCTGTGGAGTTCAACAGCACTGTATACGAGGACACCGAGTGCAGCGAGTGAACACATGCCTGGTGGGTCTCCGCACTGTTAATTCAGTTATATAGCTGCTCTGCAAAAGCAATGGGACTTAATTAAATGTCTCACCTAGAGCAGTGGAGGATCATGTTGCCACTAAATCCAGTTTGAGGTAATGCCGCACTTTATTGTGACGATCACTGCTTCCCCAGGGGTTCAATTACAGCTAAATCTAATTGCAGGCGAGCCATGCAACAATGATGCCCCCCAACCTGTCCCTTTCCCTTTTTGTTCTCCATAATCAAAGTCTCCAGTATTTTAACTAAGTCGGATTACCTTGGGAACCCTGACAGAACTCTTTTGTAGACCAGAGACGAACAGCTGGTGGCAGGGGTCCACAAACTCATTACCTGAGTTAAAAGTAGAACTGTCTTTACAAAAGAACGTATTATCCCCCTTGAAATTGTTCTTATATGAAGTTAATTAATTAAGCACACACTACAATCAATGTCTGCTCATCAGTCAAACACGTCATGCATGTGGCGAGCGGAAGTTATTAAGCTGCTCCAAAATACTTGTAATATTTACCAAGCGCCTGACGATCGTTTCCAATTGCAGGCAGTTTCCATAGTAACTCAGATGAGGTGTTACGGCCAAAATTATCATGAAAGATAACGTGTATGTATAAAAAAGTAAAAAAAGCAAACTCCTGGCTAAGGATTATATATCTGAAACCGTATGAGACACCCATAAAAGAATCCCTGGGGAAAGGAAAACAAAGCACTAAAGGAAGGTTCAAGGAAGGTAAAATGATACATTCTATGCAACTGGGCACTGATCAGCATCTCACAGTTCATTAACCACAAGTGTGAGACACTATCCAACAAGCTGCCAGTCATAACACTGTCTCCAGGGGCTTCATTTAAGAAGAATAGGTTCTGTCTCCGTGCCAGGTTTTATTAATTCATTATATATTCATGCATGTGAAGAGGAAGACGAACTGCACAGTTCATTGGTCGATAATAGAAAAAGTGGTGCTTTTGTTACATGACAGCACTGGTTTAGGCAGCAGATACTTTGTTATTTCCTGTTTTATAAGTCTCACACTATAACAAACTAGCCTCATTATAGGAACCTCCAAACTTTAAGGAGCATATTTATGGTAGTTTGTGCATTTTGTCAGTTTGCCACAGCATGTCTGGTAATATTTACACCAGTAAAGTAGATTAGTTGTTAAGGGCATCTCTATGCAACATTATGATACAGCTGATACACTGATATGCAAACAACCTTGTAAAACATTCCACTACATCTTCCAGTGTTTATACATCTACTTCATTAAGGGGCAGTTTTCAATAGCTTCTTAATCTATTTACTGTACGTGGTTTATTGGTTATGTGATGCTGTTGATGTATTTTCAGATGTACTAGCTAATGTAAATGTGAAGCCTTGTCAAATGAATAAATACATAAGGAAAACAAACATTTGCCAGGACATTAAAGTAAGATTGAAACCTAAACCAAATGAGTTCATGGCTTATGTCATTGATGTGCTTCCAGTTGGAGACGATTTAAGGTCTGATGTCATGACTGTGCTAGAAAACAACTCTTAGATTTCTCAGATATATCAGTGCCATTTACATTAACATACTCTCACTAGAATCACAGGAATCCAAAGTGAAAGTCCGTAAAGTGCAGCTCTGTCCCTGGTGTCCTTTAAGCGGCTCCATCCACACATCACACCCGCATGTTGTTCACCGCACGCTGTAACACTTAAGGTTAAGAATCTGTCTTCCCAAACCGCTCCGACTCCCCCATTTTTGAACTTGTCGATAAATCTTCAATCTATTCGGCTGTTGTCCCACAGACTGGAGCTTATTTATACGATGACTGCAGGGATTCCAGTCATTTCACTGTCAATTCTTCAAGCTTAATAGGTCCACGTGAAGGAGCTGGAGATCGGGCTGTGCCGCTTCTGACCATTTCTTCTCCTACTGTAAGTCACCCAGCTTGCAGTAAGAGCGCATCATATATTTTTCACATAATTGCATCTTTGTACTAGAAAATACTTCAAGGTTATTAGAGACTATAGCAGAAGTGTAACAGAGAAGAAATGTGGTGTTCTTTTGTCACAGGAGGCTTTTCTTTTTTTTGCTTCTATATACAATAATAACAAAAGAGCACTCTCACTTGCTCAAAATTGTTCTTATATGAGCATTTGTTACTTTTTATGCAGACACACAAATTGTGATGAATTAAAATTGAGTCTAAAATGGATCGTTGACATGTGCATGCTCTGAAATAGAGAAATAAGTACTGAATAATCATGTTTCAAAGGACACAACGGTTTAGAGACTTAAAGAAACCCAGTCCCCTGAGTCTCCAGCCTCTTTGTCTGCATTCGCCTGCACAGCTGTAGCGCTAATCAAAATTGACAGGTCCTGCTTTGCAAATCCCTCCAGTCGAGCATGCGTCCCCATCTCCACATTACCCCCATTGTAAAGCAGATCCAGCTAAATAAATGGCGTTCATGACTGCGAGTGAACAGATATGGCACGGAACAAAAAGCAGAGATCCTAACATCTCTCTCCCTGGAGACTGATATCAACCTGAACATGATTAATGAAAGGCTTTCAATTAATTCTAATCTTCATTGTTGTAACTCAGACTCACAATTAAGGAGACAAAAACAGAAAGCATAACGCAAATGAAACTGATTAAAGCTCAGTATATATGTATCTGTTTTTACGAGACAGTGCCAGGGTATAAGTTATTCAACCATCTATCAGCTGCTTGTCTTTGTAAAGGTCACAGGGCTGGAGCCGATCCCTGCTGTCGCTGGGAACTTCCTCGACAGGTCGCTAGTCCATCAACGAGCCAACAACTACTCACACCCAGGCAACGTAGAGCCAATTAAACCGAGTTTACGTGGGAGCTGGAGAAAAGGGCCGTAGAACGTGCAACACAACACAGAAACGCACCTGGACTTCAGCTTATAGAGTTTTTTTTTCCTGTGCTCATCATTTAGAGTAAAGTAATTTCTCACCGCTCACCCGTTGTGTGGAGTGTAGACGCTGCTTTGGGATGACTCTCAGCACAAAGCTGGAGCCGGGTTTGTCGCTTACTGTCAGTCGGGTTAAATTTAGACTCAGGCTGAGCCAAGGAAGCAACAGCCGTAATGACGGGGTGTCAAAACCTGAGACATCTGTGAATTAGCACTCAAACGTAGCTCTTCACATGTTTTAAATAGAGCAGGTATTTTATTTTAATGGGAGATAACATACATATTCACGGTGGATGAGAGCTGCAATTAGCGCTTTGGTGAAGTCTCCGTAGGACAACAAACGTCGTAAAATGTAAAGAGGTGCTATTGGCGGTTTCAGCAGTGCAGACCTCCGGGTTTAACCTGTGGCATTTGATCCGTGTGTTCGACAAATGAGATTGGAAAAAAGGCATTATGTTAAAACTTTCATTTGAAAGCGCTGTAACCTAAGGTTTATATATTTAAAAGTAAGGAGGAGGAACATTCAGCATTTCACAGAACATTGCTTATTATTTCTGAATGAGCTTGTTCCTGAGTTGATCAATACTTGTATAAAGTGCAAGTCCTGCAGACTAGAGCTGAGCAGCTCCCGCCTTTGACTCGCGTTTACAGTGATGAGCGCTCTCTGGTTCCAGAGTCGTCGGTTTTTATGTCCTCGTGTACATTTGTAGGGCAGCAGATTCTCTTTTTCAAAGCCCCAAACAGGCGACTGCTGGATGCGGCGGAGGCTCATCAGAAGCCCAAGCACACAACGCGTTGTTATCTCCCCGCTGGCTGCTCCAGCAGACGCCGGAGAACAAACTGTGCGCTGAATAACAACACACAAAGAGTTAATGACTGGGCGCTGGTCTTCTCCGCACGCGATGTGAATGAAGCGCCACCTTTAGCTGAGACCGATGACCACACATGGGATGCCGACTAACGCCATCTGTTCTATACAAATCCAAGCGTGCGTGTGGGTGGGGGGTCTTTTCAGATGTGTGTATATGTGCAGAATAAAGGTCAGGGCGGCAAAAAGCTGCACGCGTACTCGATACGACACATAATAGTCATTAACGGCGCCACTTCAGCCAAATCAGCAGCTCCAGTGAGTTGAAACCTATTATTTTTTAAACTAAGGAAGTCCATCTGTCTGACGCTAGATGTGCTCCATTTGCTTTGCACTCTAGATGAACTTGTAGCGTAGCAAGGGTACTCGCGTGGCCGCGGAGGCCTGACACGCAGACACTCGGCAGATGGACCCCACTTCAGCGCGGAGACAGGGTGACGACTGGGGAAAATGGGAGGTCCAGCAAGCTCAAAGACCCCACAAGTCTCTGGCACCGGCCTCCCGTCACATGCACAAGTCGCACACAGTCACAGTCCCTTGTCTTGGTGACAAAAGCGAGAAACTTCACACTCGATCTCAGCGGATGCGGGACAGGTGGCGAGGACGGAGGGCGGTGGGAGGAGGGAGGCGGGAGGAGGGGGGGAGTCAAATCGAAGAAGATTGTCGCGCACAAAGTTGGCAGCGCGTCACTCCTCTCTGGCTTCACAACGGTTTGGCTCATCGGCACGCTGGCAGGAGCTCAACTCGCGTCCCAAAGATGACGGCAGACGCTCGGGCGAGGTGGAGCGGCGACACCGGTGTCACACATCCAACCTGGAGGGAGAGTCAGGAGCCAGATTCCGACGAGTCATCCTGCTGCAGCGTGACGCACGAGTCCGATGCGGCAAATGTTTTCTGCTTTTAAATCTTCGATGGTTTAGTATTTCCTAAAAATACGCAGGATGTGATCACAAATGCATGACAAGCAAGTACAAATATTAAAAACAGAACAGATAAATTATTACAGAATTTAACCATCAACCACCTGCAGTTACATTAATTGGTTTGAATTTGAGGACTTAACAGCAAACACACGGTTCAGTGTCTAAAGGAAAGAATGAATGAGTCACTATGACTAAGCAGTTCCACTGGTTGTTCAAAGTAGGAGTAATGAGTGAAATTCTGATATTTAGCATTAACTATTGGGTTAACGCTGAAATGAAAATAGTGAATACATGGAGGGTAGTGAATTAGTGATGGAAAGCATTTGTGTAGCAGAAGTGCTTCTTGATTCTCTGACGTGTGAACATGTTCACCACCAACCAAGTTCTTCCCACGCTCGGCTGCTTGCGACTGGTTTTCCTTAATCTCAGTCAAATGACGCCGGTTCTTCACACGTGGGACCTGACACAACCGGATAATTCCGCTTATCTCCGGCCACGTTCCCAAGGCCGGTAAACACAGGTTTGCCTTTTGAAGACGGGGGTTCCCAGGTGAGCACAGCCAGAATCTGCCTTTGTGCTACGCCCCCACTGACAACGCTTGCACACAAAAGGGGTAATTGACAAATTTCCAAGCGAGTCGCAGCCCTGGGAATCGAAGGCTGAGCGTCCACTGATCACGCCCCGAGCCAACAATCTCTTAGCATCTCCCCACATGTATAATAGTGCGTTTATCTGCTGCTCTATCAGCGCCGCTATTAAACCCCAGTAAACAAGGAGGACCCTTTAAAGCGGCCGGCAACTGGGAGAACAAGCTTAGTGTCCGTAACAGGTGCCCCCACGCACTCCGGCACCAATGCTAGCATCACCAGGCAAGGTGAAACCCTGATAATTGGTCATGTGGGACGCGGGCTGATACGGCCCTGGCAAAGCCGCTCGGTGTGTCGCTCAACAGGCCGCTGAAGGAGCCGCCGCCATCTGCCCCGCTTGTCTGCTCCTCAGCGCCTTTCCACAAAGATTATCGCCACCTCTAATTTGCGACGTGCTATTTCAGTGTCTGTGCGTAGTGTCAGTGTCCAAATTGCGAGTGAAGTAGTGTAATTGCTCACTGATTGCGAGTATGTCGATGATTCACACACACACGATTGGACGCGGGTGCTCTTTCTTTGATTTGTATCGGCACACATCGAAGTCTGTTTGCTAAAACTTTTGCTCCCGAGTCCCGTCGTCTGGTTCGGAGCGTCTCCCGGGTCCCACCCGGTCCGGCCCTGCGTTGTTGAGAGTTATGGGGTTCAACAGGCGACCATATGGACCGTAAATGCGGTTCCTGTCACCGCAAAACTCTTTTACACTTTCACTAGTGCTTTGCTTTCTTAATCACGAGCGCCATTATCATTATCGTTGATGTAGCATTTTGTTTTGGTCGTTAGACTCGGGGCTTTGCATGATTAAAAATAAAATATATGGCACGGTGCAATCTGCAGCGTCTGTTGTGCCTGCCGAAGCAGCAGTCCTGCATGCATTGTTATTGCTCTCATCAAACCCCACAAATGTGTATTGCAGACATTCTGCCTCCACTGCAAGATTGCAGTCACATGGCAGGTTTATCATCTCGGTGGTGAAGCAGCGTATGAATATTTAATGTTGGTAAAGTCAACAGTGTTTGTGGCTCCTTGGGAAAAGTGAGATTTGGGTTTATGGCAACAATCTTGTTCCTGTGCTTGCTGGTTCATGGCTATCAGTCATATCCAAGGGGATCGGCCGATGATGCCTGAGCCCTGAGCTGCAGTCGTGAGTCACCTGTGCTCTTTACCGTTCTACTGTTCACATCATTCACTTTTTTTTTCCAGCATTTGCACCAAATCCTTTTTTCCTCACATCCTCCACTACCCGCTGTTGATCTGAAGGCGTCTTCCTACAGCGGCTAATAATAAGCTGGCTTTTCTAAAATGTGAGTGTTCAGTGTTTTTACACAGTCAACCCTTGATCTGTCGTGCGACATTTCACATGACAAGCTTTACATGGCAGCTCTAATGAGGCCTCAGCTCCATGCGGTTCGCTATGGAAACGACGGCCAGGTCATGCAAGCACATTGTTATTGTTTGTTAGACTGGTCAATGACTGAAGTGCGGAACCCAAATGAGGCACGGAGAGTCCGGGTTTATAATGCCTCATCTTCTTTATCATGCAGCGCGCGCCCTTAATAACATTCTTGCGTTTATCAGTGGAGACCACTCGTGCCAGAAAGACAAGAGTATATGCAAACGACCCCAGACACACAGCATTTGATATTCCTAAGGTTCCTGATAAATGGTATTAACTTGGCCAGGTGCTTTCCAGCATGTGAATAAAATGAGATTTCAGACAAGGTTTCAGGAACTTGGAGAAGATGTGAAGGCAGCTGAGATATGAACAGACCAATGCATAAAACTGAATCTGAAGAAAAACACGGAAAATAATCCCACTTCTCCAGACTGTGGCAGCCAGCGCCAGGTTGCTCCAACACTTCCTACAGTTGCCCTTTGGGTTCCAATATTCATGGCTTAACCATGTGTTGGGAGAGTTAATGGATTGAAGGCTGGATCTGAGAAAAGCTGCCGGTATGTGACCTAAGGCGCAACGCAAAGGTCGGAATTACACTGCAGTTCCACCAATGGCGCCATTTTGTCACCTTTTGTTCCTGCCATAAATTGGCTGCCCTTCCTCTTCCCAGATGTGACGTGCCTCCGTGCCCCAGCGTCTCCCGTCAATAGAAAATTACCATCTGGCTCTGGCTTCCATTGTCTGATTTCGCAGAGGTTGGACATTGGGGCAATTGATCCAGAGGATATATCAATAGCACAACACTCAGACACTCAGCAGTTTTAGGAAGGAGGCTGCATTTCTTTTTACAAAGTGTCTTCTTGAAAGCTGAGAGCGTTAGATTTCACCATCGCACATATTCGTTTTACATTCATGACTTAAGAGACGAGCCGCCCCGCTGCCAATGCAAGGGCCGCTGATATGGATACCAGTGTTCCCGTGTGCTGATGGCTGGTTTATGAGTGGGATGCACAGGAGCCCACGCTGACTGTGTTGTGTTCAGTGTTCAAAATTAAAATTACATGTACACAGTCGCATAGTGTTCCTTGTGATCTGTAAATCAAATGCAGTTACCCTTGAGAGCTACGGCTGAGCTGTAAGCTGAAGGGCCCAGCTGTGGGCGTGAAACCCCGGTGATTCTGCCTTGAATGTAGCTGCGTGTACCTCAGTTCCACATCAGTGATGAGAAGGTCAGGGTCCACAGAATCCACGTCGTCCTTCCGCTCCATAGGGGGTGGGATAGTATGGATGGCCCAGCCCCGGAGGGGGCACGTCACACGTGAGGTCCCCCGCTTGTGTGCGGTGGGACCCGGTACCCTCATTAATTCAACCACCCACTGGCTGAACCTGTACCGTAACATCTCCATAAAGTCCTTGCTTCACACAGATGTTCGGTTTTACTGTGTTAAAATAAAAACATTATTGTGGGGCAGTGAATGTGAGCATTCATACTTCTGAGCTGTAGCATTTTTAAATGCCACAGCTCCGATACTGTGGCAACAAAGGTTGTTCTTATGTTCCTATGACAAAATTGTGCGATGATTGTAGTGAATGTATTAAAATTCCCCATATTGTATTACACCCATGTTCGTCCTGCTGTTGAGGAGCGCTTGACGTGCGGCCGGCTGATGCCACGGATGGTTTTGTGTGGTCTTGTTTAATGTTTTATCAGCGCTCTGGTTAATTCACTTAAGCGCTTCATTAAGGGAGCGTGTGCTGCATACGGCCGTCCCCACAATCTGCCACCGCTGGCTGAGGTCACGTCCAGCCGGCTTGTTACCGTTGTTTGCTTCATCACCTACAAGGGAAAAACACACATGTTCCTCGGTAATAATGGAACCAAATCGCCCTGATAAACACTGACTCGTCAAATCACGACTGTCTTGAAGAAGAAAGATTAGCGCGACTTCCTTGATACAGTAAATGCGATAAACGGTGTTGGACAACAGAAGCAGTCGCTGGGGCAGATTCAGAACTCATCCCGTCTCCGTTAGCAAAGGATTACTGTCATGATGACAGAATTCCCAGTGGGATCTATAAATTCCGAAAGAGATAATCATAATACATTTCAGTAATTTGGCTTATGTCCATAAAACCGAGAAAACAGCAAATTCACTTCTAGTTACCTTAAAGGCCGTAACAACAGCTTGTAGCAGCTGAATGCACGTACACACACGCAGTTACTTCCCTCAAGGGCATGAACACCAGCGCGCAGCACAGGACAGACGGGTGTGAGGAGAGACGGGACTCTTTGCTGGGACTAATTTACCAGCAGCCAGGGGAAGCGTGAATGGACACGGCCCGGCAGCTGATCCGGGACCAGGGAGGGGCCCTCGGCGACAGACAGACACCGGCAAGGAGCTGAGGCAGCGGAACACACACACACACACACACACACGCACACACACACACACACGCACACACACACGCACACACACACGCACGCACGCACACACACACACACACACACACACACGCGCGCTCTTGTCTTTCACTTCCTTATCAAGGAAAGGCGGCTGCAAGTCAAGGATATACCACCAGCTGCAGCTCCTGTCCACGTGTGTTCCTTTCCCTTTTGTTTTTCTTGTAGTTCTTTTATTTATTTTTTTTATTTTGAGCATCTGTCGCCTGCTCTTTCTGCATGTCAGCGCCGCGTCCCCTCGGTGACAAGGGCAGCCCGTAGCGCCAGATGGACCTCCCACCACGCCAGCCCACGCGCCCGTCACCGTCACCGGCGCTGACGCTGTCACCGGTCACTGCAGCAAATGGCATTTCCTGCAGACAACGTTGCACGAGTTCACGCTGCTGATCCTCCACTAAACTGCTGCAGCGCGACACGTCGACGAGCACGGCGTGCGCTGGTGCTACAGGTGGATGATCAACACGCGCCGGAACACAAAACGGTGCCGCTTGCTCTCTTTTCACTGCAACGGCTCCAGGTGGAGGTTATGTTTGTCCAAACTCTGACGTCCCAGTTTGTTTTACTGTCAATTAATACATGCAAACATGTGAAGAGGCTTATGGTGGGAGGACTGCTCCATCTCTCTTATATTACACCTCGGCCCAGTCCATCAAACCGCGCTGGTACCACACAACGCAGTTCATCTGCCGCACAGCTGTTCCAAAGGCTTCGCCTGCATTTTGAACCACGTCCCACATGTGTCGCTGTGTGTTTTCAAACCCGCTGCGCAGCATTGAATTACATCAAAAGTGTCCTCATTGTTATGTCACGAACGAGTCTCTCTCCATGTGCCTGGCACAGCGGTGATGAAAGGCTGAATGGACCCACTGTGCTAATGTTGTTAATCCTCTAAGTGCTCACAATTCTAGCTGCCTTTCTCGTACCCTCACCAGGGAACACCTCGTGGACCTCACCTGCCAATCACCTGTTGCAACTGCGATGACACGCGTTGGGTTCTTCCATTTATAGTCGTGTATCTGTTGCGCCCCGCTGAGCGCAGAGGAAGAGCGCTCCTGCTGACGTAGCCTTGATAAAGTACAGTAAGAGACACCCAAACGGGGCTGTACGGGGAGATTAGGACTAAATGCAGCAGTAATTAGTTATGGAGGAGAGAGTTTCAGGTCAGGGTGTAGTGCACAGCTTGCCAGCAGGGGGCCGCTGCGTGTGCCGGCAGCTCCTTTCCTTCAGGGGCAGAGAACCTTCGAAACCCCCCCCCCCCCCCCCCCCGGCTGTAAGACTGGGCTTGTACTGTACAAAGCTGGTAATTGATCTCCAGGGCGAGCAAATAAACTGATAAATGCTGACACGTTTACTCAGTGGAGCCACATGAAGCAGCCAAAGCATCCAGCTTCTCCTCATTCTTGTACACAGATCTCAGATTAGACCGTTACACGTGATTAGCAACTCCAGCATAAAATACTCTAGTAGCACGCGCTATTGGTTTGTCGCACCTGCTAATTCATACATGTAGCATCTTCATAGTCCGGGGCAGCGGTCCTTCCCAGCATGTTGTAAACGAATGCACACGGATAATGAGCTCCGCTTTGGGCACAAGGTAGCATCACTACTAAAAAAGTGTTTTATTTGTCAAGCCACAAGTATTCACCAAGAAGAAAGACGCGGGATCATCCGGAGTTAAAGTCTAACTAAGGCGACTATGAATTATTCATGCCTCACTTCCTTTGGTAAATTGAAACAAATCCAGTGTTTGCTTGTAGGGTATACAGCGTCTGTACTGTAATTCCCTTCCTGTAAACCCTCAGTCATGCTCCATGATTAGACAACATCCTCCTCTTGCATTTCTGTTTTTCTGTCTTTCTCATTTTGCAGAGGAAATCAGACCGAGAGCGCCACGACCGCTTTGAATGCCAAGTGTCCACGTCGGAAATTCCTGCCCCCGCTGTGGAAATAATACTTGCTGAAAATGGCCGCATAATTCCACGGCGGGCCGGCTATTATTTTCATAAAAAGGCGCTAAGTCTGTCTCCTGCTGATCATATGAGACAAATTCACATCATTATCAGGCACAATTATTGGTTAACAGTCCATAGAATAAGCATTGATCAAACGGCACAAAGCGGCAGCTGCACTTGTTAGTCGCAAACTGTCACCCCGGGGATCCGCCTTTGGGAATCCACAGCCCCGAGGGCAAGACACTCAGCAACATTTGGCACAATGCAGCTTTGCCCCGACACATTCAGTCGGCCTGGTGGTGTGTTCGAGCCACTGCTGTCCACACAAACCGAGATGAGTGGAGCTGCTTGCTTGCATCTAAAATTAATTAGCTCACATTTACACAGTGACCTACTGGCAAAGTGGCCTTGTCAGCTACTTTCAGCTGTGGCCTCCCCCGCGGGACTTTATTGTGCTGCGAGCACGGGAGGCGTCCTGCCCCAAAGCCTCACGCCCCAAACACAGCATCTTAACCTTTTCCTCGGAGGAGCAGGCTGCTGCTGAATGCACAAAAGTGGCTTGACATTAAGGAAAGTGAAACCGCCGGCATCGGGGGGTGGGCTGGGCTGGGGTGGGGGGTCCAGGTGACGTCGTGTGAAGACCTTTAGCTGAGGAGTGCGTCAGCAGAAGTTCATGCGTACGGTCTGGACCTTGGAGGTCGGGATGAGTCCACTGCTCCATCACTGTCTCCGCTTTCACACACGAGGAAAAGGTTAGAAACCGACTGTCAGCGCTGATGGCTAAGAGCTACGCTACCGCTACGCTGCTGTCATCAGATGCTCCATGATGATAAAGCGAAGGTGAAAACATACTGTTCTTGCACCTTAAGGTTTAATATTTGGAGTTCAACACAGAAACTTTCTGTCTTCATGAACCTGCACCATGAACAGACGGGTCAGAGGCGTAACTCCTGGTTAAACTGTTTTTGGGTGAAAGCCTTAAATGTCTACGACACAAATGTGGAAGATCATCTATCATCATAGACATAAAGATAAATGTGATTATAAGCAAAGAGAAGTTTGAAACCATCTATTTGTTTTCAGTGTTCTAGTAGAACTAAAGAACCAGTAATTGTAGTGATTGATGACCGTCATGTTTTCTTCTTCTTTAATCTTCTAGTCTTAAAAATGTCCTGCATGTATAATAATCCCTCAGTAACCGGGCGCTGACTCGCCTCACTGAGCTTACTCCAACTCTTACCTCTTTTCCTCGGGGCCCCTCTGGATTTAACTGATGAATGATTTGCGTGTTCGCATCCGCTCGCTGATAGATGTTGCGTCGTAAAGGTCTCGAGCGGTTTCTGATTTACATCTGCAACATAAATGCCACCCAATAATTGTTGGTGCTGCTCATTACGGCTGCGCTAACTCGTTACGGAGACGAGCTGGCAAAGCATTTTTGGTAAAACATATGGAGCGGCGGAAGTGCTAACAGAACATTTTAGCAAACACGTTAGCGCCATATGCTAGGGCATTTACTCCTAGGTGCTGTACTGTATAGTGGCGCCCATTGACATGAGGTGTGTTACGTAACTATTCCAAGCAGTAATTGCTCCAGCAACAGATGAGGCTGCGTTTGTAACTTAGCGCCGCGGGACAACGCAGCATCTGCACGTCCTGATTCCTACCTGTGTCAGCTACTCTCTAAACCGCGGTCAGCTGGTTCGCTAGCCTTCGGAGCAGAATTTCATTAATCACACCTAATCCACCGTGAGCTTTAAGAACACAACGTACGTCAGTGAGGCTGCTACACACACACACACAAACACACACACACATCGGGCGTCCTGCTCGCACAGGAGTGTGCTCCGTGGAACACTTTGAACCAGTACAGCATCATTAGCGTGCTAGCTTGCCAGAGGCTATGGGAAAGGGCTACCGCACACAGCTCAGGCAGCTCAGTGTCTTCTGCAAAGCCCATGAGGTTCATTATAGAGACGAGAGCTCCAGTAGCCAGCACATTGTGAACCAGAGGAAAGTTATCATGGCGATGATTCAACTGCCTGTATCTCTCACTCAAAAGGGATTTCCTTTCCTTGGCTCGGCTTCCTTGGGCTCCTCTCACAAATGGCAGGGGAGACTCTCAAGGCCCTCGGTCATTATCCTAAAGGCAGCGTTACCGCTGGAAAAATCGACAGCCGCTTTCATATTGTTGAGGGCCCTCCAGCACAATGTATTTGTAGGCAAATTTATACACAGAAACCGACACAAAGGTGGATATTAGTTCGCATCACTACGAACACCTTCGGAGAAAAACACAGCCGGGCTGTTTATTCCGAGCATCCACAGCGTGCTGTGGTCCTCATCTATTCACGCTGACGGCTGGCTTCAACACACAGGTACAATTACAGTGGAATATCATTATCTCAAGGCATTTGCTGACCTTGACAGTGCATGAAGTACAGCTCCTCTCGTCTCCTCTTTTCCAACCGGAGAACAGAGCAGTAAGAACAAACACGTTGCCTAATCCATGCTGAAGTCAGCGCTCTGGAGAGATGAAATGCAAAAGGCAAAGCAACCCCCCCATCTTTTCTCCTGCACTTTCTTTCCCTCTCTATCACCTTCCCTGCTTTCTCTCTCTCTTGTCCTCTCTCTCTCTCTCTCTCTTGCCCTCCCTCCCATCTCAAGAATGGTGTCACTTTCACTAGTCTCACAGAAAAGTGCTGTCAGCGCTTGTCTCAAAGTGCTGAGAAATCTCAGAAAGTCTCTCAAAGAAACCGTACACTTGTCAACTCTAAGTGGTACATATCCGGTACACAGCAGCCTCAGAAAGTCTCAAATCTGCCACTAATGGGGCCCCTGCAGGATCTGCAGTGTCCAATGTCCAAGGACCAAAACTGTAATGTGACACTTGGCAACTTTTGGATGTAAATAGAATAAATTCTTCAGACGAATCTAGAACTGTAGATAGTGGTCCCTGTGCTTAATTGGTCCTGTTTGAACAACTTAAGTATATGATAAATAATCTTAGAAGTATCCTTCTACTTTATTGATTATAATATTAGTAGAAAATGTCATTCAAATGTGTCAAATGGAAATCGTTAATAGTTTATATTCTATTACTTGTTACTCTCTGTGTTCTTTACTTGATGTTTATCTTTAGTTGTTTGGATTATTGTTTGTCAATAAGTGAAATATGACATTATAGGTCAATTGTAACAGCAGCAAAAAAAAACAAATCAATGAATACGGCTATCTTACCATCAGGATACCGCGGCCAGCCTGCGGTCGGGTTGGATGGAGGTGCAAAGACTCACCGGAGAGTTTGATTTGACCTAAGTACCACAAACGTTTCTCACCGATGCAGAGTAACACTGGCCAACAGGTCCACGCGACTGCCACACAGTCTCAACAACTTCATGCCTTTAGGAACAGTAAAAGTAAAGCGTGCACCTAAACTGTGGCTGTGCTGTGTTTTGGGAAAGTCCCAAGCGAACGCCACTCACTCGCACCCTAATGAGTGAAGGATGACTGGCTGAAGTCCCTGCTTGTGTAAATCTGCTCCTTTTCTGGCTGGGTTTCCATCCCCTAATTAATTCCCATCTCTAAATGAAATTAAATGGGTTTTAGCACTCCTACACCATCTATATACTTTTCATTACCCCACAGTCTTCCATAATCATTAATTAGTTTGAGTGTTTTATGTATTTACTGTGATTTTTTTTTTTGATGAAATGCCAGTGAGGAAATAAGGAGGCATAAAGAAGAGAGAAGGCGAGCGAGGAGGGAGGGAGGGTAGAAAAACGTCCACGTGTCAATTATGCACTCGCATGATATCTCAAGCAAAGGATGCCAAGCGTGTGTATTATTTATCGACGCTAGCAGACGTAGTTCTAATGCAGCGAGAAGATGAGTAATCGTGGCCCTGGGCATGTCTGCAGTACAGTAGATCCCCAGCAAGTGCCAGGATGCCATTCATCCCACAGTAAATGTTCTCCTCTCTTTTGATATTAATCGTTGCTTCCATTACTAATGCAAATTTCCTTCTTTTTATTCCATTCTCACCACTATCAGTTCTGCCTCTCACTTTTTTTTTTTATACCAGTCTGCCTGTTTTTTTTCTTTTTAATGCTCCGCTCTCTGGCACCTCAAACGTGCAGACAGACAGTCGCAGGCCTGTCAAATCCAAACGTTACAACACAGAGTGGATAAATGAAGAGAAAGAACATCAGACGGCGTTTTAGTTTTTTTTTTTCACTCTACTGTAAATCTGTTTCTATTTTCATCTCGGGCAGAAATAATAATTAAAGACGAGAGGGAAAGGTCAGCGTGGCGGTACCTCAGGCAAATGTCAGGGTAAAACAGCCTCGCGTGCTCACTCCTCCCCGCTGCATTTACAGCGGGACTTTTAGCTGCTAACCTGTTCCCACTCTCACACAGTAAATGACCTCCCACCCACCATTTTGTTCACATCTACACACTCTACCCTGCTGCAATTTTCTCATGCAGTAGTGTGCTCCACTCCCTAAGCACCTTTCCCCACAATGGCCCACTGAATCATGTGACAGAGCCTCTCGAGCTGCTGTAATACCACATCTTTAGCTCATAGCCTCGACGAAAGGGGGGGGGGTAAAAGACCCTCCAGCTTCAGGAAGTGGAAGGTCTGATCGCTGCATCCCCCCCACGGGGCCGTGGACGCCCATCTCCTGGTTTCCACGCTCTGATATTTCACTGTATCCAGATGCCACATTAGAGGAGGCACCGGCGGCTCCGTCGCCCTCCTGGCGAAACGTGCCGTCCTCGCGGGGGGAAGATGAGAGAGGAGTCAAATGATCCGTAACGTATTATTGTGTCATTTGAAAAAAAGCACCGCCTGCTGCTGTTGGACGGCTTCACTGCACCGGAGTCTCCCCCCGCAAAGCATAAATACTATGGGTTAATGACAGCAGGCGACCCTCCTGGATTTGGACTTTTCAATGCAGCGGCTGCCGGTGCGTCACTTTATCCACCGCTCCTCCAACAGCCACATGGAGGTGTCTTACTCAAGGACACTTTGTTACGGATGGCTGCTCGCTTTGTGCCAATCGATTGCGTGACCTTTTGGTTAAGGGAAAAAGCTTTCTCACCTCCTGCCACCGACAACTGGCTGGTACTTTCTTCACCCCCCCCCCCCCCCCCCCCCACCCCCCACCCCCCCACACACACATCTATAAATGGCCGAGAAGGTGAACTTAAATGACACCTAATACCTTTAATGCGATCCCATTATGGCACAGATGTAACGCCTGCTTCCAAAAACGTGTGTCAACAGTAGTTTCCGTGATCCGATTTGCACCAGGAATATGGTGAAATCTTGACAGGTAATCCTCTTAACGGCGTCCTCCTCACGTGACGCCATTGCCCCGCTTGATCTCGAGCGTTCAGTCAATCAAGTCTGCAAAATAAAAGCAAAACGATTCCTCTGAATGATTGTGAGATGAAGGCCAAAATGCGCTCTCGCTTCGGTGGATGAGGAGAGTGAAATGGAGCCAAGCTTTCTTCTTTCTCGCAACTGGAGGGAAAACCTCTTCAAGCTAATGTTAAGAGCCGGTGAGGGAGCTAACCCCAACCCGTCCCCAGCACACAGGTATTAATATTAATAATAATGCATTCCGGGCTCATCGGTTTATTTATCTGTCCTGTTCTGCAGGTGAATGAGGAGTCAGGCTGGGTTTTTGCATGGTTAATTACTCTCAGTTGTCCCAGTTAATCCGTGAGCAGGGAGGTACAGGCAGATGCAGTGAAGTGTGCTGCTGCCAAAAATGCACATCTGTGCTCCAGGAAAAAAAAAAAGTGCACATGGAGGGAAGAGAGGATATTCATTGCTGTGCACACACTTTTCCTAGGTAGATGTTTCTTGGCACTGGCAGGTGTAATTTAGATGGGACTGCATATTGCAGAGTCTTGGATTGGTTTGTGGGAGGTAAGCAGAAAAAGTCCGGAAGCATAACTTCTTAAAGTTTGGAGATGACGTACACAGAATGAGCTCATTGTCGGGCTGTGATGTAGACAATAGGAATAATGCTTCCAGGCTTGAGCTGAGATTTTATAAAGGATGATTTCTCAAGAGAAAACACAAATGTGTAAACCATTTTCTTAAGAATGGTGCAATTAAGGCAAATAAAAAAATAAATAAATAAGCCCTCTGTACTCTTGCCTCTCCTCCGCTGCAGCAATTCTTCTTCATTAGGATGGATTTATTTTTTTGAAGATTATAACTTATCCTTACAAACAAATAATTGCAATATACCCAACTGGGAATTGCAGATATTTTAATCAGTGATAACCTCAAGTTTTGACATGAAAAAGTTACCCTGCTGCATTCATTTCTTCAGATTTACGCATATTAAGTGTGCATTTCTGTTATTGTCTTCACCCCCTCGATGAATAACAAGCAGTGCGGTTGGAAGGCAGCTGAAGCACCCAGACGTCTCCAGTAGAAAAAGTGGCCTATTCGTCAGCCAATAATTAATTTCCTCCTGCAGTGTAGTGCCATCATTCATGGAGTTGGGGGTCAGGAGCAAAAAAGTTTGCAAAGTTCATAATCGATACGTCTCGTCTGCACTCATGCCTCGCTTTTACGACCGCTAGTGTGTGTGTGTTCTACTACTAGTACAAACATAAATACAGATAATTAAAAGGGTGGGAAATGCATCTGTTTCAAACCATCAATGCCATAAATACAGCAACAATGGAATAAACGGAAGCGATAAAGCTGCAGAGCATTTAAAAGAGAGATGAGCAATTTTAAAATAAACTACGACATTAACATAGAGGTTAAAATGCAACAATAGACAGGAAATAAACAACATGATCATTGCTGATAAAAACTATTTCATTTTAATTCAATAAAATCATTCTGTGCTATGGAGGACAGGCAGTAGCTACTTACATGAAGCGTCCAGTTTAAGGACACGTACAGTAGCTACTGACTCATTGTACGTCTGCTTCACGTGTTCGTTTAACCAGATCTTCAGCTCATTCACCGCTGACGCGTGCAGTCAGACCAGCAGTGAAACGATACGATGTCCAAGAGGAAAGTCGGTCACTAGATGGCTCCTCTCATTCCCTGTGTGAGCACATGTGCCGTCCACACACACACACACACACACACACACACACACACACACACACACTCTCATAACCACACAAGTGTGAAGCGCGGTCCCCTGTGCCCGTCTGACGCAGTGAGATGTGTCCATCCGTGGCTAACGCCATCAGCGTATGCTACAGAGCGCTGATGGCATTTTGTCCCGTGCTCTGTTTGCCTCCGCTCTCCCCAGGTGCAGCCCAATGACCCGTCTCTCCCCTCACGCTGGCATCCAGAGACAGAGGGGGCCCCTCCGATGTGACATCACTCCGCCCCGGCCTCCTAAACGCCGTGCTCCATATTTACACAGGACAAACAGAGGCAAAGACGCTGCCCGTTCTATGTTCTATGAAATATTAAACTGGGCAGAAGATTTCAAAACGTCTCAATCCAAGGAAAGAAGAACAGCTGCAGTATATTCATGATGTGGAGTCCTACGTCTTTACAAACAAACTGCTCCTGCACATTAACAGTGTGATGTGGAATGTAGGTCATGTCTTAGTTAAGTCTCTGAGTTAAAACCCGTGACTTTGAGGTTAAAGTCTGGAGCATCTGCTCCTCGAAGAAGAGCTGCTGTTCATTGAATTAGGACTGAATAGAGTCATTACGTCACCGCTGCCTCGTCTCCCTCGGCGCTGGAACCTCGTGCATCTTCCCATTTTAATTTAATAAATGAATAATCCAGACTTTTATTGAAACACCCCAGAAGCTGATAGTGACATGTCAGTGTAACAGTTCACAGTGGCTCCTGCGAAAACGACCTCACACTTCTCATGCGTACTTTGTTCTGCCTAATTCTGACTCGTACGACGAGGATTCTTAAACGGCATCTTCTATTGTGTCCTCCCTCCTCCTCGCGCCCATTCTTCCCACCTAATTCCTCGCTCCTCCTCCCCCGCAGCAGCGTCGTGACCCGGCCTGTCAGCGGTGTCAGCCGTAACTCTAAAAAATCTCAAAAGCGCTCGTCCGGCCGCGCGCCGTGACAAGATGATTACCCTTTTCATCACAACTGTGAGGTCTTAACATGAGCTGATTCCTCTCCCCGGAAAGTGTGAGGGGTGCGGAGAGACGGGGGGAGAAGGCAGCAATCTGACAGAAAGGACGCCAGCGCCGAGATGCCGGCACTAAAGTTGGGACGAGGGGAAAAAGATGCTGAAGCGACTCAACGTCTGGAGCCGCGTTAACGCAGCAATAACAGCATAAACAGCATAACCAGCATAACCGATAACACACAGGCCCCGCGGCAGATTCGTAGATTTATCAAAGTAGTAATTAAAGCCATTGATTCATATGGCATCATTATCAGCCAGAAGGTGTAAGCCAATGAAAAATCAACATGCTAATGAGGTGTTAAATATTTAACACCCATTGTCGCCACTTACAAAAAGAAATTACAATGTATCGCAAGCTGACTCATCAAATCTGGTGATTTACCTACAGTAAACTTTGGGTTTCAGAGTTTTGGGTGATGAGCTCAAATCGGCTGCCATCTGTTGCATGTTGAACTCGTTATTCATGACGTGATGACGTGTCATGATGGAGCTTCCTCATACGTCATGTGGGATTTGTCCTGGTCCTACTTGAAGGTGTCTGTTTCCATGCAATAGTGTCACAGTTGAGTTTGGAGGTGAAGGTAGAATCTGCTTAGTTAATTATTTATTTATAATATTGTTTATACTAATGGGAACAATTGGATTTTCGAATCGGATTTCTAAACGGATACTTTCAAACACAGGATCTGTGTCTCAAAGCGGTCGAATCTCTCAGCTCCTCGTTGCAGCTCATCATGTGACCATGGCAACCAGGAGATTCACGCCGCGACGCAGGGGCTGCTTTCACCCGTGTCTGAACGTGGCGTCGGGGAGGTGAAAAACCACGACACGCACTGTTGCTTTGAAGGCGAGCGGCTTCGGCGACTCCGGCGCCGATACGGATCCTCGCTGTCTTCTGTTGGCTTCGCCTTGTGTTCCAGCAGCATTTTTTTTAACTCAGATTCCATCAGTGCCACTAGATTTTGTTGCCGGCCGCCATCTGCTTCTCTCGGTTACCGTGCGGATTAATGGTCAGGGCTGAGACGCCACTGAATCCTTCCCTCGCTGCCCATTATTGCTAATCCTCAGCCGCCACCTCGCGTCCCCTCAGTCTGATAAATGTGTGTTTATGCATGCGTGCCCTTGCTTTGCCAGCAGCGATGAGGAAGCTGCGCTGTTGACAGCGGCCCAGTTCCTCCAGTCCCTCCACATGTGGTTCTGGATGTGAGAGAGATACTGTATAAAGCACATCAAAAATGAAGGGATCATAAAAACAGCAGG
Source organism: Betta splendens (assembly GCF_900634795.4). NCBI lineage: Eukaryota > Metazoa > Chordata > Actinopteri > Anabantiformes > Osphronemidae > Betta > Betta splendens. Next base: position 22,523,823 of record NC_040882.2, on the reverse strand, counting down.
AAACACTCTTATCACTCAGAGTATTGATTTAAATTGCTGATAAAACCAGAGATGTCTCCTCTAATAAAGGCAGATTAATGACCTCTAGCGCCACAAACACACATTTCCTGTCTGTAATGAATACTCTTGATTGTTCACTCTAATATGGGCTAAAGCCTGTAATAGATCCAGTGGCTGCAGCAGCTGACACTGGACCCTAACGACGCGCTTTAGCCTCACTGATAATTAAAAGATGCATTGATCTCTCTTTGCATCGCGCGGACACCGCCCTTCAGGATCCAGTTCCTATTTCCTGCTGGATTTATTTATCGCCCACAATGCCACTGGGGCGCTATCATTCACAGCGCAAAGAGGGGAGAGCGCTCCAGAAACAAGTTGAGGGAACGGGGGGGCGGCGCTCTTTGTGCTCCTGCGTCAGCGCTCAGACGGATGGAGCCATTAGTGGACACGGGAGCACAGCTCAACCCCTGTTACTGTGTGAGGACAGGTGAGATGGTGACGTGGTTGCAGGGGAACTGACCCAATCCATGTAACACTCCTGCTTCCTACTAGATTGTGAAGTCGCTGTAAAGTATTTTACGCTTGTGAGAGAAAATTAGAAAGCGAGAGAATTAGGCCAAGGGTGTTTGTGCTTTTCATGTGTTTTTATCTCTAATCCCATTAATTTGGTTGTGGTGAAATCAAAGGTGCACACGCGTTTGAATTGGCGATCGGGCCTTGGGAAATTAACTGTGTGAAACTGTAATGGAATGATGCCTCGAAAAGTTGTAAGACAATTAACAAAACGCCGTTATACTTTTCAAATGCACACGCAGAAGAGCAGCGCGTTGAGACAAACACGCGAAGCCACGCTGCACCTGTACGAACGTGTCCGACATGGAATTATTCCATAGGTATAAATACACGGGCGCCGCATACACGCGACTGCACACAGCCTGCAATTATGTTGATGCGCTGCTAATCAGCAGTCGATTACCCTCGGTTCAGTGCCCCTCGCGTTCCCCGTGTACTTTACCTGTCAGGTTTTGAAATTGTTGACAGCTAATCTATATTTTACTTCAGGTGCGAAGAGTGAGAGGCTGTTTTTCATTTTGCGGGTTTGATAAAAGGAAAAACATTTATATTTTCGAATGGCACAATCTTATCAGTCTTTAGTTTTAGATTCCTCCACTTTCACCCGTAAAAATAAAGAAAAAGTCATTATCGCAATTTCTGTGAAACTGGGTCATTTATGCAAAAATATGTAAATTCATGTTTTTTTGCAATGTACCTTCTTTATCTTAAACGTGAAAAAAGAATCCCAGCCACAAGCCAAAGCATCTTGAATATCGCTGGCTGCGCGCCACCGCTAGGAAATGCAAACGCCGTCCAAATGCTCTTCCTTCTGGTGGCGCGAGCAGCTTCTTTCATGCTACAGCTAGTTGATTAGTTGATGCCTGAACCGAGCACCTTCCCATCAGCCACGACGAGCGCCAGCCACAATGGCTGAGCACACATGCCCACTCAGGGCTGATGAGCGCCGGCTCTCTGGAGACAGCTCGGTGAGAACAACGAGTCGGAATATTCATGCCATTGAGCAAAGGGCTTGGAACCGCTTGAACTGCGCCGACTGTTGTTGTCGAGTCGTGATGGTGACAATTACCAAACAGAGGAGTCACGCGTTTCAAATGGGGCCTGCTTCATCGTCCAATTAATGCTAGGACGCTCCCAGCGAGTTCCCGGCGTTAGTGCGGCTGAAAGGTTATCCGTGCAGTTAGGCCCGGCGCCCGCCCGCGCGCTAGCTAATGGCGCTGCCGCTCCTGGAGCCTGTTCGCTAGCTGATACGGAGACGGCAACCATGAAACGCGCGTTATGCAGAGAGAGAGGCGCTCGGCGAATTCACAGGAGGGTCGTTAGAGGCGCGGGTCGCCAAAGATTTCCTGATTCATGGCGCTCTCCCCCTCTTTTTCCTGTGTGTGTGTGCTACTGATGTTCACATTAGCAGCCTGATGCAGTAAACAGTCCAGTGGGTGTAAACAGGGACAAACACCCTCATCAGTGCTAAAGCTAATTTGATTTTAAAACGCATGAGGCGACACATGACTGGGTGACACAAACTCCACCTGGTGTTTAGAAAGTCACGTTGTGAAGGCTTCACCTGATCTGATCCAACTGTTTAAACCGATCCTGTTCGGTCGAGTTTTTTCATGTCTAGAGTTTTATTCAAGACAGGCAATTAAAGGAAATGAAATCAAGAAAGTGCGAGTCCGGCCCGTCCACGGTACCGAGCGCTGACGTACAGGTGCTCCTCGACTCAACAGCTCTACAAACAAGCCTCGTCGTCCTCCAGCCATTCTTGCCATTAGCACCGGCTCTTTCAGGGCTATTTATAGTGGGCTAACCTTTTGTTACTGGGCCCCGTCCAAGCACTCTCTCCAGCCCTGTCACTTAGCTGACCTCCAGATCGCCACAACCCTTCCAATCTGAAATAGGAAGCGATAATTATGCCGACTGTTCACTTCGCCTCATTGTTGACCCTCCGGGGGCCACATTCTCATCTCAGCTGGCCAATGAATATGACTGCCAACGTCTGGCTTCCACAGTGAATTACCTCTCATCGTGCTGTTTTTTATGCTTAGCTCGGCCTTGGGGACCTTTGTGACAGCACTCGCAGTCATGTGGTGGGAGAATGGTGTATCATTCCACGGTGCATTAAAGGCCACAGAAAGAAAAGACGCTTCCTCAAGTTTGTCTTAATGACCTCAAGGTATCTTCTGAATGTTCGCAGGGCGGCCAAAGGCATAATATTCCTTTATACTGTGATACGGCTGCCAGTAATTTTGAGTTGTGGTTTATACTGTAGGTTGAGCCTTGCACTGATCTGAGCAGCGCCACGCTGAGACCCGCCAGCACCGAGCGCACACAGTCGGGTGGATGGTCCCTCACTGATGTCCTGGTGATGCAGCAGTTTTCCCCGACTGAGCATGTGGAGGTTCCATTTAACTAATAGGCTGATATTTAAATGCGTGTCGAGAGCAGGCGCTTGTGTTCCAAACAGGCGCATCATGAGCCGCTGACCTTTTCTTAGGAGCGTGTGCGAACGGGCGCTTGACGTCCGCTGAACCGCTGAGGCTGATGCAGACTCTGCAAACGCGCCGCTTTGCACAGATCTCCTGTCATCGCTACGACTAATACCTGGACTGTAGCAGCAGCAGCTGAGCAAGGATGCGTGTCTGCATTGGTCATGATGGGAGTTTGGATGCTGCAGCAGTGGAGAGTTCTCCCTACAGTAACTCTCTCCGCGGGGTGTGGTCGGTTTTGTCCTGGGCTCATGATTTTAATTCACTTTAAGTCTTAGTGTTTTAATCTACATGTTAATTAGGTTTGTTCAAATTGTACTAATTAGATTTTAGATTTAAGTTTTAGCACCATTTGTTTCCCATCAGTGATAATGAATTGTTTTGTGTTTTCATTAGTTATAGTACAATTACATACAGCATATATAGACCTTAATGGCTTATGTACAGTTACCATGGTTACAGGTGCTCTCCTCTACACTATCAATGACTGTTGAAGGTATGTTTCATTCTACACACCTCATCACATTAGTCATATTCACTTAGCAATGCATAGAAATGAGCCCTTGAACTAAGAGCAGCCATGAGTTAAATCCTGTAACTAATATTTTGTACTGTATACCCAGACTCCAGCTATAGGAAAGAAGTTGAAAGTTGCCCTTTAAGACCTTTAGAATAGTTTCTAAATGTATTTGGGCTGAAAACACTGGAATATGTGGGCGTATCATGTATAGAGAATAATAATAATGCGCCTACATCTCCAGCGTGTGAGCTCACGATCACATATGTACATGTGTAAAAGGGCCCCTTTTGTTTTTCACACCATCACTAAATTTTTATTCGAGTGCCGCTTCTCTATTGTGTTTGTGGTGTTTTTTGGTAGTTTGTACCCATCATCCACTTCATCACCTCTCCGCCATTTCTAAGTGCTGTGTTTTACCACACTTATTACCATTTCGGGGCCGGGCAAGGGAGGAAGGGAACATTAGCCGAGCGAGCAGCAGCACCGCCCGTACAACAAATCAGCATCACTTGGTATGCATGTGGTGGCCGGAGCTATCGTGTTATAAATTGGCATGTGGCAGCGGGCCAGCAGTGCATTGCATTAGCAAGACGCCCTGAGTGTAATAAAAGGCAGTGGAAGGAAAGAGAGCCAAATAAATAAATAAATAAATGGGGCAAGGCGCTTTCTCTAGATTGAGATCTTAAAAAGGCGGAGCTGGTAAACAATATATGTGGGCACCGGCTCAGACCAGCTGAGACGATGGTATCAGCGCGCAGGATTACGCCGGCCCAAATGAGATGGCATTCACTTTGACGAATAATTCCCTGCTGCCGTATGCATATCGCAGACGGAGACGGTGTTCCAGGCCGGATGCCTGCGTCCGTAGCCCTGAAGGCATGGAAGAAAAACCTACAGCAAAGCAATCAGCCCCGCGCGCTCGCGGCTGCACAGAGAACAATATGCCCCCCTCAATGTAAAGCTTCTATTGTTGCTGATTTTGAGCCGTTTGGGTTCATGCTCTTTTTTTATGCCGCCCTCAGCTCGTTCCTGTAACCGGACAAAACGCCTGATGAACAGCGTGTGAAGCGCGTCAGACGCGGCGGCTGACTTGAAGTCGCACCGCGCGGGGCCTCGGGTCGCCATCCTCAGTCCACTCTGCCCTTGGTTGTTTTGGCTTTGGAAACAGCAGGACACATGCCAACAGAATAAGCAGCACCGCTAAGTGTCTCCTCCATCCGCAAATAAATATGATTAGTTTCACCCTCTCCTAACCCGACGCGGCGCCATTATGTAGATCGCACCCGAGACGATGGGAGACAGAAAAGGTGTTATGTGCACAGGATGATTTTATGGAAATAAGAGAGCGTATGAATTATGATAATGTAAAGAACCCAGTTGGATGGTAGAGTTCAAAATAATATTGTATGTGCTCAATCTCCCGGTAATAATCATCAGCGGAGCAGCTCCGGGCTGTATATCAGTACCAAATCAGTTATTAGACATGCACTTCCTGGTCTCTGGCTTTAGGAGGAGGAATTTCATAAATAACTGACTACAGAGCTGAATTAGTCCATTAAAATGATCACATTCTGATTTAATACTCGAGGCGTCGGTGAAGGCGCGTGAGGTTTATAGGGAGTCCGAGCAGTTTCATTTACAGCCGAGGACCCGTTTAACGACTGGGACGGACTCCTGCTTTGATTAGATTTTGTTGTGACTGTTGAGAGAGAACGCGTTTCAGTGGCTCTCTGTCAATCACAGCCGCCGATGGTCCTTTAGGACATTGTTCATTCTGCGTGTGCTCTAACTGTCTCGGGAAGGTCCTGCATGTACGCTTTCATTCTGTTCCATTAGCGGATCAATTGTGTGGCCACGAGCGATCACTCACGTCACGTTCGGTGCATCCAGTGGACGCTTGACGTCCAGTGTCTGACCAAAACAAACTGCACTAACGCCATAGTTGCCCAAGGCTTCGTTTTTTCTGTGTAGATTCAAAACAGATGTTAAAAACCACGTTCCATTTTCCATTGCTTTCTTCTAGGATTTTCAGGATTTTTGAAAATGCTAAAAAGCATGTCTTTATTATAAGAAGTAAACATGAGGCACTCACAGGGAAAACTGTGATCAATATGATCCAGCTTCCTCATCAATGATTCAGTGCTACATACGCAGTGTGTGTTATTTGGCTCATCTTACATCATAGGATTAAAACATTTTCTGCGTGTAAATCGCGTTTTGCTGTGTTTGACCAATCTTTTGTCATTAAATGAAGACTTTATTAGTAGGACTCAAACGCACCCTTCTGACCAAAGCAAAGGAGCTTCGTAAATGCGTGACATGCAGCTGCTCTAGCTTCGTCCTTCACCTCCTCGACATTTCCTCTGTGAATCTCTGCTGGCATCATCATATTCTACGTCCTTAACCGTCAGTTCCATGTAACATAATGATTGACTGTCATAATTTTTTGTGGTGCGAACGGTTCCAATTTAATAACTTTGGTGACGGGGTGAACAACAGTGAGAGCACAGTAGAAGTTCCTGACTCTACCTGAGACATCAGAGCCGGTGCGATGCAATTTTGATATCTGTCACTTTCTATTTAGTATTTCCAGCCCATCACCTACAATCTCTCTATCCACGAACGAGGAAATGCAGTTTCACACACGCGAGGCTTCAGCTGCTGCCCTGGTGGGACTGCTGGCCTTGCTTCCTGTCAGTATGGATTTAAACTTGGCAGAAGTTCTGGTATCAGATGAGGAACTGTCAAAATCATGAAAAATATGATCTACAACAATCTACAAAAAGGCAGAACGCGGAGCTGGTTTTGGTGCGTGAATGGAAAGCTAAACGCCTGCATGTAACTTTATTAAAGATGCTCTTGTGTGATATATTTGATCGCCCATGTTTGTTGCAGAAGCAGGCCCACACTGTACTGTAAAACCCACAGATCCTAAAATGGCAGAATTTCCAGAGAGAATAGGCGAATAGGCTTAGATAAGACCTGGTGGTGGACAAACCTGACCCTAGACAATGCCCCAGATGTTGCATCAAATCCCCAGAGGAGACATAAAGGTGGAAGCAGTCAACCAGAGCAAAAATGTACTTGCAACGAGGGAGACTCTGGTGCAGGAGCCTCTGTTACTCCCACCTCCCTGCTCTGGATCAAGTGATAGGATCTAAGCTTTTTACATGTGTAAGAGAGTAGATCCACAGACCAACGGTCGTGGCCCTGGAGCCACATACAGTACAGTGCCAAGCCCAAGCTATGACCTCCGCAGTGATGGTGGTTAGAAAATACAGGGGCGTGACCGAGGCGGGGGGCCCAGGGAGGCACTGGCCCTATACTGACCAGTGAGTGAGACACATTTAGGATGCATATACTTAAACAGAATAATAACAGTCCCAAGCACACATCATGGTACTCATGGCATAAGTATTTGGCAGTTTAATCCCCATCCAGAAAATAGGGCCGCCCTCATTTGTAGTATGAATTTCCGAGAATCACATAAAACTGTACATAAGTAAATTGCGCTTGCTCGTGTTTGTTTATTTACCTCACGCACAGGCGTTAAATTGGCCGTGCAGTGACAGGATTTATGCTTCATCAACACGACGTGATTAAAATTTCCCAAATCTGTTAATTAAACATGTCCAGCAAAAGCCTTAGATTTCGATTATAGTATTATTTAATCTGATTACGAATGAAGCCCTCAGACTTACAGACTAAGTCTCCAAGGGCAACGACAGGCCAAAGCTCTGGGAGCAAAGTCTACATGAAAGGCACATTTTATTGGCTCGGTACATTTATTTAATAATCTCCCAAACTTGTGCACGGTTTGTATTCACAAGGTCTTGACTTGATGACGTCCTTCATTGTTTCAGTCAGGACGTAGATGTGAGTGGAGGAGCCTTGAGATTCAGTGCAGTGCAACAGTCCAGTTGACATTCAGCTGGTGTAAGTTTCCTGTTGAAATATCGAGTGAGCGTCTTGTTTTAATTACGTTACATTTCCAAGTGTCAGCTTGGGTGTTTAAGTAGCCATAAAGTAACATGATAAGTTAGTGCTTAGCACCAATAATTTGGTAAACAACTTAATATACAGTCAGAATGTAATTAGTATTTCCTGAAATTAGCTTTATTTATTAGCTGGTATTCATTATTTATCAGTTACAACTTCAGTAAACCCATTTAAGTCACACAGTCCCTTCAGATGCTTGATGTTTCACATAATTTGGTAGCTATCGATTGGACAGATAATGTGAGCAGAGCTGCCTCTCTCCGTCTCTGACTGCTCCGACCACACCAGCCCACTTGCTGGAAGACTGTGCACTTTCCACTTTCCAGTATGTATTTAAAAAATTCCCCACGCGCACACACACACAGACACACACACACACACACACACACACACACACACACACACACACACACACACACACACACACACAGACTGGTACCACGGGTCCATGACCTGAAGCACATGCTCGTTTTGTAACATTAGCCCAACAAGCTGTTGCCCATCAAAGATCTTAGTTTGTTTTTCAAGGATCGTCTCCAAAGCCACTTACTGCGCTTTACTTTTAACATGACATTTCTTTAACTCCACATAATATAGGGGTAACCTGCACTTGCATAACAATGAGATTTAAAACATGATGACGTTTAGGTTCCAGTGCTGCACAAAAGCAACTCATCAGATTGATTAAGCAGCTTCAGCTAAAGTGCAGCTGACAGTAAAATTAGATTCAGACTTTTATTTATCTTAAATCTGCTGAGTTTGTATTTATAGTCTAATTGTTTTACCAGTCTGCTCAGCGCTGCATTAGCACCAGGCTGCCTTTTAGCATTTTACTGATAATGCTTTCAGCATCTGATGCATAACGCTGTGCAGACTGCAGGTGAGTGTGCCGGAAAACTAGAGCCTAACCTTTCCATTAAAGGACTTAGGCGCTCCAGAGTGATTGAAGTCCATTAAGAACAGACATTCTGCAATAGATCCAACCTGGGACACTGAAATCAGCACACTTTGATCCTCTGTGACCACTTTTTCTATTACTTATTGATTTCATTTCTCAGAAACCGCCTATTTCTTTTTTTCTTATAAAATACATGATGGATAAATTAGACTGAGAACAAAGTTACTCATGCATCTTTAAAGAATTTATATTTACCTAAGTTCTACATATAATTGAATTTAATTTTTTTAATTATACTGTTTTGTGTGAGTTTCTGCCTCTTCAGCCCTGAAGGGAGCCTTAAATACAAACAGATCATTTGTATCAGTAGACAGGTACTGAGCTGCTACCACTTCACTAAATTCATTATGGATACAAAATCCCATATTGTTTGTTTATTTTGGTGCCTGAGAAAGTTTAGGTGAACAAATTTCTAAATAATCAACCTCATCTTTGTTTCTTCTTCTTCATGCAGCTCAACCATTCATAAGTTAGACTTTATTCCAAACTCCTCCCTGGATATGACTCATTATTCAGCGTTGCTAATCTGGCTCCTTACGAAGCGTCATGTCTCATGGGCCACAACTAAAACCACTTTCCACTCACTCGTCTCAGGACTCGGAGCTACTCTGCATCAAATTGTTGTCTTAATGACGCTGAACTCTGTAGCATTCTTTGATAGCTATAATAATCTTCCAGGCAGTTATACCACACTGCTGTAGTCGTTTACTTAAATACTACTTGCAGCCATATAAACATCAGCTTAAATGTGTGTGAGTCAGTTAGCTACATCTAGGTGATAATATGCACATGATAAAACACAAAAAGCAACAAATTTAATATTTGCAGCTTCTGCACTAAGCTTGTTATTGTCTCTCAGCAGCTTCAGTCTGATGCCATAGAGCGGTTTATCCTCAGCGTTGTGCAGCCGACGGAACCTAATCAGACACAGGTGAGGTAGGAAGAGAAAGGCTTTTATTGCGCATACATACATCAATGAGAATCCTGTAACACTTTTAAGCCAGTGGCATAAATGTTTTAGGCCCAGTGCAGAAACCAATCAACATAATCAGCAAAAGCAAAAACATGAAAGATGGAAAAAATAAACTCTCTTTGAAATACTAGTTGTTGGGTCTGAAAATACCACAACAGCACTGATACATACAGAGACGAGAACAATATAGCACACTGAGAGCCAACCAGAGATTTTACTTGGCCAAGGGGAGTTCGCCTGAGATCTTAGCGTTGTAAGCGCTTCACTCAGAGACCAACCAACTCCAACTTACTTCCCCAAAGCACAACATTTTATTGAAGCTTGTACACGCCTCCATCATCACATCATCACATCATTGCTGAACATGCGGAAACACACACATTAGCATAGCAGTACTCCTCCAACCCCTATTGTGGTTTTGAACCCCTACGCCTGCGTAGGAGCACAGAGCAAATGGCAAATGTGACAAAATTGTTCTTCGTATATGACAATACTTGAAAACCTGTGGTTAGAAGTCTGTGCACCTGTCAATGGGGTTATAAGGCACAGCAAATGCAAACCATGAATGGAACATGTATAAGGTACAGTAAATGATACATATAAATGATTAGATGAATATAATAAATGAGATGAATAATAGATGTAAATATATTTTCTCCAACACTAGTAGTGTTTGGACACGAGCCTCTGTTATAAATGATGATTTTATAGTTTAGTTTTGCTTTTCTTAAACCCACATGTGCAGTAATTTTTCTTTTAATCATCAATGAGGTGAGCTTTCACCCAAATGTCTACTTTCCTTATTCTCGCCCCAAACATGTCAGCCAAAAAAAAGGCGAGGGCTCAACAGACTTTATTGACAGTACGTGCCCTTTGCACACATAAGCCATACGTCTGAAATATCAGTCTGAAACGGACTTGTCAGAGCTGTCACCGCAAACAGCCTATTGTCAAAATAGATAGTATTCAGGGCCATGGCACGGCTGCATTCTGTGTGCGGATGTCCTGAGCTGTGTGTGTGTGTGTGTGTGTGTGTGTGTGTGTGTGTGTGTGTGTGTGTGTGTGTGTGTGTGTGTGTGTGTGTGTGTGTGTGTGTGTGTGTGTGTGTGTGTGTGCGTGTGCGTGTGTGTGACCTTAAAACGCTCAGTTCGCGCACGGGGATCTTCAAACTAAATTTACCGCGGCCGCCGGTGCAGGTTAACGCTGTCCCGCCCATCTGCTGTTTTCTAATCATCCCCCGTTAGCTATGAAAAAAGGGGGGAGCGGAGGAATACGCCGGTGCTGTGCAACAGCCATCTTTTTCCATTTACCCCTGCGCTCTCCTGGCCATTTCGCCATCATTTGTGAAATCAGCTGTAGCAGCGGGAGGAGAGTTTGCACAAAATGTACTTCCTGGAGTGTCTATTTCATGCCGAGAGCGGAGGAGACAGCGGCGGCGGCTGAGCAGAAAAAGTGAGAGGGAGAAAGGTAATGAATAGAACAGTGGGAAAGCTAGCTGGAGATGGCCCCTGAACATTTGTCACTCCAATAGGAGTTGTCTGTGTTGTGAGATTGGATTTTGGTTTATTATTGTTGTTTTGCAAAAAAGGTGGTGTCACTGTGTGTCTGGATGCCAGCGCAGCGCGGCGTTCCTGGCGGAAAGAGGAAGCGGGCGCTCGCTTCACGCTGGATCCTGTGGGACTCCGACAATAATACGTGACTCCTGCCCTTTGCTCGGCTCATGCGTGACTACAGAACGAAAGCAATCTAATCCAAAGGCCTATTCTGCGGGGGGCAATGGTGCAGCCGCGCCACCTCATTGGCCCTCCGGGGACGGGAATGGGCACGTGGGGCCCGTTGGCGGCAATAAATACAACCGCCAACAACAGCTGATTTCATGAGAAGAAGCCGGAGCCTCGCTCTGTGCCGCCCGTGTCCAGCAATGTATTCATGTGAAACCTCCTCAAGTTCGCTGCTCACCTTGATTCAGATTCAATTTTTCATCCCACTTAAATAATTGAGCTTGTAAAATCTGCTTGTTTATGCAGGAGACTGCGTTTCACTTCCTCTTTCTACGCCTCCTTCCCTCCTTCTGTTCATCCATTCTGTACGTTTCCTCCCCCACCCACCTCTCCTGCCTCCCCCGTTTCCTCTTGTCCCCCTTCTCTCTGGAGGAGCCCTCGGCTTGAAGCGCTCTCGAGAAAATGAAGGGGGCAAATATACATGTGTGATGTTCAGAACTGGATAATGGTGCACTTGTTCAATGTAATTGGCCTGGAAAAGCACTGTAATTTGTGACTGGAGAACCCTGACTTGACTTGAGAAAAATGTAAATGTGCAGCAGAGGAGCCCCTTGGTTAATCAGTCCTCACAAAGAGAATACTTTAAGTTCATTAGTGTTCCATTTGCATATTCACCCTCATAAAGGAAGTGTTAATCCCAAATGAAATTGTGTGGTTCTATCATAAAAATGGGCTTATTTGACGTTTTCCCTCTATTGCCTCAACCGGAATGTGTTTGTGCGATCGCGCTGCAACGTGGCGCCTCTCCTTTCGTCAATATCCCGCGTTTTCTGCAGCTGTAACAGGGTTCCATTTAACTACGATCTCCATAGATACTGTATGTAAGTGTCAACACATTCTAAGTGGTTGCGAAGGGCGATCGAGTGCCAGGACAGAGTCACGTCCAGGCAGCAGCGGGAGGTTGTGGCCAAAACACTGGCCTAAAAAATATCAGTCAAGACTTAACAAAGGACTCAAGTCTCAGAAAAATATAACAATAAACTACTATTTGCTTGGAAGCTTCAAGGGCACATTGCAGTATTACAGTAACTAGTTGTAGAGCTCATGAACATCCTTGAGCTTTTCCACTGGGTTCTGCAGAATCTTAGCTGACAGCATGTACTGTATGTCCCAGGAACTGTAGGCAGTCAGACGTGCACATATTGGGCACAGAATATTTAAGATTTCAATCTCATACACAAATCTGCGGCTGGTATTTGTTTTAATGCTTATTGGGGCTAGAGAGAGTGGTCTCCGTTTGGCTTGTCGGCGCTGGCCCTCCCCCAAAACATCCTTCTGGACTCATCGGTCCCGGATTCCTGGACGTTACCCACACTCCAGGAGGAAGTGATGGCGAGAGAGTTGAAAACAAAGCCATCAATGTGATTGGTTGTTTGGACAGAGGCCAAAGGGAGGACAGAAGGTGGGAGGGAAGGAGGGACAAAAAGGGGAGGGGGAGTCTGCCTTCAAGCCTTTTAAGTGCCCTCTGGAGAGGTCATGATGCCAAGTCTGTGGGGCGTCGTGGTACCGGCGCCCAGCATGTGTGAGTTTCCTTCTGTAGACCTGTCGCTACTGATCTGTGTTCATCTGTCCATTTGTCCCGCGTTTGTACCTACACCGCACACGTGTGCTTGCAGGAGTGCATAATTGCCCCCGAGGGTACGTAATGTGTGCACGTACAGTATATGTGTGGGAGCGCTCATCCACTCTCTGCTCCAGTTTGTCCACCGCTCCGAACTCAAGGCTGCTCTTTTTTTTTTTTTTTTTTTTTTTACTTGTGAGATTCAATTATGCCACTGAGCGCATGAAGAGCTCCATTACTCCTCTCACGCTCCACTTTACTCCCTTTCAACGCATACAGGGAGGATTAGACTGTCGGTACACATCCTTTGGTGCCATGCTTTTCCAGCAGAAAGGGGAAACCCCGGCCGATCGCGACCACGTCAATATTTGCTGAGGATAGTCAATTAAGCCGGAAACTGCTTCGACTTATAGACGGCCTGTTTCACCCAATGCAGCGAACTCAGGGCAAAGACTGCATGGTGACGACTGGAGCTTCATCCACTCTTACAATACTGTTCAGTCTACGTGGCACCAGGAAGTAAATTCCACTGAATGAAAGACAAACTAACATGTGTGAATCTATGTTCTCCAACGTGTTTCCAGTCCCCTCATCTTCCACTGTGTTCATCAGCCAACGTGTTCAGAGTCTGTCATTAGGTTTGTCACCATCGATGTCACGATCTGACGCCACGCGAGACCAAAGTGCCAGTTCACAGCCAAAACGGCTCCGTGTTCCCGCTAAGCATGTCCTTTCTGCCATTTCCACCTTCTCTCCTGTTTTTTTTTTTTTATCGCTCCTTCTGTTTGTCCTGCTGCCAGCCTCTCTTTCAGAATCGCTTCCTTCGATTATTTACGGTGACCCTGAAGTGCAAAACGCATCAGCGATACTGAAAACACAACAACAGAAGATAGAATATGACATTTCAGAAAAATAACACGCATCAGCCGTCGGTCTTCCAGACATACTTTTATTGGCCCGCTACATTTGCACTATGTAGCATTTGGCATTTAGCATATGTCAAATTACACCAGGCATTATAAACTTTACATTTTCTCTTGTCATTGTGTGTATCATATTTTAATGCTGTCTTGTCTGTGTTATTTTTGGCCCCATAGTGTCACCACACTGTGTGTACATCCATCACTTATACTGTAAAATAAGCCTAAAGAGATAAGATTTGACGATTGAGTCAGATCTTGTCATGGGGTGTTCCTGGTCTGCCATGGTCAGTATCGAGTGGTGAACTGGGGACAGGGTCAAGGGCTGACTGATGCATGTGGGGATACTGGAAGTGTGTGTGTTTCTCACCTGGGGAGGACCTGGGTGCTACAGTACGTCGGATTCTTTACGGAAAGAAGGCAAGTTGGTGAAGGTTCACCCTTCCATTAATTTTCCCTGATGGCTGTGGCCTCATCCAGCAGAATAATGGTCCTTGACACAAAGGTCAAAATAATGGTTGTGCACAACGATGAGTTGGAGGTGCTGACTCCAAATTCCCCAGATCTCAGAGCAACCAAGCACTGGAAGAACCTACTCAGCAAACTGATCCATGGAGGCTGTACCACATCTGTCAGATATCACAAGTGCAGGAGCCCAGTGGAGCCCATGCCTCAACGGGTCAACGGACTGGTTTTGTCCAACACAATGTTTGACAGGAGGTCAAAGTGTCGACAGATCAGGTTACGTTTTCATACATTTGAGATATTCAGGATAATTAGATTGACCACTACGAACATGTGGAGCAATGTTCCGGGTGATGAAGTCAATGCAGTCTCTTCTAGTCCAATCAGAATTCATTACATTACATTAGTCAGAGGCGTCTTTCACTCATCCGTTTGTCATTTTCTGTCAATGGCTACAATTCACAGAAAAAAGGGGAAAATCTGTATCCACACCAAATTAGTTGAGCTGCAGTGAATAACAGCTATTTCCATCAACGGTATTGTAATGAAGAGGCGGCTGTGATTCAAATGTGCTGGAAGAGGAGCAAAGAGCAAAAATAAGACAAAAGGAAATAATGTGCGCACAGACACACAGAAGCTGGTACAGTCAGACGCGGGCGAGCGAGCGAGCGAGGCAGATGCGGCTGCCACGCGCGGCCTCCATCTGTTCATAATGAAAAGCATTCACCGCTCTGTTCTGGCTCTCCCACTGTCAACACGATTCTGTCACACTGGGCCTCCTTTCCTCGCCTTCGCGCCCTCCCTCCTTTTATCCGTCCCCCCTCTCTCTCTCTCCCCTCCGCCCACTCCGAGCGAGGACAAGGAGTGAATGGAGAGGGGACGAGAGCGGGCGGTGGGAGCAGATCCGCAGGACAGCTTGGAGACCAGCGTGGGGCCGAGCCTGTCACTCCTCTGTGCACCCGTCCCGTCCGCCGGCAGCGCCCGTGCACGGGAGCGCTCGCTATACCTGGGCATCTGCGGCGCTCTGCTGGGTGGGCGGTGGAAGGCGGTTGGGGGGGGGGGGTGCACCGCGGGCTTCGGCACCTCTTTAGCAGCCAGACAATCTGCTCCGTGAGACCCGGCCGCCTGTTGGACTGCGAAGGAAGCGAACACAATGCATCCACACACCCGCAGAGGAGCAGCAGCCAGAGCCGAGGCAAGATGGCGGATGCGGCTTAGCAAACACAGGCGTCCACTCGCACGGAGCTGCACTTCGGGTGCATTTCGACGCGTATTCATGCGGTAAAGTTACAGCTGATGAGACGACGCGGAGCTTTCCACACCTTCACGCTCACAGTCACTACCAGGCTGACGCTGACACCCCTGCATCTGTCCGACAGGGTGATAACAGGAACACCACGTGTTGCTCGGGTTACGTCTCGTCTTATTTAGACATGCGCTAATGCGTTCTGCACCTTCAGGACAGGATTTGGACGTAGTCGTAGGAGACGGACGTTAAGGCTTACGATTCGGTTCACGAGAATCTGGGGGAAGAAATGTTACGATGTTCGGCTCTAAAATCTAAAGGAGTCAATGGGTGAAGTGAGAGTTGGAGTCATTGCAAATATGGAAAAACCTTCCTCATTGGGTCCATTGACCGTCTACCGCTCACCGTTTTTACAAGACACACTAATGCAAATGAATCTTTATTGCCACAGCACAATAAAGACAACATAAACATTACAGACATTCGCTGGTAGTAGTAGTGGGAGAAGTTTTGCTTTAAACGCAGAGAGGAGGAACAAACACCATGCAACACGCTGGAATGAAAGCTCTAAAACAGTAATGGCAACAGCTGTTCAGGCCAAAGCAATTTGTATGAGAGTCAGAAACAAAACATCACAAAGTGTGTCGCTAAGTAGCTGTTGACATCCTCACGCCCCTTGAGGTCACTTCCTCCCACGCCGTCGCAATGCGTTCTCCGGATAGGCACGAGACCCCCCTCCCACCCCCCCCCCCATCTCCCTACCCTTCCCATTCCTCAGTGGAAGTGCTCAGGGCATCTGTGGTAAGTAGCGAACAGCTGTTTGAATTAAATCTGCAAGAGTGAGTCTAGACGAGGCCAGGTTTATTGAAGCGATGTCGACTGTCAGATTGATGGAAGACAAGGGGGAGATGGCTCGGCTCGTTACAGGCAAAGCCAAACTGGATTCTCTGGCTGTAAGCTGCTGTAAATCTCGTCTGTTTGATGGGGAGATTAGTTGTAATTCTGAGGACATAAATACAGCGTTAGCTTGGAAGTGGAGCTGGCCGCAAAACACGAACGCGAGGATGTAGAGAGTTGGAGCGAACGGAAACTGCAGCTCTTCTGTTTGCTGCAACGCGTGGTCGGGCCCGGAAACTCTTACTCGCATTTGAATCTACTATTGACCAGCTGACGCACTTGCAGCGCTGCTAGCTCACGGAGGCTACGCTCACGAATCCCGCGCAGCATCTGCAGCGTTGTTTGTAGCGTGTGCGTGGAAGAGGCGTTGACGCCGATTGCGTCCCGGCAACTCTTCTGAAAGTGACTCTGACAGTTTGGATAACAGTTCTGCGCTGCTTAGTCGCTGCCCACACACACACACACGCACCATCCCAGTCACATTGCCTTCAAATGGCGGGTTCCCACGAGTCTTACAGGCCAGCTTATAATTAACTTGGATGCCAAGTGCTATTATATATCATCAAGGGCTCGACTTTGGCCCAGAGGAAGTCCAAAAACGTGGCAGAACTATTGTTCGTCGCCTAATACGGTCAACGCGGTGGCACGGTAAATTACAGTCATTCCCGCCGCGGAGACGACAGATGCGGTCCGACGCCGCCTCCTGCCGCTCGCGCCGAGGCTTCGAGGCCCGAAGGAGGAGACGCAGCGTCCCGTTTGCCGAGCGGAGTCAGCGAGAGTCCGTTTCCCTGCGTGTGGCGCCGCCGAATCCCGTTCGCTTGTGATTTTCCCGAGAAAGAGACGAGAATGCGGAGCGATAAGAGAGAGAGGACGAAGCACTGGCAACTTTCAAGCTAAATAATGGTAATTAATGTTGTTTATCAGCTCCAGGCAGATTTTTCTTCCTCAATTAACTCAGTGTGAGCACACTCATGTGGTTTGATGAGTCCCTTATCCATCTAAGTGGACGCACTTAGCCTGCACTGCACTGCTTTCTCCTCCTCACCCGTCTCTGTCTCGTTCCTCGGAGTCAGTCGCCTTTGTGCGCTGTGTGTAAACCCTGTGTATAATGTAATGTTTAGCGTATATTATTTGGAGAATAATGCAAAATAACAGCAATCAAGCCACAAGGCCACGGCTCAGATAAGCTGATGCCTCTAAACACACAGTGCTACATAAATTGTTTGCCTTGAAGTGTCCAGACAATCGGAAAACACTGAAATCACGGCTTCACCAGCGTCACAAAGCGTCATCCTTTGTGAGTCTTTCAGCCCATTGGTTCCAAACGTACCATAACTTTGGACCTACTGCTTACAATCAAAAACTACAGTATTTTGGCACCTGACGCCCAATAATGTGGTAATTATTTGTTGACGACTTCCCCCCTCTCTTCCAGTTCACCTCTGCTTGTTAACCTGCTCTTGATTACCTTTATTATTCTATTCCCTTTGCCTGGTTCTCATGGCTGATTAAGTCTGATCATTTCATAATCAGATTTTTAATTTCTGTCTGTCAGGCCTTTCGGGTTTACTGTTAGTCTTTTGCTCCAACCGTAAAGTCCAAGGTCACGTCAGAGGACGGGCTGTCCCCGTCACGTACAGTCCTGCTGTTACAGTACCTGAAAGCAGCAATGGGGGTGTGTGTTTAGTAGAATGAAGTTCCTGGTGCTTTACAACACGACACCAGCTCCTGAAGCAGCGTGGGAGTCTGATACTCAGAGGCGTGAACTAAGGGGAGCGCCGCGTCTGCACCGTTAATTGAAATTTATGCTGGGGAGGTGAACGATGATAAATGAGGTTTGAGTGATTGGCACATAGTTGATGGATTGCATTAGGTCTCATTCTGAGTCATTTCCGCATAGATTGCGACAGGATTTTGTTAAATTACAATGAATTTCAGAGCTCCTCAAAGGCTGAGCTGTGCAAAGTTGGTCAGAAGGAGGCTACACTTGTCTACACTGCCTTCTGTCTCTCTCCTCACTCATTTGCTTGGCGTAATAGGCTTGAGGCGATTGATTGATTCCCAGGGACAGATGGCATGTACCCAAGGTGAGCGTTGCTGCCTCTATCCAATAATGCTGTGAATTTTCTGCTCCATTTCATCACACGACTTTCTGAATATACTATTTTTATTGCTGCAAAAGTTTGGTGTGTTTGGTTTATGAGAGGAACTAAAAGGTGCCTGTGTGTGTGCAGAGCAGCCTTTTTTCTAACCAGGTGGAACCTCTATTCCATCTGGACTCCTTAACTCTTTCTAATTTGGGAAATTAGGACATTGTGGGTAATAGAGATCCAAATTACATTCATCTAATATTACCTTTGCCGGTCACAATTACACACCATGGATTAAACGAGTCGTATAAGTCGTGGTAGCTGCCGAAGTTGAAAGTGACCTCAGCAGGTGGCACTGGCATAAAACCCCGCTCTGATTGAAATAGTATGAGCTCCAGTTGGTGTAGGGCCCCACTGTGTGTCTGCACCCTCTGCGAACGCACCTCCGCGTGATGGATGGCTGTTTCATGTTCAAGGTACACTTCATTTGTAATAATCTTGAAATAGTTAAGAGGTGGACTCTCAGACGTTTGGACCTAATTGAGCAGAGGGCCCCGCTTTTAATAGCGCTGCCTCTCTGTTTGGGACGCGCGCATACGTTGTTCTCCGCTCTTATTACCGTGTTCTAGAATTACAATAAACTAATTCCTGCCTGTTTTGCACAGACTGTGAATAATGGGGGTGACAAAAAGTCTCGCTCGGCAGCAGCGCCTGCGCCGGCTCTGAGCGCTGTTTTGTTAGGCTTGACTAGCTTTTGTAATTATGTTTTCCCCGCAACCTCCCCTGACCACGTACAGCCCCGAACTGCGGAATTCAAATTACTGAAGTATAAAACGCTCCCCGTTTTGCACATAATCACAAGCAAGTCCATTTAAATGGTTTGTTTCGTTGCATGCACACGGCGGTAAAGTGAAAATTGGTTATTTTTATTAACTCTTGCGACGGCACCCATTGCGTCGGCCCGTGGAACCTTCTGGAGGCGTCACGCGACCCGCTGACCGGGAGCTGGGGCCGTATAAGATAACGGTGACGCTCATTAGAGACTAATGAGCCAATGCACTTTTCTCCAAGATTTTGCATTAGTTTCTAGTCATGGTTTAACTCTTGTCCTTGACTTCAAGAACATTTGTTTCCATTTGATACTAGAAATTGTAATTACAGCTTCTTACATTGTTTAACTACACAGGCTGCTCATTTCACGCTATTGACAGAAAAGAGGCTGCTCGGCTTAGAAGCCTATAAGCTAACTGTGTTGCATCTTCTTAGTACAGGCCTTTATGTTTGGCGTCGTGGTGCAATTACCATTAAGGCTTATTTAAAAGGATGGCGCAGTATCGCCTCAACGTCACCGAATCGCAACAGATGAATCTCAAAGGTCCCAATTACCTCAGCTTAATGAGTTCAAAGCAACGGAGCTTCCCAGCAATCTGCCAGGAGCATCACAGAGGTTTAGAGGTTGGAGGTGGGGGAGCGCTGTTCCTTAATGAAACTCAGCGTGGAGCCCCCCAAAAAGCAGTGATTAGCAGCTTACGCAAACACACAAAAGGCTGTAAACAGTGATTAGTATGTAATTGTAATCTGGATCTGGTGTCGATGAACTGGAAGACGAAGGGGTTAATTACCAGCAGGAAAAGTCCCGCAGTGGTCATCGCAGCACGAGACACGTGTGATATCCGGTAACACTCATCGCCCCCAGTTCCATTTCTGAGAATAATTGCCAGTATTTTTTTTTGCAGATTACACTTAGAAATCAACTGAGCCCAGCAAATGGATTATTGTTTTCTGTTCATAATCGCTCACTGGCTGTAGACGGACCCGTTTCCCTGCCTGAATATCAATAGAGGATTTGCTGACAAAGAACAAAGGCGAATAGCCTTGAACAAATAATTCAGTTTGCCTCTAAGGCTCCCTCCCTGTCGTTGTCTCCCACGTCTTCATCATCCCAGGCACTTCTTGGTCCGTCGCGTCCTCTGTGGGTGTGATTTGTGCGGCTGGGTCGTCTTGGACGGCGCGAAAGTCGACACATTTATCGGGCTTCTATCAGGCCACCCCGGCTCCTGCTTCCACCTTTTGTCTGCGAGACAGAAGGGCGGAGTTGAGGAGTTCAAGCCGCTTACGCTTCGGGCCTTGCAGCGATGACAGGCTCCGAGCTTACTTATTAATATTGTCTTAAACGCACATAAAACAAGCGGCTGGAACGTGTTGGTTCTGGGAGAAGGCGGCCAATTTGCTGAGTGTGAGCTAAAGCAGCTTATGCACATGGCCTGAAATGCAGGGCCGCACTTACTGATCCTTACATCTCTCTATACATAGAACACAAAGTTGTCATTTCATGCAAATGAAATGCTTGAAGTGTCGCGACTTTGGTGATCTTGTCAGCGTAACAAGGCTGTTGCCCCTGATCCGCAACGCGCCCGCTGGCTGCCTCCGTCCCTCGCTGCCCCCCCCGTCCCGCTCCCCGGCCTCCTTCTGCTCTCGTCGGGCCGGGAGTCAAAGTTCCCCCTTAATCAGCACAATGCTCTCGGTGGCAGGTGTTAGTGAGCTTTTTTCTGGCGCCTCCATCACCCCTCGGGGAGCGCGCCGGCCTCCGACGCTGGGCGCACAGCAGGAGGTGTCATCGGGAGGAGAGCCACCCACGGCGGCGACAGAATCAAGGCAAATTGCTCTCTCCGCGGCAAGAGGGAAAGGTTAGGACCACGGGATTAATCTGAGCTGCGATCGGATAGCGCTGAGTTCCAGTCAGAGCTCAGCCAGACTGTGCTGCTCACCAACAGTTTGCATAAATGTTACAATATGGCTCCAAACTGACTGCACTGACTTTTTAACCAAATCGAATGCACAAAGCTGCAACGTCAATGGTTTTTCTTTTAACGCGGAAGCAGTGTTGGTGGAATTTAGCTGATACAAACTAATTTAGAAGAAGCAGGAAACAAAGTGAAGAGTCTGGACTTAATAACAGACACATATTTCATTTTTAGCCAGTCAAACAAAAACTGCAGCCTCCAAAATTCAATCGCGAGCTTAGAAGCTTTTATTTTCCGAGTATTAAACACAATTAGTTTTGCTAATTTAGCAATTAACCTGTTCCTTCAGACGCATTGAAATATTGTTAAGCCCTTAATTTAAATGAATGCGAAATTGGACTCTGCTGGACTCTTAAAGCCACTGGAAGTCTTGAAGTCACGTATCAACAGATGCATCCTCGCCTCAGGTCACAGATCCAAACCTGTTTCTCACACTTCTCTGCTCTCGTGTTGTTTTGCACCTTTACATTTTCCTTATTTCTTGTTCTGCTTTAAGCCCGGTTCCCGCTAATTGGATCACCGCCTCATACGTCAGGTATGCAAGAAAAGCTTTAAGTCTGTTTTCACCTCAGTAGCTTTGCTAATGACTATTTCCACAAATTAAACGTGGAAAATTTAATTGCATAGGTGAAGTTAATTTGTCAGATATATTCTTAGTTTTCAGGAGTTTCTCCGTGCTGACCGCCGGTGGCGCCGGCAACAGATTGACTATCAGAGCAGCAGTTAGAACTTCATGTAAATGGGTCTGAAGTAAAATGTTAAATATAATTAATCTATTTTAGGCCATGCATTCATTTTTAACTTCAGCCACTGTGTGCTGCACGTGTTGACACATTTGCCTCCACAGCCAGAGAGTGGAGCTGCATGTAAATAGATCCATTACCCCGGCGCATTGAACAGGACGGCCTTTAAGTCCGACTATGGTTCCTAGAGTGTAAGAGCCGCAGGTTCTGTGCTTGCAGGAATACCCATGTGCGGCGCACCAGATCAATTGTGCAGCTTTCAAAAGTGGTGCGTGGAGAGAGGAGCTGATTTGGCGAGATGCTCTTATTTTTTTTGTCTGCAGCTTCCGCTGGAGAGGGCTCTGTCACATTCTGCTATCAAAGTGTCCGCGTCAGCAGTCTCTGCTTGTCACGAGGGCTTTGGGGAGAAATGGCTTTCTAACATCCTCTCCTGAAGTATTTCCAATAAGGCACGAGGCGGAAGCGTGTGGTGATGCAGGAACAGCCCCTGGATCATGTGAAGCCGCCGTGAAAGCAGCCGTCGGGGCCTGATGGGCAGATCTCTCTTAGGACGTTGTCAATTAGGTCAGCATTTCTGTTCGCATGGACTTTGAGCTCATCAGAAGCGCCCCCACAGCAATGACCACACCTGGACTCAGACGCCTCTAATTCATCTCTAGCACAGCGTGAGCATAAAGGATTCACAGACTCAGCTTTAATCTTGGACTAAGACTCAGTCTGGTGCAGTTTAGTTGCTCTTTCTTTGTTTGAGAGCAAAGGTTCTAATACTCACTAATACACTAATACTACTAATACTAGTACTAATACACTCTGCACTTAATGTGCAGAGATCAAGAGAAACTTGATGCATTCACTGTGATTTGACTTAATCTAAAGCCGTAAGTTTCTGATCTAGGTTTTATGAGATGAACCTATTTTGATTTTCAGCAACAACAGCCGAAAAACCTGTTTAAAATAATTCCTAAAACTAAAAACCAAAAACATCAAAGTACTCGACAGCGGAGGACGTTTACTCTTTCCTCACTCTTCTCTCATCTTGTATGGATTTAGTAAAAAAAAATGGGTCGTGCATCGCTGGCCAAAAGAGGAATCTGGATCTGTGTCTTGGGTCTTCCTCGCTCTGGCCTCGCTCCTTCTCCTCATCTGTTCGCTCCTTCTAATTAGCTTCTACAGCAAGTGCAGACTGGACAGGGGCCTATAATGGAGCCAGATGTTCGAGGA
Source organism: Betta splendens (assembly GCF_900634795.4). Lineage (NCBI taxonomy): Eukaryota > Metazoa > Chordata > Actinopteri > Anabantiformes > Osphronemidae > Betta > Betta splendens. The sequence continues at coordinate 22,500,586 of NC_040882.2, read as the reverse complement.
AATTTCAGCCCGCAGGGGAATGTTTTGTTTACTACAAGATGAAAACAACTCTCTTGCCCTCGCTTTCCTATCGAGGCTTGTTTATGTGTGAAATCACACTTGTTTCCTGCTTGAGATTCAGATGCCAAGAACCAATTGAATCAGACATTTGATGTAGTATATTAGGTTATTTCTTTATTGAAAAGACCTGCGTGATTAAGAAGCCATTTCTAAGTTGAAAGCATCAAAAACTGCAGATTAACAACACAGTCTATAGTAAAATCCATATCGGCTGTGTCAGCAGAAAAGTCGTCGCTTACCTTCTCTGTTTTCCGCTCATCCAACACAGTGTGACAACCATTATCCAACTCAACACTTATCACCACAAAATTGACATGTAACCCATTTCTGGGATGATTAATGTGGCTTTGGTGTGGCCTGCTGGAGGATAAGTCTTAATCAGCAGAGAGTGAGAGGGAGCCCAGGGTCTATACATCAACCACTGCAGAAAAACAAATGAAGACACTTGGAATCAAGTCCATCTGCATCTCAGATGGATTCTTGCAGCAGGATTAGGAGGCCCGGTCGATGAGCCCGACGCCCGGTGTCAGCGCGTGTGATTGGACAGTAATACCCTCGGCCTCGTCAACATCTCAGATCCATTGAGGTTGTAATTGGGAAGTGCTCAAGACTCACACAGCTGATAAGGTTGATTAGTCCAATGGCGTTGAAGAGCGGCGGAGGGTGTCAAGAGTCGCAGAGAGATGAGAGGAACTCCAATCCAAACCGTCGTTTTCAGTGTCAGCGTTGGGGCTTTGAATGAGAAAAGTAAAAACTGTGGTCAGTGGTAAAAATAGTTTTTTGCTTGTTATTCAATCACATTTTGCACAAATGTGCGACTATATATATATATACAGTACGGTATATAATAATCGAAACAAATCCCAAACTGCACTGGCTTTCTTTCGAATCTAACCCACCTCATTCTGGTCTGTGAGCACACAGAGAGAAAAAGCGTGATCACATTAGCATGAAGTCAAATCTGCCTTTTGTGAGTCGCCAATCCAATTAGCACGTTCTCGTTTAGCTCCCTCTTCCTAAATGGAGGCTTTTGCATCTTTTAGAAGGATGATGTGCAGTAAAAAGCACATTTCGTCAACAGCGCAGCCCTCAAGGCTTCCCTCTGGGACTGCGCGTGCTAGGTGGCTAATGAAACGGGTCTGTAAAAACAGCAGGGGGCCACGTGGGAGCGCGGGGTCTCCTGGGAAGGGGATCTGAAAGAAACCGTGATTGTTGTCAATGTCAAGAGGTGGTGACTTAGGCCCAGTGTTATTGACTGTGGATTATTAACCTAATGACTTGTAGTTGAACCCGAAATAAACAACAAAACAGGAGGACAATTCAATTAAACTTTAAATGACCTGCAGTGGGTGGGTTTTGTTTTGGCTTCAATGGAACAACTCCGTTAAATGAAGCCACGGGACTTGGAAATACTAACAGGATAGGTAGAATTTACTACAGTACATTATTCCTATCATTTACACTGGACGCAGCTAAACACCAAAGTCTGTTGATTTCACAGCTTCTGAACCAGCGGTTCGGTTGAACCCGATCAGCCCTTACTATGTTTGGAGGTTTTATCTTGAACGGACACGCAATCACAGGGACAATATCGTCCTGAAGAAGAAAAGATGTGGAGGAAGATGAGAGGATGCTACTCAACTCTGAGATAACCTCATCGAGACGACCAAGGAGCTACATAATAAAAAGAGGCACCTCCTTCCTTTAACAGGAAGCTACCAAGTGATTGATTAGTGGCAACTGTTTCTACTCTTGTGGTATATTTGGTGCAAACCCTTCCTCTAATGAAGGCTTTACCATGTCTGACTCTTGCTAAAGGCTCCCGATCGTTTGTGCTAAACTTTTTTTTTTTTTGTTTCTGGAGTGTGTGTTTGGCTGGGAGGAAACCCAGCAGACCTCAAATTATCCTCCTCCCATTTCAGGGTCTTTTCATCATTTCAGCTCTCTTGCACACCATTCCTTTACTCTTGGACATTTTACCCACAGTTATATCTGTTCTCGCTTGCACATTATTTTCTTGCTTTCTTCTTCTCTCCTCGCTTCGGTCCCTGCTTCTGCCAATTTCATGCCAGGCCAGTCCTTGGAGAATCACCAAGGGCATTGGAAACAATCAGACGACTCTTCCCTCGCGCGAAAACAGACCCGAGTTCTTCATAATCAACCATTTACTTTCCTCCCCGTCACAATTAAAAAAAGTAGTAGATGGAAATTATTTTTAGGCATGGCTCTCGTTTCCTATTTTGTATTTCACAGTTCAAGATTATTTATCTAAACACAGCACTGTGAGTGTGCGTTCTGTGGCCCGGAGCTATTTTCCACATGGGCAACCGTGAAGTCATATTGACACTAAACATATGGTCGGCCCTGTTTTGAGATACACTTGCAGACTCCCAACGTTTCACTTGTCTTAATGAATAATACCATGGTGGATTCCAGCGTCTGGAATCGGTGGAATTTCTCAGCAGCACCAACAATGCTTTCATGCATGAATTAACACTCTGCATTTCCATTTTTACATGGTGCTGGGGAACACAACGGTTTGTAATTTCATTTGCAATATTATGAGGGAGGGACTAAAAAAACAGAGCCGTCCCGCTCGTAATAAGGCAACCATTTTATGTTTACTCCCATTCCAGTTCAGCAGAGCACAGGCACAGTGACAAGATTGAAGCATTTGAGCAAAATCAATGATATTTTATGGTACTAAACCTCCAATCCTTAGTGATATACTCCCTTTGTTATTGAAATGCATCTCTTTCAGAGGATCCTGGCTTGGTATCAAGACTGGAGCTATTCCTGTGTGCACTGAAAGGAGGAAACCTAATACTAAGTGACAGGATAGGAAATGAAAATAATGAGATCTCATAAATATAGTTCGGAAAACAAACCGTCCACTGCTGCTCCGACAAAGGGAGATATTTCTGTCCACGGGCCTAATTTCAGTGACCCCTGAGGTGCGTTGGAAGAGAGAGGCCGGATGATTTGTGTATGTGCATGGGAATGAGACCGAAACGCAGACTGTCTGCTGCCCCTCTTCCGCCTCAGACGGTCACGTCGAGGAGCAGAGTGACGCGGTAACAATCCTCCAACTGTTGCTTTCAAAAGCTCAGAGGAGCCAAAAACGGAAACGTACGGAAAAGATGAGATGAACTCATAGTCGGGCATTTTTAACGAGGGGCTACAGCCGAAAGGAGCGAGATGAAAGACAAAAGAGCACAAATCCACTCCCCTTCCTGCCACACCTTCGTGGTGGATGCACAATCGGAGGCATTTTTTTTTAAATTTGCAGCATTTAAATCAACTCTAGTTTGTATTATTAAGGGATCTGCCTATTATATTCTGTCTTTCAGGTGAGGTCGTCTGGTAGTTGAGTCGCAGAAAATGGACTTTTTTTCTTCTGGGGTGAAAGTGTGAACCTGCATGAAACTCAAAACAGTAATTCATTTGACGTTTTAGTAATGAGCTGTGTTTATTCAGTGTTGACATGTTAGAAAATAGCCTAATAGAACTAGAACAGAACATGATAATGTGTCAGATTCGTCTGCTGACGTGTTTGGTGTAGACATGCTATTACTCACCTTTATACCTGGAAGCTGCTGTGTACGACCACACTCTAACGCCCCCACATTATTCACCGAGACCTAAAATACCAACTTCACTGTGAGACGGGCAGAAAAGTCCATCACTGTTACACCAAAACACCCCTATAAGAGCCTATAGGACTCTTAGAGCTGTGCTTACTCAACCTTGATGTACTTTACTGTGTATTTACAACTCGTATGAATAATAAATAGATTTTGCATTTGCCATAAATGTCGAGGCACAAAGCTCGTCTGTATCCCACGCAGCCCCAGCCAACGGAAAGTGATGATGTCAGGAGGCCGGTCGTACCTCGGAAGCTTTATTAAGGTTGATTAGCAGTTTGTTGAGCTGGTGCTTTTGTTGTCGCTTTTGCATTTCTTTCATGCATAAATCTTGACAAACGGCCTCTTGGCTCGCAGTCAGGTGCGTGATGTAGTACACACACATTTCACAGCCCCGTGGCAACGGAGCTGCCGATTCGCCGGCCCAGTCAGACTTGAACCTGAAGTTTGAGGCAGGCGGCGTAAATCACATTGCGCCTTCTAACCAACTACATTTAATTTTGACATTTATTCATCAAGTTTTTTTTTTCGATGCTAGGTTCTGGAACCAGCTGCCCTCCGCATAAGTAAACAAGCTCAGACTTTGGATTGGCATGGGCCCTGCTCGCCATATGCTTCTCGGATGCTTCCAGTCAGTCGTACGGGGCCACGTAACTCCGACGCCAACCATAACTTCATCTCGGTATGTACGTCTGCTAATTAAGAATAGGACGACTGGTGCAGCACCAGGTCGAGGGACAAAGGCCAAACGTAAAGGTGCGGGTGAAGTGACAGGCCAGATGGTGAGTTTCCAGCCAAAGTCACTTTAGCTAGTCGCACTCTTTTCACCTTCCTCTGCACTGCCGCAGTTGCTGACTTGGCAAATGCTGGAAATCATAGTCAGAAAATATCAGCTTGTTCACTTTAAGGTCAATTTGATTCAGCCGGGTGTGAAAATGACACGTTACATTGAGTTGGAAGCTGAAAGTCTCGCTTTTGCCGGAACGTCTGTCACGTAACACGTCCGAACCAGACGCTAGATGCTGCTCAGACTAATGCATCGCTTTCCTCCATATTTGCTTGCTACTGTCCCTCAGAACACGTCTCATTAGAGGAGTGCCTCAAATGATAAAACCACAAATGAGTCTTTGCACATTTTGCCCATTTTACGTGATTCTAAGCTGTTTTCCAGGATGTCTGGGCAATTTGTTAGCATTTATTTGATTTTCCACATCTTCGACACAAACATTAAGGTAATAACCGAAGCCTAAACCCCCTGCAGGTTCAACCGGCGGTGAAGCCACTGATTATGAATCATGATGGCTCAGAGCATCATAACACCGTCCTGTATTCCAGGAATATTTTCTTCCGCATTTGTTCCTGTTGTTTTTCTCCTCTGATGTGCTTTGATGGATGGCTGAGAACGCTGTTATATGACAAAAATAATCAAAGGCTTTGTGCTCACTGTGTGATGGATTACCTAAACTAAACCTGATTAAGTTTCTGGAAGTTTCAAAGTGTGTTTTTCTGACTCCTGCAAGAAAGTAAATGGCACCGAGGCGCGACAGTCTAACTACGGGATGAATATTCAGACACCCACACGTGATAATGCAGACGAGGACAATCAGGACTTGTTGCACAAACCCATAATCATGTTGGCAAGCTGGCGATGCAGGAAGCAGCAGCGCGGGGTCTGTGCTCGCCGGTATCGAACACTCACATTCTCCACACAAGCCACGTGAACGCTGTTGGAAGGCTTCGCTCGGAAGATGCAATCTCGTCTCCGTGTTCCTGCGAAATACAGGCCCTTTGCTCCGTCGCTGGTCAAGACTGACGGATTCAGCAAATGCAAACATGCACACACGCTTTTGCACATACAGGCTGCAGCACAGATGGATATTGATGACAGTGCAATACCAATTGGTGTAATTAATGCTCAGGTTACATTGGAAGGACGCGGGCAGTGATGTGGGCCATTTATCACCGGTGGGCTTGCTTATTCTCGCCCCATTGAGCCATTGGAGGAGGTTGGCTGAGTAGAATCCTAATTGCGGGCTCGAGTCCACAGCCGGGCATCGTCCCCCTCCCCGAGCCACGACGGAGGCGCAAGACGGGAAAGTGAAACTGTCAGCCAGCCCTCCTCCCTCTCCTCCCTCCTCTTTCCCTTTCGGTCACCGCGGCCTCAGCCGCTCACAGCGTGCCGCGGCAGAGGGGGAGGAGGGGGGGAGCACGGAGCATCCGGCTGCTGGATAAGTCAGTGGAAGCGGGAGGAGTCCGTCACATGCGCAGCGGGACTCCAAGTAGATTACAGAACTCCTGCAGAAACGCGTCTTAGGCGCCGCGCTGGCAGTGGAGAAGCACCGACCACTAGCGCGTCCCAGAGCAAACACTCGCACACCTGCAACAGGCGGCGCTGCGCAGGAAGCAGCGAATGCAGAGCACATCGAGCCGAGACCACGAAAATATAGATCCCATTATGCCAAATGGAAGCTCAACAGGGAGCGCGCAGTCTGTATTTACCCCAACTGATGTAAATGCCTGAGTCATTTTGTAGACACGGTGCCATTTAACATGTGTTTCAGCAGGAGAGCTGCGCACTGTTTTAAATGCACGGTATCTGCTGCCAACATCATCTGGCTGGTTCTCACAACATTTTGGAAAAGTTCCCAGGGGGTTTTCTGGTTAATGCATCCTCTTTCTTTGTGTGTGTGTGTGTGTGTGTGTGTGTGTGTGTGTGTGTGTGTGTGTGTGTGTGTGTGTGTGTGTGTGTGTGTGTGTGTGTGTGTGTGTGTGTGTGTGTGTGTGTGTGTGTGTGTGTGTGTGTGTGTGGATGAAGAGGTTAAGGCGAAGGGGGCACGGAGCTCGTCAGAGGAGCGCCTAATTGAAAATGTCAGAGAGGAAGCGAGGCTGCACAGTGGAGGAGCAGGCGCCCTGGGAATAACAACGAGCGCTCATTATCATCACTGCGTTTTACTGTGTTGGGCCGGACGAGAAGGGGAGAGAGGACCTGCAGGCAGGAGGCGGGACGAGAGAGAGGGGGGGAGAGAGAGAGGACACGTGGACCAGGATGAGGGAGGACGCCCAACGCCGGCGCTACAGTGGAGGAGCACTTGGAAAAGAGCAGGAAGCGAAACACGGCTGACGGGTTGGCGCCGGGGGACGCGAACGGGCCTGTGCACGAACGGCATCGCGCGATTCCCCGAGAGCTCCCTCATCTCCCCGCTGTTTTTCCGCCGCGCCACAAGTCGCAGCGTCATTAGTTTGCAAAGGCACTCGAATCGCGCTCCGTTACGAGACAGAAGAAGTCGCCGCCTCCTTCCATCTTCAGAACCACTTGTGTCAATACTGGAGACAGGAGATATAATGTAATCCTATAGACAAGCTTCCTCTGGGATCCGGTGTCAGTGCGATGACAAATAAAGCGTTAAGTCGGGAGAGTGCTGACGGTGGGCAATACTGGAAACGCTGGGCGTGGGCTTCAGGTGCTGATGTGTCCCGGCGCCGCTAGGACGCGCGGAGCATTGGACACAACATCTGATGTTTTCACATACACATTTGTGTAATAGATAATCGTGCCGCATGGAGCGGGCCGAGCTCGTTTCCTGGCGCAGGCGGAGTGCGTGCGCTGCCAGGACGCACAGGCTGCAAAGGCCCAGATTTCTGGCCCGCGCGCACATGTACACTCGGTGCCCGGAGCCGCGCAGACTGGGGCGGCGGCGCTGCTTCCGACTCGGCCGCTGCCGCGAACGCAGGAGAGTTTGAACTGGCCTCAAGTCAAAAGCAGGCAAGCGTTTTTAACCAAAACAATGAGCTGTTGTTTCGAGTAGGAGTGCAAGAACCAGGTGGAGGGATTTGGTTCGATATATATTTTAGCTGCTTGATGAATGTGTGAATAGCGCTAGACTAAACTACACTAAAACCTTTTTTTCTTGAACTGATATTGAACTTTTGAGTCTTAAACTACTTTTTTCAACTCTCTAAATCCTGTTGTTGTGTTGTAGAGCTGAAGCACAGAGCTGTGGCATTCCTCTTGTGTGATAACTCATTTCCTGGTTGTCTGTTTCCATACAGAGAAAAAGTAGTCACGAGAAATATTAATGCCGTTTGAACATGCTGCGTAACATATCTACGGTTCTGTACATAAACTGCGCCGGATGTTCAGGGTGTGTAACTGGTGCACACGCTGGAGCCCTGAATCCGTCATACGACTGTTTCTGCACAGGCCACCTGACGGACATTGACTGATGTGTTAAAGAGATGGGAAGAAAACAAAAAAAAAAAGATCGAAGTTCTACTTCTTATAAAGCACAGCAGATGGATGGAGGAGACATCTGCAGTGTGTGCTGAATGCACAATACATCTCCCCGCTCGCCCCTCAACCCTCCGGCTAAACACACTCCATCGCATTCCTTGTGTTGACTCGCAAGGAGAACCTGTCAGTGGCTTCGGGTCCCGCGCCGTCATGTGGCTCCTCAGAAGAGGCTGGTGGCTCGGTGGTGTTTACACGTGTGTTTGTGGGTGGGCTGCCATCCCTCTGTCTGTGGTGAACTGATTGGCATGGCAGCAGTGAGAGCAGACACTAATCCCATGTGCCAGGTTGGAGGCAGCGCGCTGGCTGCCATCTCCACCGCAGAAAAACAAGTTGCTCGCACACAAGTAGCGCCTCTTTGGTGAGTTCACTGGCGACGGCTTGAGGAGAGGAGCTGGTCTGACGGATGGTGAAGTCCAGAGGGTCGTGAGTTCAACAGTAACTAAAGCGAGCATTTTGTCTTTTGTGGCAATAATGCAAAACCACTTCTTCCAGATCAGTCAGAACGAGTAGTTCAGGGACAGTAGTTCCAATATAATGCTATTCCCATGAAAAACAGAAATGCACTTTATTTCTGTCACAAACAGACGAGGTAACATTTAATCAGTCATTAAATCGCTTAATAAACACATTGCGTGCTTAGTCTGGAACACGATGAGCATGAATATAATGAAGGACGTTAACGCTGTCTGTTTTCCTTGATTCCAGTGACACCAGCTCAGTGGTTACGCAAATTATATAATCATTGTATTTTTAAGGCGACGCAGTAACGTCTGTTTGAGAAAAATATTTTTGACGCTTTGTGAGTACATTGTGCGTCACAACCTAATTGTGGCCGGAGCGGGCGATGAGAGGGGAGCATTCAGCGGTTAACTAGCAGCATGTTATCCACTGGCGGCAACGGAAATGCAGTGAACGTGGGGCTCGTATCCAGAAAGGAGCCCCAAGCGTCTGCTGTGATCTGTGCCTGCGCTGCTGCACGGCCCAGGTGGTTGCTATGGCAGTGACGGGCGATGCTGGGTTTTTATCAGCCCACGCTGCCGATGCCGCGCGCACCTGTTGCGGTGCTGTTGGCGGCGCGGCGCCGAGCAGAGCCGCGCGCTGCCGCCGCCGGTTTGACGCCGCGTCGGGGGGGAACCCCGGCGTGCTCCGGAATGGCCCCGTGATGTGGCGTGCTTCACATATTAGACGGAGCCCGGTGGTTTCGTGAGTTGCAAAATCGACACATGAATTAAATATTTTCACTGCTGCCACAGCACTTGGGCAGTGCGATCTCATTCGACCCAACGATGCTCCGCCGACTCCAGCCCACCTCCCCTGAATCCTTTAGACGGAGCTATGAGACGCTTCCGGGCTCCTACCGCACTCTGTGCTGAGCTACATATTCTGATTTAGCTTCACTTGCAGTCAGCGCCACGCACGCAGTCACTCAAACTCAAGCCTTGCTTACACAACGGCACGGGTTGAAGGTCCTGCTCAAGGGCACGCTGGCAGACGGCGGGAGTGGAGGCGCGTGCTTAATAAAGAGGCCTGTGAGTGCGGCTGCTGACATTAGCATGACATTGTGCACATAAACATCTGTTTTGTTTAGTCAAGACGGGCAGCTCCCTGGGGTTCCTGCTGCTTAGCATCATCAAATCCGTGGGGATTTATTGTGTGTGCACATAGATTTGTATGTGCATTGCATTGCCATACAGGTGAGCTTTGGATTTGCAGCGCAGGCACATCCGAGCTTGTGTGCGTTCATGCGCCGTGGGTTCATCACACGGAGCTCATGCACAACAACGCACAGGAGCGACTGCTCCTTGAGGTGCCGGCGCGGCCGGCGGAGGTTTCACCAAAGGCTCCCGACACTCGGCCTCTCGCGGGATGCAGCTGTTCCCTGCCCCCAGCGGGTGCAGAACGAGAGCGAGAGACAGGAAGTAAACGAGGTGTGCCAAGGGACGCGAGTTTCACACTTGGAGTGTGTGTGTGTTAGGGAGGAAGAAGGCAGAGGATGCAAAGTCAGACTCTTTATTCAAAACCTCACTTTGTGCCTCCTGCAGGACCTTAAATCAGCTCCTGACCTGGGATTAGGCGCCAACCTGACGCTCACACGCTAGCATCCGCGTGCGAAACCTAGCATCACGTCCATGGACTCGACGCATGCAAAGGTGTCTCCTGTACGATCTGAAAAACAAATTAGCATCCATACGCAAAAACAGACGCGCGGCGGCGAGATGCATTAGCGAAAGGGAGGCCGCCGTTCACGATCCACCACCGCAGGTACGCGTTCCTGCATAGGCGAATGCTGCCACGGGCTGAAATTAGCTAATTAATTAGCGTGGGAGAGGAGCAGGCAGAAAGCTTGATGCGGAAGTCACCCACGCATCGAAGACCTCATCCTGAAGTCATTCCCAGCGAGCGCCTGTGGAGGATTCAGGTTGAGGCTCGGCTCTGCACCTTATGTAAATACACCTCTGCTGAATTATTCATGAGTAAGTGTCATGGACAGTGTTACTTTGGTATGGAAATGAGTTATGTAAATAGGCAGCAGCGTGTTGGACCAACGGCTGCTTAAAAAGATCACCGAGGAATCAATAGTTGAATGGCTTGGAGTGAACGCGTTTGTTTATGTTGGGACACATGTTCCTGTCCCTACGCTTCTGATGAATGATGGCAATAATTCAAACGCAATGTTTCGGGTCATTTTTATAGAATAATATTTTTCTTCATTAACCTTGGAGCAAAAACTCTTATTGGGATCCATGGTTTGTGATGCATATTCTTTTTAAAATGGTAATTGTCAGATACAAAGGAAAATAATTACATCTGAATAATTAACACACTTTGGTGCATAATTGATGTATATTTGAACATTTAATCATAAACTATCAGGTGCTAAAGTTGTTACTTGACAGAACAGGATCTGCTGAGTGGATGTTTTGAACAGTTCGGTAAAATAACGTTCTCAGAGGACTTTTCGGTTTTGGACGAGTCGTCTTCCCTGTAATAAAGTTGAAGACATCCACGCAGGCTAAACAGGCCTCGCAGCCAGATTCTCCTCTCCGCTTTGGTCGATGCTTCTGCCAAAACCTGAGGGGAGGTCGTGCAGTAGTTTCCCGCCCGTGCAGAGCATGTGCGATCCTACCTGCTAAGGCCAGACCCCTGCAGACTGGAGGATCCTCGCGCCTTGTACAACCTGCACTCGGTGATGAACTTGACCGCGGGTTAAACGGGGCTGGAGGGCACCGGGGCCGGGCTCCACCTCCTGACATCCACGGGGCTCCCAGCCGGTGCGAAGGCCCCGTTCCTTTCAACATCACAGCGCTGGCACTTTTGTTTTGAACACGGCTGATTTCATATTCACCATCCGTAGTACAGCAGGATGTAGCTCAGTGTCTTTGAGTAGTAAGTCGCTCTGGGCACCAAACCATAGCAGAACCACAACATTTCTTCCCATACTGTGAGAGAGGCACATTTTATGTCACTGCACTACAGTAGTATACACACATACAGTGTGGTAATATGCATATTGAAGAAAAACAGGGCAAATGTGCCTTAAGCTTGTCTTGAGGTCCTTGGTTCCAATCCTGGACAATACCCCAGCATGTCAGGCCCTGGTTTTGCGCTGTAGGCCGACCAGGGTCACACGTATGTGCTGTGTAGCTTTTAGTAATCATCGTCTTCCCATTTCTAGCCTCACGCCTCCTTTGGTCCCCACAATAATGAGAAGTGCAGCAGAGTGGCAGAGCTACCGGGGCACAGTGGGATGGAAATGGTTCGGTGTCTGTCAAAGTGTCAGAATGGAATATAGCTGTGCTCCACTCTGGCCTCCAGCCACAGGATGAGTCAGGGATTCAACACACACACTTACACACACCTACAGCACGAGGTCAATACAATCGCCGCTGGGCCGGCCGCTGCGTTTGTGATGTGGCACGGGAACTGTGTGCGACGGAGAGACTGCAGAGAGACAACGGGCCCGACTGGAGGGCCGGGTTAATTATTGAGCTCAGAGACACACGCTGGCATGTGTGAGCTCCGGCCCGCACACACAGCAGCTCCATACATTATACATTTATCCACATGGGGAATAATGAGATCACTCGGATCGTTCTCTCAGAGAAAGAAGCGTGTTGCGTTTTCGTGGGTGGCGCTTTGCCGTAAAACCGGCGCGCGGCGAGCAGCGCTCTGCGTCTCCGTTAGCTTGACGCGGTTCAGAAATGAAAGCGTGCTTGTGAAATGCACGGCAGGAAAAGGAAGGGAAAACAAAGCGAAGAGATGCCACAGATGTTGCCGTACTGACGTCGGGGGCAGTTTGTGCGCGGCCGGCATCGGATCAGCAGCTAGCGCACGCGGCTGCGAGCCGGGGAAGCGGCGGGACTTCACCGCCCAGGCTAGCTTTGCATAACATCATCTCATGATTCATATGTCAGGAAGGAACCTCGTCACCATTTGTGCTCTAAGTAGGAACTTCCGCTCCCCACACGATCAAGCACATCGGAGTGTTTGAGTTGTTTAATTAAAAAGTTATATGTTCATCAAATCACATCTGAAAACACAAAGAGTGAGTTTGATCGTTACCTGTAGTATTAGGAGGCACAGTCCTCGTGTGCTGAGCGGCAGGTTATATCTCGTCAAACCTCTGCTGAATAATTAGTCTTAGCCTTCAGAGGTCCTGGTTCCTGGGCCTAAAACGATATTCAATATCGTTACCATTACCATTTATGTTTTGTTTGATATGGACCATTTATAAATATAATAATGTTTGCACAATGCTTTTACACTGTCATAAAAGCACTAGACCTAAACTACAGATATACAATAAAACACCACACTGCTCATACAGTAACGCAACAACTAAAACCAGTCAACTCATTTATTTATGCTAAACTCACCTTTTAGCTAAATGTCGTAGCTCATGTTTACTGTAGTGCAAGTGGACGCGGTTTCTTTGTTTTTGTCCACATTAGCAGGTTGTTAGCGCCGCGCTAAGCTAAGCAGGTGACTCCAGGTTCACTGTGAAACTCATCTGTGTTGTTTCCCCCTCACTTCTTCCTCTTCTTTACTTTTCCACTCGCTGACTCTTCTTTCTGTGACTCGTGTCTCTTCATTTCACTAGGCAACACACAGGCAACGGGAGCGATTCAGGCGAGGCCTCGCTGGTGTGGGGTCTCCAAAGGTCAACTTTGCACTTTACCTTTGCACCTCTGTGTGTAACCAGGATGGGCATAATGTTGTTTAAGTGCAATGGGAGAGAAGTGTTTGGCATTTGTCCTTCACACTTGTAAATCACGTAATGCGGAGGTGATTTCATGGAGGACCTTGAACTAGAGATGTTGTGTCAACGATGAAAGCATTACACTTTTTGTTGATTTTGAGAGTAGATTGAAGGATTTTGACTTTTATTTTGCACAACTCTAACCTCCTTGCTTCAGTCCTTTCCCCCTCATCGTCTCCCACCATTGGTTTGTCATTTCTACATGTCCTCCAGCTCTGTCTCTGCTTTTTCCTTACGCTCGCTCACTTACTCTTATGTAAGTAGTCCCCATTAATCACGGCCCGACTCCGACTCCTAAGACTTGTATGGATTTTTGTCAAATTGCTTCTGCCACATAAATCTAGCGCATATAAACTTGTGTGCATTCAACTCACAGCTGATGGGTGATTAATGGTTGCAAGAACATTTGCCTGTTCAATAACCTTTTTTTTTGTTGGCGTCATAACAAGTAGCCTTCATCCCTCATCGTTGGACGGCGCTCATGTGAATGGGCGTTGTCATGGCTCCAAGCCGTTCTGTCGTATCACAGGTGGAATCATGTGATTAGTAACTGCAAGGCAGCGCCCTACTCCATCTCTCTCCCTCCACTTTCTATCCTCCCCGCGTCCTATTTTGCAAGTGTGGTCGTTATCACCTCCAGAAGCCGGAACGAGAAGTGCTGCAACCTAAAACTGCTGCATTTATGTTAATGGCGGTTTCTCGCGAGGATCCCACAGCTCAAACATTTAATAAGGCGTTTATTCGAATATTTACAATGAGCTAAAACAATTTTAGAGGCAATAAAAAGAAGACATCTGTATCCAAACGGTTTCACTGGAATAAATGGATTTCCATCCGAGAGCCCTGACTTCAGCAGTTTAACTGTGATCACCGAATGAGGCGGCGGCTGCGTTTTCCTGCACGCAGGTCCATCTCCGCTTCGAGAGCGATAAAATTAACCGTAATGACATCATCCTCGCGGGTGTGATCACCCGGCAAAATAAAATGTGATAGAATTTATGTGATCTCAATTAAATCAAAGATATTGCCGGAGTTTCCTTATGAACTTGTTTATTTGTTTCATCTGCATCGCGTAAAAAAGTTAGGCCTCAATCCCTCGGCGCGTTCATAAAACAAATATGGAATAAAGATCAATGTAAGCAAGCCATAACTGCCATTCCTTAGGTGCCATTTCCCCGTGGTTACGCTAGAAAAAATAAAATTTAAAGACAATAAAAAAAGCCATAAATTGTGGGCATCAAACGACTTCCTCCAAGGTTTATGGTTGAATTCATCCGGCTGATGTGATTGTGAGTTGTTATTTCGCACCAGTGAACATAAATGGGATTTGAGTTTATATTAAAATGGCGCACAGCAAGTTTGATGATGGAGAGGTGATCGATGATTTCATTAATTAGCTCGCACATTCAAGCTGGGGAAGCTGTACCTCTGACATGTTCTCTGCTTCAGCCACGGGTCAGGTGAACATCTCCCCTCGCGCCTCCGTCAGGCCTCGTGCTCTCACAGTGAACCCTGTGTGGGAGGTCAGCGCCTCACGGGACCTTCCGTGTGCAGGAGGCCGTCTGCGGCCGTGCACGCGAGCGTCGATAACAGGCCCACGTCAGGCGTGAGTGGCGGTGGCTACTGCCACAGGGTGTTGTGTCGCTGCCAGTGGGAAAGCGTAAGGTGCTGTAAACCTTTGTAGTGATACCTGCTCCCACGCTGCTGCTGCGGCACAACCTGATGATAACCTGATCCGCTTCAAAGCTCACACAGGATCAGATGAATATTATCAGAAAACGATGTCAGAAGCGTGTCTGCATTATTTAAGAAGTGATCGTTTATGCAAAGCAGCTCGTTGCTGATGAATTCTGCTTCCCAGCCGTATCAAAGCAGCCAGTGTTTTTATAAAGCTTATTCTTATTTATGTTATTCATCGTATGCAGTCATGTTTTATTCATTAAAAAATCTCACAATAATTCATTGGTATGCATTGCCTAAACATTAATTACATTCTAATTCATTATAATTTGTCTTAATTTTCTCGTCTCTCACCAGAAAAAAAATTAATGCCACCCGTTGATTATTCCATGCCAGGCAATTCAAGCTGCTTCAGAGAGGACAAGAAAATGAGCGAGAGCATTTGCATATCAACGTGATTCAAACCTCATATTTCTCAGAAGTGTCGTCGCTTCTGCATGACAAACATGTAGAGAAAGAAAAACAACAATTGTTGCACTTTTGAATTTCAAACACGTGTAACTTTTCAGCCTTGTGGAAAAACAATGTTTTTCCTACTGTGAATAATGGTGGAAACGATACGACACCACCCTGACCGGTGTGTTGCCTATTGTTGCTGTGGACTCCTACTACATTAACTTTGGGGACGTGACCTTGTGGAGATTCAATCTGACTTCAAACCATCTTCACAGTAAAAAGATTAATGCAGATAATTGGATTCTATGTTGACCTTTGACCTGGTGCATAGAGAATACACCAAATGCCAATACACTGGTGCTGTACATTACAGCACATGGCCCCTATAGCAGGGCACAGTGGATTCTGCAGTGTGGTGTGGTTGGCATACAAATAAGAGAGGAACATTTAACTGGCAGCACATATCGGCATAGCTGGAGGATGTGGGGAGGCTGGGACGCCTCATCAGTCCCGCCTCTCTATAATGTGCATGGGCATACTGTAGCTCGTTCTGCCATCTGCACCTCCTGACATCCAGTCAGATGTGGGGGTGGGGTCATGCTACTATATCTCTCATGGGCCAAAACTTGGTCATCTGTTATCTCTCACCTTCATTTAAAGCATTGCATATGTGATAACGGCTTAAAGATCCAAACATGTCACAATTGAATCACTTGTCATTTGACTGATTTGCCGAAATTGATTGGCTTTTTTCTTAAAAGCAGAAGAAAAAAACTATGATTTAGGATAAAAAGAAGGATTATTAGTCTCAGAGGGAAAATAAATGTGATTAATAAAATGAGATTAATTTAGATTCTGGATAAAATGTTTAAAAAAAACTTATTAAACCCAAAGGGAAAAATGCTACGAATTTAGATTATTTAAGTAATTGCCTAACTTATTAAGAGAGCATCTAATTAGTTGGACGGTCTTACTCATTATCCGCTGAGATGAATGGATACAGTGAGGTTGTTTACTGCCACCATGACGCCCTTTTATTAAAAACATGAGTCAAAAAACAAACAAAAACAAGTTTGGTTTAAACATGTTATATTTTAATTTCTGCAGAGACAAAAATGACAAGCAATTTATTTACACAAACCTGTACAAAAGCAAATTAAATTATGTAAAATATCTCATAAATAGAAGTGGACTTGCGTTCAATACACTTTGCCATGTTCAGCTAAGCTGCGTGCATAGTGACTCATATTAAACAATGATAAATTGGTTCCTCGATTTCTATATCAACATCCAAGTCGCAGGACAAATAGTAATGGTTAATATTACAAATCTCATTACACACTGTGAATGCTGTACGGACAGAGGACAGCGCTGACGGAACACTCACCTCAAGGCAGCAACGATTTGACGGCAGACGTTGCATATGTCCAAATGTAGCATCAACCTCTTTCCATACGAAAATATAAAAATGTACTTGGTCTATTGGTTTGAACAATGAACTACTTTACAATGTATTTCACATAGTTTCCAATATGTAGCATCTTTCCTTTCGCCTGATCTAGAAGCATCTTCTCACTCTATCGCGGCACCTGCTTATTTTGTAGGACAGGTTTCATCATCTACTGAGTCGCATGCTCCAAGTCTACGTGTGACTGTGTTGCTGAGCACTTCGTGAGGTGTGTGTTCTGTCAACTACTCTCCCTTGCAGCTTTTTTTTTCGACACCCCACTTCCACTCCTCTTCGTGAACCGTCGCATTAGCATTTTTATCTCTAGGCCTCCTCGACTCTGAGCAGTCAAATGTCTTCAAGCGTTTCGCCCCCGACTCTGTATCTTTCTATGCTTCTGTAATCGGTCCTAGAGCTTGTTTCATGCGCAGAGGTTGCCCGACCTCTGATGTCATACACGTGAGTGGGACACGACAAAAAAATCCATTATTAGTATTATTACTATCAACAAGCAACTTCTGAATGTACCTGTACTCATTCAATGCACTATGCTAGGAATGGATATTTCAACAAGAGTGAACAACATTTGTCCGGTCATCCACCGAGAAGCCTCTGACATCATCTTAGATCTTAGATTTCATCTAAGATCCGCCAATCTATTTCAGTCTCTTCTTAAATGCCATCCCATCTACTTGTGTAAGCGCGTCAGTGTTTATGCACCATTCCAAACCAACATTTAATCATACCAATCGGTATAAAAAGGCACAATTGCATATTTGCATTCACTCTAGTATTTTTTTTGTTGTTGTTTTTTTTTTCTTTTTTCAGAAGCACTCTAAATATACAAAGTGGCACCAAATAAAGGAAAAAAAGTAAAACACATACTACATTGTGAGGATTATTTCCATGGTTTTGTCTGTTATTGTATGGGATTAAAAAGTAAAACTACAAGGATAAAAAATGACAAATCGTACGCTATAAAGTTGATGTAAATGAAAGAAAAGAAAGGGTTTGTGTAGTGTCAGAGATGAGGATCAAGGATTAAGTATAAAAAAACCATCAGTGTGCGTGTGTGGTTTTAATGAATGTACTAAGTCGTACTAATGTTTCTTTAGGTATAACAAAAGCAAGCAACAAGGCGGATTTCCATGTTTACAGGGATAACATTTTTTTGTACATTTTGTGTTTTTTTTTGTTGTTCCTTCTCAGTAAGTGAAGTAAGTTCCCATTAAACGTGCAGTAAAAAGTAAATATTTATGTATACAGTTGATAAGTATAGGAGCACTTTCCTTCGAACGACGAGTAGTACTTACAGACTATAGATTGCCCGGAATGCAGAAAAAGCAGGTCCGGTCAAACCAAAGGGGTTTCGCTAACATACAAAAAGTTCTGTTGCATCTGATATTCTTTAACTTTATTACAGTCATAAGACTTTGTACCTCTGTAGCTGTGAAACAGAAGAAGTCACTGTGGACGGGGAGGCACGACATCTCAACATTGTTTAAGTGTGTGTGTGTGTGTGTGTGTGTGTGTGTGTGTGTGTGTGTGTGTGTGTGATCACAAAGCTCTGGGGATGTTGTGGACGTGTTGTTGAGACATCACATTCTTATCATTTAAGCTCATCCCTTCATTTGAAAACAAAAACTCAAGGAAGTTGTACTTCAAGGAAACAGGGGAATGCTTCATCTCGCTTGCGAAGCTTTGGTCTTACTTTGACTCCATTTTTGTTAGTTTTTTTTTCTTTTCTTTCCCAAAACCGTCCTGGCGCTGCATCTGCTCTGTCGCACGTAGCTTTTTGATTGTTCTCTTGAGCTGATTCTTACATTCGTGCTCAAAGATGCCATCGGCGTTTACTACGGAAAGCAACTTCTACTGGTGCTAAAAAGGAAATCGCAGACAGCCATGTGGGTCAGTGTCACGTTGAAGGCTTGAGAAGTGAAAAAGAAGTCGATGCTTGTCAGTCGTGTATGTTATAATATTTATTGCTCAGTCTATTATAAAAAAAGGGATAACAGTAACCTGGCAGCTCTGTTAGGACTGGATTAGCCACTCTTCTAATGGACAATAACTACACTAAATAAGGCCTATACACACCTATTATATACTGCATGTGTGACCCATACCCACACTAAAATCCAATTTCGCCTCCATAACTCTGACGGCCTTGTGCCACTTTCTGGGCTTAGCCCCGAATCTTTAGCAGCCTCGGTTGAATGAATCTGCATTTGTGAAAAATTGAGAGAAACCGGGTAAGAATGTAATGCTATAAAGAGCAGCATCCCACTGAAATACTCCAAGTATGCACAACCATGAACACACAATTCCAGGTGACAGATCATTTGTTAGACGAAAAGGGGAGTTTGATCCCAATCCCAATGATCATGGACAAAGAATGAGAGACTGAGGAAGGTAGAGAGACAAAGGGAAATGAAAGCCGTTGCTGTTGTGGTCCTATATTTATGTACAATGAGTAACTTTTCATCTGTGAAGAGCGTGCACACTCCTAAGTTAGAATCAGTCATTGTTTATCATATGAACAGAGTTGCGGCTGTTGTTGGCCGCAACGAAATCCACTGGACCTCGTTTCTGTCCGTTTCAAGAGAGGACTGACATGAACGTTGTTTCCTGGGCTGAATAGTTAAAGCTTAGTCTTTCCCAACCTCACAACATATGAACGTCACGTTTTGGTCAACTTTTATCACAAACAGTCAAGATGACAGAACTCATGGACAGCCCAGTGTGAGACAGACCATCACGTCCGGTGGAATCTTGCAGCCACAGACTGGGTCAAGTGTTGCCCTCTGAGCTTAGAAAAGGCATAACTAGTTACACTTTGAAGTCAAAACGGTCCACATTTACAGTGTTTCTAGAAAAAAAGCAGAAGCGGTCATCTTCCTCAGAGGGTAGGGCCTTCACTGGGAACAGGGTAAAGCATGCATGTACTGTATATGTAAAATGGGTTGTTATTATACAGATTTACTGTCAGGCAGCAGATTGTGTCCCAAGAGCCGGACTCGCCAGTGGAACAGCCTCATTCCATTAGTCCAATCAGTGCCCTCAACACTGCCTCCACCTCCTCCATTCTTCCAGGGCATTTGTGGAATTAGCACTTTGCAAAATGGTACTATGTTTGTATATCCACTTAGAGCTTTCGTTAAGGAGCTGTCGTAAAGTCTTTGGAGAAAGTTTAGTCCTACCTTGCGAAGAACAAGGGCAGCTAAAAAAGCTTCTAGATCTGTAAAGGTGGCAGGCAAGCAACTACGCTTAGAGTTGTAATTTAATGCCATGTGTTGTGACACAGTAGGTGCCTTTCAAGCCCGTCAGCCTACAGGTACACCTCCCGCCGCGTGAGAGTACCACAAGTTGTGGGCTTGTACTCCCCAGTGGGTGCCAAGGGGATCTCCTCTGTGGGGTGGCCCAGCACCTCCTCCCCGCCTCCTGGCGAGCCGTAGGAAGGCGAGCTGAACGCCTCGTAGGAGGAGGAGGAGGAGGCCATCTTTTTGTTGAGCAGGTTGCGATTGCGGTCGCCCATCATGTGCGAGGCGGTGGGGTCTCCATTGGCCATCGCGGCCATGGCGAGGGTCTCTTGGCTTCCAGGCTGCTCGGCGCTGCTGCTGCCGCTACCGTTGCCGCTCATGAAAGTGGAAAGCTTTGGTTGTTGGGGGGTGGTGGTTGACTTTGATGGCCGTCTCTCGGGCGACGTGCGCACAGGCATCCAGCAGGAGTCCGAGTGGCCGTACTCGTCGCATTCCCGGGTGCACTTGCCGGTCATGGCTACGTCAGGCAAGGGCCGAGAGTCTAGAGGTGGTAGAGAGAGAAAGAAACTTCAGTGATGCGGCTTTGTTTCACTACCGGGAGAAATTCGATCATTGACACTTAAAACTGAAGAAATGTCCTCACGCTAAGTGTTTGGTGTGATACGTGTCATGACTTGGCTTTTATGAACTCCTTTATTAGATGCGTGAATCTGTATTGTCTCTCTAATAAGGGCTTCACCGCATCTGAATGTTAATGAGGGTGGAAAACAATAGGAACGGATCAAAAATGATTACCAGGCACCTAATCTAAGGTAAGTTCTGAGCTCTGGCACCGGTGGATTAGCTCGTGTTGATAAAGACTGGTTTTCATGCAGAACCCATAGCACATAACAGCAACAGTAACAGAAAACAACAATGAAAAGAAGACCCACTGGCTACAACAACAGCCTCAAACTAAAAAACAGTGGCGTGAATCATAGTTGAAATAATGTCATGCTTCAAAACGTGTTTGTGCTGAGAGGGTAAAATACGAGAGGAGGGGGCAGCGATGGAGAGAGAGAGGAGGGAGGCGGTCGGTTTGTGTTTCTCCGTTTGCTCTGATCTGAAGTTTACGTTGCGGATTTACAGGCGTGCGCCTGTGATGTGTGTGGGCGGGGATGTTTGTCAGATAGGCGAAGCAGCAACACCCTATTTTCTTATCTGGTGATTGACAGACGGCAATCACATTCTGATCTAAGTAGCTTAATAGCTCAGGCGCCCTGATATCCTCTTAAATCCACTAATAGGGGTCTTAAGCAATTACCTAGCTGGGCGCTGGCCTCAGATTAACTGCGTCTACTGTATTATTGTGGAAAGCAAATTATGTGATTACAATGCTACACCAGGACAACAGGTCTCACTGATACCCTACTGTCAGACGGTGGAATATGGGAATGATAATTACCCCAAACACAGAAACCCAAAGCTGAGGAACTGGCTCGATATGGGACAAGGGGAAGGAGAGAATGAGTCTGCACGACTCCAGCTTTGACCAAATGCTCAACTATCACACACTTGCAGAGTTATGTTATGTTAGATGTAATTTATTTATGACCTGACGCATGGGAAAATAAAATCAAGCAAAAGCGAGGGTGAGTGCAAATCAAGCCAAGCATGCCTTTACCCATGTTACAAAAGAAAAACAAACAAGTTTGGACCATGTCTTACTTTTAATGCTCTTTTTCTCCTGTAAAAGAAAAAAAAAATAGAACAGAAATCACTCTTTATGTTTAGCAATAAAGTAGATATATATTTTTGTACCATGAGGAGCAACTGACACTGTTACTAAAAGACACAGCACCAAATAGGTGTTATGCTGAGCAGACACATGACTGAGAACACAATGCAGCTAAAACAAGGACAGCAAAGGAAGAGGGGGATAAGAAAAAACACGATGAGCGTCTTCTGTTCCTTCCGTCAAACTTTTCAATGTTAGTTCAAGAGTGCCATTCCTACAGTCTGCTGCCACAAACCTGGTTCTGCTACGGAGCTGTCAGAATGCATTTCTGTAAATGATCTTTGTAAAGCATCAACTAATCATCGCTATTCAACGCGCAGCCAACGCCTCAGGGAAAGACTGACAGTCATCCACAAAACCAAGTAGCTTTTAGTAAACTCAAACATTAATGGTTGTGTTTAATAAAATGCACACGACTAAGTCCCGAACATGAAAGCAAGAAAATGAAGCAAAGCAAAGGCATGTAATGGCAACAGTCTATTTGCGATCATCTATATGAAAAAAAAAGGAAACGACGCTCTCTAAAGTCCAAGCGCTGCTTGTTCCTTCAATGGCCTCTTGCCCCAGTCACAGTCAAGCCAACTAGCAGAAGCATCGGGGGGGAGGACGTCTGCCTCCCCCCAGTATCACATCCCCGCCGTCCTGCACGATGAGCTGTTGAGATAGTTAGCCGGCGCTCGGCGTGTCCCACGAAAGGAGGCTGATTATTTGGGAGCAGCGGCGCATCGACTCTGCGGGGCTTGCCAAAAATGAAGACGTTTCCCACCGAGCTAATGAGTTGGGCCGCTATATCAAAACGAAAATGCTCTTGCTCTCTTCAAAAGTGTCACCTCCCCCTGAGGTTAGGCCATCAATACGAGTACTTTACAAGCACTCCAAAGCTAAGTACGCTAGAGCTGGGTTCAACATGGACGAGTGCTCTAACCTGCTGGCTGAGGAATAGGTGGAGGTGATGCTAAATTAATTTTAATGTCCACTCAACATCAGCATCTACAGGTTTAATTTTAGGCAGACAGAATAGAAGCATGTTACAGTTTTGAAAAGCCAATTGTACAGTGGATGTTGCTATGGACAAGCAACACGGTGAGGCTTCCATGCCATACTATTAAACCCTTTCAGGCCCCAATTCAGGAATGAGGACAAAGCGCACACAGCCCAGTAGCTGGCTTTTGTTACATATTCACAAGCATCCAGCGAGTCCACACTTTCAGACACAACAAAACACAATACAAGTGGGTCACTGTGCTGTGTTACAAAGCCTGCAATGCTCAAAGCCAAACAAGGAGGCCGCTCCATCCCAGGTTACCTCCCCGAGGGCTCGGGCCTCGTTAGCCGAGCGCCAGGAAACAGCAGCACAGCCTGGGTGCCAGAGGCAGCGCTCGCTATCTCCGTCCGCGGAAGAGAAGGGCTCTCAGCCACGCAGGGGCTGCTTAGAAAAGCCCACAATGCAATCCATTAGACCTCTTTTAAATTTACTCATAAGAGGTTTATGAAAGAGCCGGCGAGGGGTAGGCAGCGGCGGATCGGGGAGTGATTGGCAGGTGAGTAAGAGGGGCGACAGGCAGAGCGGAAGAGCAGCGGCTTCGTCTGAGATGTAATTCCATAGGAACAAAAAGGTTTGGCACGGCTCAATTGATGATCGCCCGGCACGACGCCACGGCAACGGGGCTCTGAGAGATTCGCTCCACGCGCTGTGTTTTTAAGGGGTCTATATGAGTGAAGTCTTTCTTCATGTGTGCAACAAAGCAGAGTGAAAGTGGGCCAGTGGCTGCACTGGCTAAGCAGTGGCTTTTCTTAGCTGGATTTAGTCAGCGAGCCTATCAGCTGACTGGCTTACACTGTGGGATGTTTCAAAGAGTCTCCACTGCTGGGGTACAGTAGCGATTGGACGCGGTGTCTTTAGCGCTCGCTAAGATGCTGCAGCAGAGGGACAAATAGAAAGTCGCACTGTCCTCTCTTCTGGGAATGAGCGCGCCGATGTCTGTTGTGTGGGCATTTCTGGGCAATTACATTGTCAGTGTCATAGTGCTGCGCTGTGCGTTTCCACAGTGGCATGTCAAAAAGCCCACTTGCCAGTCTGCATTTCATCTACGTCACCAGCTCTTTCACTTTTGATCTGTATCGTCCTCCGCACCATTGCTTCCCCGGTCTATATTTCACTGTGAAACTCCGCTACACAGACTGAAGCTCCCCGACCTTTCGCCCTCTCTTTTCCGGCCGGCAGATTCAATCCAAACAGCTGAGGCACCGGGAGGACGAAACGCAAAGGGAGGGGAGGAGAGAGAGAGAGAGAGAGAGAGAGAGAGATAGAGACGCACTGTGAGAGAAGAGCAAACAAAACAGAGGTGATGTTGCCCACATGCATTTTTGCATATGTGACTTTGACGGGCATTGCATTTGGCTGGACAACAGATAGGAGTCAGAGCGGGGAGGAGGAGGGCACGGGGGAGATGATGAAGACAGGGATGATGGGAAAAGGAAGGGAAGGGTAGAAAATATGAGCGAGAGGGAGGGTGGGTGTGCTGAGTATAGCGGGGTCAGGGCCTGGGAGAAGGGAAACAGCAGATTGAGTGGAGAAGACAGCATGCCTGCCTCTGGGCCGTCACAGGCCAAACACACTGCCAAAGAGAGCAGTGGAGAGGAGAGGAGGAAGAATTGAGGACATTCACAAAGACAGGAGAAGGAGAGGAGCGAGGAAGGAGCGGACAGGCGAGGAAGCGGTGATGATAGAAGGAACTTTGATAACAGAAGATGTAGTGTGCTCCGAATAAATCCCGGTAACATGGTCGGATCAGCCCCGCGGCACATGACACACGCACATTAGCTTATCAGTCCAAAGACCTTGGTTTAACCTCATTACGCTTTCAAACGATCGCCCTGACAATGAAGTCCTGTGTCCAGGAAGATGCCAGGCGCCGCTCACCTCTGCGCTAACTCAATCTAATCTGCATCTATCCCATTCCAAAGCCAAAAAAACAACTTTACCCTCCGCATGTCGTTTATACTCGTCCACATGGTTCAAGTTTGAAGCCAGAGTGGAACATCGTATTCTCAATCAAGATGAGGTAGAAAAAAAGTTTTCGGGACTCGGGAACAGTGAGTCCAGCTCGGAAATGGACTTGTGATTGCCTCGCACCCCTCATCAGAGACCTCCCTGTACAGAACGATCTATTTTGTATGGCCAAGCAATCAGAGCGAAGGTGACGGTTTACATCGCCGGGCGATTCCTCCGTGTGGCACGGGAAGGAAAATATTAGCTTGAAAGACCAAGCTGTAGGAAACGTGGCGGTCTAATGGAGAAAATAGGAGAAAAGAAAGAAATGCGAAGTGATACGAGGATGAAAACGAGCTGGAGATGGGGCTAGAGCTCAGGCGAACAGTCTTTTCTACTTCTTCTTGCCTCTAATAGGTTCCCATTTAATTAGGTGAAACTTGAACTTATTATGGCGTGAGATTGCGACTCCCCGTGTTTGGCCCCGTGGCATCGCCTCGCCTCCTCAGCATCAAAGGCAGACAGGCATCCAGCCCGTCTGAACACACGCGCCGACGCAACCCAACGAGGCTTCGGAGGCGCGGGAGGAAGGAAACAAAACAACGCGGGGACAGAGAATGGCCCAAGAGCAGAAAATCAGGTGAGGAAGAGAAAGGAGCAGCGAGAGCGCAGGAACGGGCGCTCAATTATTAATGCGGCGACGGCGAGTTCAGACGGAGCAATATCCACGGGAAAAAGGCAGTGTTTGTCTTTTCTCTCGCTGAGATGTTTGCCAGACAATTAGGGAGGAACAGAAGAGAGAAAAATAGGCAGCGGAGCAGGGGAAAATGAGGAACACAGGGGGAGTCCTGGGGAGCGATGACCTTTGAAAATGCAAGTCATGGCGCGCACGGCTAGCAACGGCATTAATTGATGGCATTAACATCAGCAGTGGAGAATTTTCTCAGTGGCAGAGGAACACGGACTGTGCCCCCCGTCAGTCCGGTTCACATCTATTAAGAGGCCGGTAATTTGTAAATCTCCATCTATAGCCAGGAAATCTCCTACTTGAATGCAAACGCATCCTGCCGTAACCTTTTGGCTTCAGCGCCGCTGCTCATGGCCGCGATGGAGGAATGCTGTACGGCTGAAAGCGGCAGCGGGTGATCTATCCTCCGCCTTTTCAGCTCCGTGAAGTGTTTACAGCCTGGCGAGGGCGACGACGGGAATGATCTGGAGCCTCCACCCCCTTCAAAGAGGAGCCCAGAGAGGAAAGAGGCCATGGGGCTTTGCTCCCTGTGATGCAGGGGTTACAGGTAGATGCTGACGGTGCATCTTTTCTTTACAGCCGTCCTGTGTTTGAAGCCGTTTCCACAGTAGGCGCACTACGAGCCCGAGACGAGCAGAATCAATACGCTAAAATAATAAATGTCGTGCAGCCTGAGGTAATTAGCTGAGGAGAGATTAACTGGCATAATTTCATTCTGGTGGCGATCGCTCAGCCAATTATCAAATGTGAATTGCAGTCCGCTTCCCCCTCTCCAACGCGTCCTCTCTCCCTGGACGTCTGCCTCCCTCCGCCCATTCAAACCCCCACAAGCGTTTCCGCGCTTCGCGCTCCCACGTTTGGCAGTCGGCACCCGGGTCGCCCTCGTCCGGGCTGTGTCCCGACAGCACCCCGGGCCCCGGACCACAGCAGGGCGATGTGGCCACGAGTGACTCATCCACTCTGCTAATGAGAAGGATGGGGCTGGCTCGCTGCCACACACACAAGACACCGCTGCAACAGCACCAAGCGCCAGAGCACTTAACCGCGTTGTGAAACCCACAGAACATTTAATCATAGGATTTTTGTGTCATCAGGATTTCATTTTATTCTCAGAGCAATTCACTTTACCAGCTACTGACATTTTTGTACCTGTAATGCAGTTATGCTTCAGGAAATGCCCAATTACAGTAGAAGGTAACGTCCTGCATCACTTCCCATATATGTTTTCCTCGCCGAAGCTTATACAGGAACACAATGGCAGCCCGGCGAGGATTAGCATTAGCCGCTCCGCTATAGCACACGCGCGACGCTGCTAGCAACCGATAAAACAACATGGCAGCGTCAGCCGATTTCCACAACCACACACACTCTGCCGCATACATTAGGCAAGCGCTGTGTGTGTTTGTTGACGCTGGGCCTTCCCGGCCACAGACAAGCACACAGCATTATTTGATAAGACAAACACAGATTATGGATAAAGCGTTGTGTGTAGAAAATGGTAGGGCTCCCTGAGCTGCTGTGAGTGTACGAGCAACTGGTTGAATCAGTTGGGAAAAATAAAAGTGTGTTTTTCCTTTACGCGCACACACACACACTCGCTCGCCATCTTTCGCCTCCCAGTCTTTAGAAAAAGAAGTGTTATTGCTTCTCCACCACCGTTACTCTTATCACTCACTCGCAGGCGCGCTCACACAATAGCCTGTTTTACACCATTAAATGGTTATTTGTCAAAATACAATTTCAATTAAATCCTCCCTAAATTTAAAAAGAGAAAGTGTGATTTGTGGTGTTTACTGATGGCACTAATAGGAGGGGACATCTAAATCATAGGTTTGCTTTGGCGTCTTTATAGGTCTGCATGGGGGGAATGTTCAGTGTTGTTCCAGAAGCAGAAGCAACGTTTCCATCAGTGGGTTCGTCAAATCTGATGTAGTTAAACTGAAGAGTAACTCTACGGAACACGGTTCATGCTCAGCCTTGAGCAGCACATAGAACATGAATATTATACAAGCAGAATATTAGCAGCAAATTTGCATCAGAGTATCTTAGTGTATTTCGCCTAGCGGAGAAAAATCATGCGTTTCAAAACAGGAGATACCGACCAATCAGCTGCCTT
This sequence comes from Betta splendens, assembly GCF_900634795.4. NCBI lineage: Eukaryota > Metazoa > Chordata > Actinopteri > Anabantiformes > Osphronemidae > Betta > Betta splendens. The sequence continues at coordinate 22,472,858 of NC_040882.2, read as the reverse complement.
CTGCCGTTGTCCCCCAATTATCACTCCCTCTCTCTGCACCTGATGTCTAAAACAATGTTTGCGAACACTTGCGAGCGGTGGTTAAAAGTGGCAGGCTAGCAAGTTAGCTTGTGAGTCAGCCAAATAACACCTGCTATCCACCATGCCTGTCATCCTGAGTGTAGCAATTAGCTCTCAGCTGCTAGCACATTCTGGGCCAGGGAGAGCTGGCCACGGTGAGTCACGACCTTAATGGAAAGCTAGTGGTGTAAATGCGGTGGGGGTAATTATGCTGACCTCAAGGGACGGGCTTTCAGTTTTTTTGGCTCATAAGCGGACACAGTGAGCTCCAGGGTAGAAAAAGGCCTGTGTTTTCCAGAGGGATTAGTTTTCTGTGTTTTAGAAGGTTCATAAAAGCAAGAGACCTTCGTGTTGCGAAGGGAACTGAGTTCTTTTTTTATTTTTTTTATTTAAATTTGTGTTATGCAACATTAAAAAAAAAAAGTGTTGCCCAAAACTGGACCCAAAAAATCCAAGCGTGAACACCTGTTGCAGTGGCCTCATGTCCATTATGACAACCTAGAGGAGAAGCTGTCTTGGATGTTTTTTTACCTCTCAAATGTATCAGGATGGGATTTGACAGTGTTTTCTAGACGCGGCTTTTACAGTGTGAAGCCCGAGGAAACTAAACAAGCTACCAGACAGGTTTTTAGAGAATTTTCCCTTCAGGACAGACAGGACGCCTACTGGGAAGGTTAAAAACAAACTGCATCAAATGGCTGTGCACAGTGCACTCTGATGAAAAGTGCTAAAAGGATGTGCCAGTCAGCAAATAGGTTCTCCAGCACCTCTTTAATGTATCCTTGAGTCTGACCAGGGTGCCTCTGCTGTGTAAAACCTCCCACGGTGCTCCGGGACCAAAACAGACTTTGGTGACAGCATGAAGGCTTCACTCTGCGCTGAGGCTGACATCTGGTGAGGGAGTCTGGCTCAGCTTAGCCTCCGTCAGTCGCTGGTCGTACGTAGAGAACGCGTCCAGACTCATGGACCCCACGTGTCATCTTATATTGGGCTCTGGAGCTCGGCGAGCTTTGATTTGTAGAGTGACTTAAAAGTTTATCCAGCCACTCCTGCTCAGGTAGAAGCTCAGAGAGATACAGGCCGATAACGCCAAGGTGTCCTGGATTATAGACTATCTCGCAGATAGGCCACAGTTTGTTCCCTCCCGGAGCAGCATATTGGATTTTTCACTGCAGTGAGGCGCAGCGCTGTCACCTTCCTTATTCACTGTCTATCTCTGACTTGAGACTCAATTGTGGGTCACACTACCTCCAGATATTCTCTGATGATTCTGCTATTATGGGATGCATCGGGATGAAAAGGGAGGAGGTGGATATGGGTCTGGAGCGTATTATAGTAGACAGGATCTGCAAATGAACATCTATCTGATGTAAATGTGACAGCTGTCAACCTAGATGTCTTTCGTTTTTGGTACTCAATCTTACTCATACTTTAATTTGAACATTTCTAAAATTAAATTCCCTTTGTGTGTGTACTAGATGCATCCTGTCTGTCGTGATCCTGATCTAATGATGCAGGCTGAAGCCCGTCAGAGCATTCTCGCCTTGCTTCACCAGCTAAAGGGTGTCAGAGACGGTGGCACACCACATCTTAAACATTCATCAGTGCATGATTCTTTCTCCAGCAACAAACGCCACAGGGAGACAAGTCTCTTTTCAGTTATCACTCAGAAGTCGCTTCCCATCCTTGAAGCTCCCAATCTGGATTTGAATGCGAGTGGACACTTGAAAGTGAGTTTTCCATTAACATTTGCGTGTATCACACGGATGAACAAGAAAGGGAGATGATTGGGAGTGAAACTCTGGGTTGGAGTCACTAACCGTGCCTCTCTTTCAGCACGTCCTTTTTAACGGGCCAGTTTAGCAATATACGTAGAACCACAGCGCCATGGCTGGAGCCATACACGGTGTATTATTTAAAGCACCAGGGGCCCAATTTGTCACTCTGTTGGGCTCATCACAGGCGAACATCCTTTATGAAATGCACTTTTCACGCTGCCTGTCGGAGGGATCAAAGCAGCAGCAGCAGCCGCCTTGCCCATTTCTCCCTCTTCAGTTTCCCTGCTCCGATTCCCACTGACAAAATGAGTCAATTTAATCCAAATGGATCCCCTATCAAACTAACGAGTGAGCCGGCGCGTGAGACAGACATGGAGAAAGAGACTCATGTCATGGGTTGGTGAAATGTAGACAGGTGGGCTGTAAGTAGTTAGGCTGTATAGAGCCTGCTTCTGCCTAATGCCTCTCTCGTGCTTTAACCTTGTAAAAAGCTAAATTAATGGTGGACTTGCTGTATTGGATCAGACAAGCTTTATGCTTTAAAAAAAGACAGTGTGCAACCAGTTTCCTTCTTACTGGAAATACCGGGCTTCAAAAATGATTCTGGAAAGATGCCGTCAAATCCTATCGAGATCCAACGGAGTGGATTGATTTCAGGTTACCTAAGGTTCCGCGTTACAATTTTAGTTCATCGACTCCTCGAAACACAGGCGGCATCACAGCACCGGAACCAGTGGTGAATCCTAAAGTTAGCGCGGTGCACCTGCCTGTTGGGAGGACAAAGGCGAGCACCAACCTGGCTCTGGTAGCGCATCCGGAGAGCTAGTCGTGGAGTGGGGGTGTTCCGGTCCTCTAACGCATGAGAAGTTAATTCTGTCTCTTCTGACTAGTGATGCTAATTAAAATATATATTAATATGAGTTCTCTTCTCTGTTTTGGTCCTTTGCCTTTGAAGCTCAGACAACACGCTTCATCTTTCACCCAGCCTGACAGGCCTATTTCCCCCCTTGTGCCCCCTCTACCCCTCCACCACCTCCCTACTGCCTTTTAGCAAAGCTCTACACCGATTGATTTTTCCTCTTCTCTCTGTCGGCCTTTTTTTTTCTACCCCTTTGCCCCCGTCCTTGATTCTAATGCTTCTGGGTTGTGGGAAATAGTTATTCACATTGATCGACGGAGCTGATGGGTCTTTCATGAGCGTCAGAACTCAAACTGTTTTTGTCCCACCGACATCTCAAAATATCAATCACCAGACGAGGAAGTTTGAGCTGGACTGCAGATTAGGACAATAAAGGCCGGACTCATTTTCTTGAGAAAAACAAATAAAAAAACTGTGATGGAGTGTTTGTCTCTTCTCTGATGCATTGGACTGCGTCAGTGACAAACAGAACAGTGGTGTGAGTGATTGAAACGCCTGACGTGGACCCAGACATGTTCAGCCTGGAGGTGCACAGTGGTTTGGATGCTGCGCATCATGTGGCCCCAACAGCCAGAGGCTGCACGTCTGTGCTCCCTATCAAATATGGCGCCAGCAGCGCCGATTTTAATTGCATGACACACCATGAAAGTCTTAGAGCTCACGCGTCACTCCTTTGTCTGTGAATACTGCAGTATATTAAAGATGCCAACAGGGTATTAGTGCTATTCCTCAAGGGCCAGTGATATTGTTTGTGTGCTATCCCCCAGACACCAACCTCGACTGCTGACTCACATCACTGTTTACTATTCCTTCGCTACGTGCATTCACATAACGTGTATGGTCCACCGGCAGAGGCCGAATTATTATTTTCATAATATTGACATGCACAGATCTCAACCTGGTCTCTAGTGGCAGCTTGTCATTTACGCAGAGAGAACAATCCTATATGTAAAACAGAGCAACACTATGTGCATGTAAACCGCCCCCGGACACACACACATTCACAAACTGTCCATTGACATAATATACAGTCAGCCACCAGGCTAGTAAACACATTATGTCTAATCCTCACGAATATCACAGTCGCCGCTGACTCAACTGCTCTTTTCATATTTTCATATTCATATTCTGCTGTCACGTCCAAGCTAAAAGCACATCATTCCGGCTAAGTAAAACTCTGCCGATGCCTGTTCCACCAATTGCCGCGTGCAAGGTCATATGTAAATAGGCTTTCCCTGCAGCAGAGGAGACGAAACTGGTTTGATAAATACTGTACACCTGGTACAAAGGCACATGGCTTTCCTTGACCTGGGTAAACAGTATGTGAGGATGCGCTGTATGTTTAGCATGCAGCAGGGCCATGTTCATCCACTAAAGCCTCTATCACCGAGGAAGCCTTCAAGTAGGGAGATGTGGTAAAATGACTTTAAACTAATACCACTGGATTTATCACTGTCTATGGAAAGAAGTAGCTCAAAAGGAAAAAAGCTAAAACATCCTTTTCATGACTCCAAACTTAATCTAAGCGGAGCTGACACAGAATTTGCTTTCTAACCAGTTCACTGGTTGAAAGATTAGCATTGTCTTTGTCTTTTGATGAAAATAAATTCACCGGGCACACGGCAGAACCGATGAGGCTGCACTACAGCGAATGAGTCATTTGAGCGCCCGGTGCTAAGGAAGCGTGTTTGGTTTCAACTCGGCCGTTTGGGGTGGGAAGGAAAAAATAAGTTGGGACGTGTATTTACTTTCTTTGCTTCCTCTTGACAGAGGAATAGGAGGGGCCTGTCGAGCCACGGCGGAGTGTGCAACCAAATTAAGCGAGAGGGAAACATAATCAGCTCGTGCACGCGAGAGAGAGATGCAAGTGTGTACGAGGACGAGCGAGAGAGGCTGGTAATATGCTTTGGAATTTAATAAGGCTCAGCGCTCCTCAATAATATCACCAGCTTCACAGCGTCCTCTGGGAAACATGAAATGTGCCGATAAAGGATGATGCCTCCCTCTGACAAACGGGTGTGCTAAAAGCGCTGTAGCAAAAAAGCTAGCACACATGCTAATGCGCCCCAGGCTACACTTTAAAGACTTATTCACTTTCTTCTCCCTGTGCTACGAATCTCTGAACCTCTTCTCTTTAAGGTCACACACACACACACACACACACACACACACACTGGACTTATTCAGGCTGCATCTGAATATCGTCAGGACGGTCGGTGGATGCGAGCTCTAAGTGTATTTACATATTCAATATGTATTTACTCAAAAGACACTTGCAGATCAGACATGCTTTCATATAGAGAGAGGGAGGTCCCGAACTAAAACAACAGGAAACCAGCTGAAACACGAGTTGCTGTAGGTGTCTACAGTACGTTTTTCTGGTCATTCTCCATCCTTTGTTTTTTCTTATTAGTTCCATTTAAATCTGTCTTGCTGAATTGTTTTCTTTTACTTTTCAACTTTCCCCGAGTCGCTTTTTAGTGGCAACTCGCTCGTCTTTGTCAAACCCAATGTGTTCATGTTGACACCAACAGAACCGAGAAATGCACCCCCCGACCTGTCATGTCCTGTCAACCCAACGGTAAAAGACAGCCTCTCGCTCGGTTGGCTCCTGTGACATTTACATACCAGCCTGCCTGGTAGTGTAGGAATCACCCTTAGGCTGTACCAGGTCTTCAATTTAGGACAGAAACTTTCCGAGTCGCCTCGCCCCAACCACCGTCTCTTCCCTTGTCATTACCTCGGTGAGACCTGCACACGCTTGACAAGGAAGAACCCCAAACATGCCCCTTGCTCGGCTGCCGCCTAAACGGGCTGCTGGTCTTCAGACACGGACATAAAGTGTGGAGGGGGGGGGCATGGCCTATTTCTCTCCCTCCCTCCCTCTGAGCAGACACTGATGTGTCATGGCTGCTCTGTCCATCGAGGCTCACCTTTTGTCTTTGCTAATCCATCCTCTCGTGTCTGCTCAATCTTTCTTCGTTTTCTTCCCCGTCAATACCTGTGAATATTTCCTTCGCCTGGTCCCTGCAGCCGCCCCCTCCCAGCTCAGGCTAAGCTCCCCTCCCCTGTTGCCCTCAATCTCTCACCCTCCCACCCTCCATCTCGCTCATTATCTGCCTCTGTCTCTGCTGATCGCCCAACGACTCCCTATTGGCAAATTCATGAGATTGATCATTTTTACACGGGTGGGTGGACTCACTGAAAGGGGCCCAGCTCCAATTCTTTCCCCTCCCGATACGTGCGCTGTATGTGGCACCCACACCCCTGGCGGTAAGACTCTGAAGCCCTATCACTTAACATGCACTGGGCTCAACTCCCAAGAGGAGAGAGAGGGGCTATGGGAGAGCAGAAGAAGAAAGCGGAGTGCCGGCTGAGAGGAATACTAATAAAGTGCAGCAGTCAAGAAAAAAGGAGCCCGGAAAAGACATCGGCTGCAAAATTACCGATTAATTTGATTCAATACTTCAGCATCTCTGTTTTCCAATCGACTCGCATTTGTCTGCACGCATGTGTGCATCCATTTACATGAGTATGTGTGCGACTGTGTAAAGTGTCCCCACAGGTGCGCAGAGGCAGAGTTATAGAATCCTCCACTTAAGATATTCATGTGCCTTGGGGGACTACGGCCCAGCCGCTCTCGTCTTCGCTCACTCTTTTTTTTCTTCTAACTTTAACGTCTGCGTGCGCGAGCAAACAATTCTGGCCGGGTTCTGTGCAAGAAGGAGAGGTTGCATTAGCATGATTAAAAGGACAGTAACAAATGGCTGCTGTCTCGGGGAGGCCACGTGACGATGGCAACAGGATATAGGCCAGGCACATCACGACGCACGCGCTCCCCGATGATTTGACGTTCCTTCTTAAGAGAGATGAAGTGGCGGCAAACGCGCAGACTGTACGTCTTACATGGGACAATTTGGGAGCTTTGCTTCGAATCCATATGTTGTGTGTAGTATATTAGGAGCGGGTGGAATTGTGAGAGCGTGTGTGTTCAGATGCCTCAAATATTAATGGGCACATAGTCGCAGCTGAAGCCTCATTATCACAATTCTTTGGGGGAAAAAGAATACAGAATACTGATTTTCTTTCATTGCTACAACTGCTGAGTTGTCGACGAAGGCGGCCTCCAAAAATAGCCTCAAGGTTCCATACACCGTAAACCAATTTCTATCCTCTCATACTGGGTCAAAGAAGTGGAAAAGGAGAGTTTTTATACTGGCTTTCCTCATTAATATTCAAGCACTATGTGGACCATTTCTCTTCATTTACGCTTTTAATCATTTAGCCCTAAAACTACTTACCTGGTGCTGGGAATTTTGTTGGCTCAGATTTCAATAATACCCACCCTGAATGGATGAAGTCATTTATTCTTGCCTATAACCTGGCTAATGGTTACCCATGGCTCTGTAATAAACCTTCGCTTGGCAAACGCGCTCTTTCCCGCTTCTATTTAGGATGAAGAAGAAGCTATAACCTTGTTCATGTTAGCACAGCGGAAGGAACATGTTTCTATCTTTGCCCGTGGCGGCATTCGGCTGGCGTTCATTAATATTAGAGGCAGAGGAAGAGACGGAGTGAGAGAAAAAGATTCTGCGGTACATTAGTGGCCAGATTTATTGACGTCTTTGCGCCATGAATGTGGCAGGTGCTCTTAGGCTACTTGTGAACGGTGGAGCTCTCCTCAACTCCTGCCTCTGGAGATAAGTTTGGGGAAAAAAAACACACACACTCACACATACACACACCTCACGTTCTGTCAAGGTTGCTGAGACGTTGCAGGAACTTTATGAATGTTCTCTGTCTTGTCAGGGCACAGCGTGCGGCCGCTCACTGACAGCGGGCACAAAATGATGGAGGGCCTGTGAATGGCATTGCCGTCGGCTGAAAATCACCTGCTTGGACCTGTGGGCAGACCTTGAAAACAGACTTGGACCACTTTTGCTCTCTAAGTCATATTTTAAATCTTTCAGTGTGTGAATGCTCATCTATGAATAGCCGCCTGCTACAGAGGTTTGATCACAAGGCCGTGCATTAGTCCAAGTACAACCCGTGCACCTGGACTACACACGGCACCTTAAAAGCAACACTGTAAATGTAATTTTGGACCTAATTTTAAAAGCCAGTGCATTAAATCATCTCTGCAACACTCTGCCCATCTCTCCTAACCCTTTGTACAGTGTATCTGCACATCTGTACTGCTTTATGCCTTTTAAACCCAGCTACACAAGCACAGTTGGATCCAAACCACAACAACAATCCTATTCAAATTTCAAGAGCACATACGACGCTGTAAGTAACCAACAGATAAATGCATCATATGTTAACTCTGTTATGTTGTTCTTTCTTTGGAGGATCACGAGGCTCACTTCTTGGCCGTACCCCAAGCCACAATCATAACCTTTTCAACCTCGGTCATGTGTCTCCCGCTCTCTCTCTCTCTCTCGCCTGCATCACCCGTTGGATGGGAAGCGATGTATGAAAAGACGCTTCGGTTCAATACCGTTTAATTGTATTAGGCCTATAGTAAGGGATTAGTGTTTGAATCTGGACAGAAGGAACGGGGATGCTGTGTGAGTGCCAGCGGGAGCGTTTGGAATTGATGCGTGTCCAACACAGTCTAGGAGGCAAAAAGCTGACTGGTCTCTGGAGATAATCACAGCCTGGTTTGTTTCTGCGGGTCAGTCTGACCGTTTCACAGCTGCTGAGGTATAGTTACCAACGTGTCAGAACTATTCACGCCCCCATCGCTAAATATTCCGTGCAACTTTATTTTCCTCTCTGTACCTCGCTTAAAGCTGACCGAGCTTTGAGACAACTCGCCTGCTACGATGCTTGTGAAATAAATTAGAGGAGGGAAGGGGAGAATAAATTTCATTTCCACTGGATTTTGTAGTGAGTGAGCCACTGCAAGAATCAAAGAAATGAGCTTAGGCTATGAAACGCCATCTATTCTTGGATTGTGTTTGCCCTATATTCAGGGGAGTGACTGCGTTGCCGTGTAACATAAATAAAAATGCTATAGTGTGCTTCTGAAATGGCTTTATGTCGTGTGAAGGGCCTTGTGTGAGCGTCCGTGGTAAGGAACGCAAAGGAAGGCGAGCATCTCATCCCGGCAGGCTCCACGGCGCCAAGGTGCACATGCAGCAGTGGCTCATCGCTGCCTTTCTGTATTTGTCTCCCTGCGTTCACAAACCGTATTGTGTCACTCGTTAAATTGCTTGAAACAAAGCTGATTTCTGTTTACGTCCTCGCGTGTGTGGGCGCACGGTGACATGCCAAGGCGCCAAACAATCTCGGGCGCCGTGCGCATATTTTGCCGCTCGCACACAGAAGCGTTGCGGCTACTAAATCTCCACCAATCGATTGGCGCTGCGGATCTCATAGCAAGGCAGGGAAACCCACCAAATATTTAATACTCCACAAACATATCAGCTGCTAACAGCTGAGTATGGATTAGGCCATCTTCCTGAAAGTCAGTGCATATTTACTGACACAAACAAGCTGGGGAGCATATTACCGAGATACACATTGCTCAGTGCCAGCATATGAATGTTAAATTAGACTATATGGAGGTGCACAACGCCTGTGCCAGTGACATTTGTTGCACAAGAGAAAATAAACAATACTGTTGCATTCAGAGCTTCAGCAGGAATGATTCTGTCTGTGAACGCCGAGATGCGAGGTTATTACTGTATACATCTAAATGTACATAAATATATGTTTATTCTGATTAACAGGCTAAAGATCTGTATTTAACAGGGCATATTGTTGTTTTTTAACATCAGCAAACTGGTCTCAACAGATGGTGAAGCGATGACATTTTACTTCACATTTGTTTCTCGTTGCCCTCAGACTTTTTCCTCTTAACTCTCGGAGGGGATTTTGATGGAACAGCATCCACCGCTGGTAAACAAGGAAAACAAATGGGCACTAAGCTTGTAGATGTAGATGGGTATTGTTCTTCATCGATTCCCATCGACTGAGCAGCTGGTGACAGGGAGTCTCCACTCATCAGGGCAGGTTATCGATCAGCTGAGGAGGAGCAGCAGGGGTCCGCACGGGGTCACGCGCGCAGAGAGGAAAGAGTCGGAACGTGGGCCGACCGAACGGCAGAGCGCCGCGATGAACCCTGACTGGCGATTAACGTGCGAAATGCAGTCGGCTTCTCTTTGGATGCTGCAAAGCCAACATTGTTCTTGTATGAGGTAATGGTCTCACATCCACGAGCACTTAAAGAATCAATGCGTCCTGCTGAAGTCAATCTAACAAGCTGCACAGCAAAGTGTGGTACAGAACAACTTTCATCTAGGCGTTGCACTGCATCCCTGGTTCATATGCAGTGCTAATAGTAGCATTAGCTTTAAAAGATAGTCGTTGATATTCATGGGTTGTACAGCAACAGTCTGGTACACTATTGATTCCTCCGAACGATGGAAGAGATGTCACAAAAAAAGAAGGATTTAAAGCTATATTTCAGACTGTTATGAAACTTAAACAGCGTCAAGCGGTATCTTCTAAAATCCTCACGCCTCCTTGTTGAATTGTCAAAAACAGGGTGTCTTTGTTAAAAACACTGCAACTTGATTTACAAAGTTAAAGCCTTACATCTCCTCAAGAAAGTTTTTAATGCTCTGGATTCTGGCCAGCATCCCTTACATAAGAAGCATCTCTCGGAGAGAACGGGGGCCTGATTACAGCAAGTAAAATCTGTTTCAGTATCACATGGGCACCTACTGTAAGTGTGAGACGGACTGGGAACCCATTCTTTAATTACCTCCTTAAATCCATATACCCTTATTTGTACAAACAGCCCTGTCTGTGTTGGAGAGCTGTGCTCAGAGGACACCGGTTCACTCAGAGGTGGGTGAGACAGATGACATTTTGAACCCCCGCAAGGACTGAATCATTACAAGCACCTCCCCACTGGAAGTGTGGTGGGATCAGCAATATTTCACACTGACAGAAGGACCTGACAGCAGGTGTCCACACACCAGCCTCCCTCCTCTTCTCCCCTTTTATTTATTTAACTCCATGCCTCATTCTTTGCCCCCCGCCCCATATATTTGGGAGTTGCCAGATTGGATCAAAAGCATGTCGAATTCAAAGCTACTCCTTTACTCTATCACAAACTTCTCCACTTGAAGAGGTACACTCAGAGACGAGCGTGCGGGTGTGTGATTAGGAATCTCAGGCTGCACAGATTCTGCCGACGTTCTTTTTTATGTCTCTAATCAGCAGTGGAATGTAAATGTGTCTTCGGCTCCAGCTGGAGCAGTAGGACCAGAATCAGTATGTGTCTGCTTAACGCCGAAGTGTTTAAAATGCCCGCTGAGTGCCCCTCGGTCTTTCTCCCTCTCTTCTCCACTTTCTCTCCTCTGACTTTGTGGCTGATGTATATGCAGGAGACACAACAATCAGCTGACTGGACCCATTTGCTGCAGACTCCTGCACCCCCTTCCCCACACACACCCATTAGATAATACCTTTATCTCACAACAGCCTGCTTGTACATGTACCTCTCTTGCATCTTACAATATAGACGAGCTCATTTGATCTGAATGCTCTGCTCTTAATGCTTCTCATTCCGTGCGCTATTTACTTTTATTCGGGCCAAAGCCTTTCTTCTCATTCAGGACCCGTGAATAGTGCGTCATTGTTCACTGTCGGTGCTTTAATCAGAGGCACAGGGAGCCTCTCCAAGTGAACGTTTGACTCTGGGGCAGGTTTCTTGTCCAATGCATCCTCCACACATGGACCCCTTGACTTTCCTAAACACAAATGAAACCAGTTGGAAATTACAGCTCTGTCTTGGGGGATCAAGGGGACATTGTAATTCTCCAAACAATCGAGGCGTATTAGCTTTGTGAGCCACTGACATGGAAGGATGTTTGCAGACAGAGACTGTGCTAAATCACTTACGAGTCCTTTTCTGTCTCCTGTCGTGTAAGAAGAGGCAACTCCTGCTTGGGTGGCCGACTTTGGCCTTTTGGGTTTAAAGATTTATAGCTCGAATTGTTTTTCCAGTGTTGTGATAACATTTACTGATTGCACATCTTTGCTTATGTGCTATAAAGCACATAGAAAGTTTAAAGTTTAGGTAATTCTGCAGACTATTTAGAGGAAGAACTGATTGCTTAGCTTGAACACATGAGTGAATGCACACCTTTTGTTACTGTTCAACCCTCATTTTAAAAATATACAATGGCCAAAGCACACCATCCCTCTGTAGCGTTGAATGGTGACTGAGACCCTTTGCTAGGATCAATTAGGCTGATTGGCTTAGGCTCTGTCCTGGCCTGCCCAGGGGGGTGGTGGTTGCAGACAAGTTGTCCAATTAAGAGAGCACAAGCACTTGCCAATAATGGCTGAATAATGGGCCTTAAGGGGAGCGTGATTCATCTCCAATGCTAGGCACCAGGGAGGCAGCCATTGAGTGTGTAAAAACCATAGATTTCTCTTTTCAGATTCCAATCAATATCACCCCCATGGCTTTGACAATGGCCTCAATGAAGGATTAGACTCTAAAGATGTTGGTATCCTGGGCTGATGCCAATAGTTATTCTTTAGACCGGCTTCCTGAGCGTGCGGTCGTCAAAATGTCAACACGTGTTCTTCAGGAAAACGAATGTGCAAAAAATGAGTAACTAATGTTTGGAATACGATGCATTTGACACCTGTAAACGTGATGCCTTGTTGTTTTGTCAAATTGCATGTGTAGTACTCAGTCAAAGACCTGTCAGTCAAAGAAAATGAGGGATTGTTGCTGTTGTATCATGCTGGTTGGGTAGACAGCACAGAAAGAAGCGAGCTACCCTCTACACTGCCTGTATGTGCAAACTTGTTCAAAGGGTGCTTTACTTTCTATCAGGAGGTCGTAAGCAATTAATGTTTTAGCCTGTTTTTTACTGCTCCCTCTTCTCTATCTCAGAGTCTGGAAGAATAGTCAGTAAGTAGTTGAAAGCCTCTAATTTCTTCCGACATCACATCCAGCGCCTATCTCCCTCCCCTCTCTTTCACTCGCTGCCTCTCTTTTGTTGATGTGTCTAATACTGGCAGGTTTCTTAATGTCACATGTAAGCAGCTGTAATTTAACGCGTCGGGTGTGGCGTCTGACAGTCGCGTGTTTAATCTCTTCACCGTCGAATGCTTGTTAGTGCCACCACCTGATCATAGGCCCGCAGTGGAAGATGCACAAAAGCGCCACGTGAAACGAGCGCGAGCGACACGGCTGAGCGGCAGAATGGCTGCCATCTTTGATGAGCTCTCTCGTCGCTCTTGTTCCTCGCTTTCATCGCTATCGCTAATGTAGGTTGTGTGATAATTCAGGACGGGAACATAAAGAGAAGAGAGGGGAGGCGTGAACTGAGGTAGAAATGTCGCCCGTTTAAAATGCTACTTTCAAATGCTAGCGTTGAACGCGCGCCTCGCTCTGCTCGTACCACGTGTCGGATCATCAGTTCATTTTGCACGTTCCCTCGCTGATGCCAAAGCTGTCAGTCTCCAGCTAGAGATGCTCCCGGCAGCTGTGAACCATCGTCTTCGCATCTACTCCTTGCTCGTCCTCTGTTTGCAACACGGCATAATCCCTCTCTCACAACAGGACACTCGTTTCTTTATGTACCTACTATATTAGTTGCCAGCAGATAATTGTTTAGAAGACACATTGCCGTTTTAGTGAAGATTTAAAACTTGCCGGGGAGGCAAGCCAAGGAACATGTGCAGCCTGTATCTCATTATATATATATATATATATATATATATATATATATATATATATATATATATATATATTTGAACATCAGGGCTGCATGAGATTTTGCTGACCATAATGCCATGCAGTTACCAGCAGGGCATTATGGGAGAGAAAGCAATTTGCTGCGGCAAGGCTCAATGGCCTCATGAATCAAGCCAATACGGACAAGGCGAGAGCAGTTAAGAGACTGGTGCACACAGCCGGGAGATTTCACTTAATGCTCTTTTGTTATTAAAAAAAAAGAGGTGTCGCAGCTCGGGGTGTCTCAACCCACAGGTTAAAGCCCTTCTGTGTTGTCTTGTTGTCATCTGCTAACGAGTCTTACACAACAGGTTTGGGCGGCTTGCTCTCAAACGCTACTCAAGTGCCTTCACGGGTCAAGGAGCTTGTGTAAGAAGAAAGATAATGAGTAAATACTGTAGTGACAAAACCGGTCTTGTCTCACTTCCACGTTACAACCTGTTGTCTTCGGGCTGTCAACACGAGCGCAGTTAAAACACCTGTCATACCCCACCGCCAACCCTGTCTTGGTAGATATTTGGGCTGCACAAGCTGCTAATGATAATGACAGCAATCAAAACACTGGCAGTAATGTTGTTAATAGCACTAATGAGGACACTACCTGGGAGGCTGTTTGCTTTAGATGTTTTCCTGGCTCACCCTGAGGGACCCGAGACGAAGCGCCTGATATCCTGTTGCAGCAGCCCCCCTGTGGTCTCCTGGATGTCCTGAAAGGCCCTCATCTGCACTGGCTAACTGCTAATGCACACTGCTAATTACAAACAGGGGAAATGAGGTCGCAGCAAAGAGATGCTGGAGCCTCTCGGGGCTCCTAGATGCACCCTGACTCTGCTCTCTCTCCGGCACCAACCCTTGCGCCCTTTCCTCCCCGGAGCTTTGCAACAAGTGTTTGAACAGCTATTTTTCAGTCCTCTAGCTGTTGTGTGATTTAACTAAAAAACACACAAGGGTGAACAAGTGGGAAGGAAATAGGCATGTTGTTATTCTTTGTAGCTCTCGCACTCTCCGTGCGGCAATTAAAACCTGAAATATTAGTCTGCGGAATGGCTGCATTAATGATCAATGTGGTGGTGGAGAGGCAAAAGCCAAAGAGAGCCGGAATGTGGCGCTTAAGCTTGTCTATGCTGATAAATGCTATTTATATTCCGTTTTATGTGTCTCCGAATAAAAGTGTAAGGGAGGAATGAGGGTGGGGGATTATGGTATGTTGTGGGACCACCTTTGTAATGCTAAATCCCATTCCTAATCTGCCAGTATTGATTGGCCATCACAGGCATCCATTTACAAAGCAGAGGATTGCGGGTGAATCGAGAGACTCGGGGGTGGACAAGGCAACACAAGGCGCTCCCGAACGGCCGACACTGGATCAAACCAAAGCCAGCTTCACTGAGCCTGCGCACGACGAACATAGGCAACGGAGGATAAAGCTCTCCTTCTCATCTACTGTTTCCACTCGCCACGAGCACAAGGGAGAGCACGATCGCCAGAGCAAGACAGAGCTGTTTTTTTTTTTTTTTTTTACAAAGAGGGAAAAGAGTAGAAATGAGCCCTCCTGCCTCTATTTTGGCTTGAATATCTGGCAGTTGCCCTTTTAAGAGCGAGCGTCTGCAGGGTCCAATTGGAGAAGGGAGCCCGGTCCCCTGTTCAGTCATTAAAAGCGGTTTCTAGAATGGCATCCATCTGCTGCTCCCTCATTAATGCTGTGAGTGATGGTGGTAATGTTCCTAAATACGGTGCTGGCGAATTGTCACGGTGACCCTTGACTCAGGAAGTGGACACAAGTGAGCTAATGATGCCAGTGTGCAGGACGACGCGAGCTCTGGGTTTCCAATCTGGACTTTGCGCAGGTGGTCACATCATTAAGCTTAAATGGCTTCGCCCCATCGCCGCGTTTGTGCTCGTGGCCCATTGTGCAGCCACCTGCATCGACACCGACGGGTCCGCTGACGTTCAGTGGAGAATTGCTCATCTCTCACGTCAATCAGCGGCGTCTGCTCCTCTCCCCTCCCTCCCTCCGCCCCGGACCCGATTCTTTTCCTTTCTTCCCTTTGACAGACGGAAAACTCAAATGTGTGAAATGAGTAATAAAGCGTCGCTAAAGAGCTAAGCTGTGACTCAGCAAACAGCACATTCACTGAGGATAAAAGCCTTTTCCACGGCAGCCATTTTGATTTCACATCCACGACGTCAAGTTGAGGCTGCCGTTATTCTCGACAGATTAAAAATCTCTCCTCTCCTCAGATTCCTCTTCACCTTCAACTCCGAACCACCCCCCTCTCGCTGCAGCTCACATAGCTGTGCTGCTCACTCCCATTAATTACCTGCTTACAGAGGCTCCACGTTAAGGCTGCCAAGACACTAACACAAATAGAGTGACAGAGAACGCGAGAAGTCTTCAAGCTTGTGAAGAACATCGAACCAGCTCTGGAACAAACACACACACACACACACACTTATCCAGACTGATTTACAGTTGTTGTTTGCTTCACACACACTTGCAAAGCTGCTAACAAACAACTTTATATGCATGTGTGTATGAATCAGAATATGCAAACTTGAGAACAGCGGGGACACACATCGATGTGAGCTCCGTCAGTGTGTGGAGTGTATTTACCTGGAAGACGGGATGAAATATGCACTAAGGACTAATGAGCTCATTCCCCTTGCAACCCAATCCCCCCAGTGCATCTCACACAAATACATCCACACACATACAGTGCTGTATGCACAAATCCTCCCCCCTCCCTTGGCTTCTCTACTCTCTTCCGCTCATTTCATCACTTTCGCAGTTCATCCCTGGGCGTCTCGCTTCTCCTCCTTCTTCCCTCGTCTGCTTTCTCTTCCTTCCTTCCTTCCTACATTGCCTTGTTCTCTCTTTTTCCCTGAGGCATATCCCAGGGTAGCCTGACTGATCCACAGGCTGTTTGTTTGGAGTGCAGTTGATAGGGTGCATGGGTACCTTGGGGCACAAAGAAGGGGAAGCATAGATGCTATAGTATAGGAATGACACTGGAAGAAACCTGGAAGGGTTGTGGTGCTAATATTAAGAATAAGACACTGAGTTCAGTAGTGTTGAGTAGCAGGTTGGTGAGGTGTAAGTCCTCCAACTTTAACTTATGTTGGTTTTAAGCCCAGTAAACTGACAGAAGCTCAAACGCACCTTGTACCTGACTGCCAAGCATCTACCAAGAGCCCCATTTAAAAGCTTCCCTCTATGAACCTCCACCAAAACATAGATTGACAAAACTCTGCAGGACCCCGCGAGTTGTCATGTTGCTAAGGAAACCAAACACATACACTCACACGAATGCAGACTTGTTCCACATGACAGGTACACAATAAAAGGGACACTCTAATCCCATAAAAGGTGTCTTTGTGGTATATAAAGCTGCTTCACTGCGGTCTATTTCACTTTGCTGGTAATTATCGCTGCCTGCCTGGGAGACAGAGACAGTAATGCTTCATTACAAAGTACAGGGAAGACTGAGGACGCCGAGGAGAAGAGAACAGACCAGGAGGAAAGCAGCCGATGAAGGGGTATCATTACTGGCCCATTTGTCTTGAAACACAGGGACGGGAAGGACTAGAGTTTGAGTGGGAAGGGTGCGCAAGATCACAAGAAGTATGAGAGAAAGACCCTTCAGAAACAAATCCTGTTCAGTCCCATGAGACCACTTCCTGTCACTGAGGACCATTTGCTGACCGCAGGATGAACCAAACCCAATTCAGTGAAAAATGTAGTGGGCTCTGCAATTCAATTTCATTATTCCACCTTTAATTACTTGCCCAATTTGGGGCTATTGCACGCCTTGATTAAAATGGACACTATTTAATAACCCCGGCCCCCTCAAAAAGGATTCTACCTTGAAGATGGAATAATTAAAGCAGTAGTGAGATAAGATTCATATCGTCCACCTCTAACTCAGTCCCTGCAAATTGGATGTGCTTTAACGCGAGAGAAGAGTGAGTCAGTGATGGGAGCGGGAGAGAGAGAGCAACAATAGGAGGTATATGAAAGAGCGGCTGAGTGAATGAGCGAGTGGTGGAAGGATTTGATGGACAAGTAGCAAGGCCAGGAGACAAACGAGAGGATACATGATGGGAAAAGAGCAGTTATTGATTCAGTATCGATTCGACCAATCCGAGACATCGAAGCCACAATGTTCGACGCTGTCCGTACATGAAAACGCTGCTCCCGTGTTGTGAAGGGTAAATGGGCTGGAGAGTGTGGGTGGGTTCGCAGGGTTGACTTTGCATGTGTCCAGTAGTGGCCCCAGGGAAAGGTTATTTAAAGAAAGGGACAGATAGCAGTCACCCTCTCTGCTCTCACCAAGAAACGAGGAGAGAGAAGTGGGGCAGGACATGTTCACAGTCCTCCACGCAGACACACGTCAAACCATGGGTGCGCGCAGCATCCGTGGCCGTTTTCGGCTTCTTCAGGCAAGCGAGCGTAGGTTGTGAACCGGATCGCGCTTTTATACGGTTTCCCCCAACGCCTGCGTGCGTGAGCTCGTACCTGTGTGTGCGCATCTGTGTACTTCCTGTGTGCCTGTAACAGCGACTGACCCGCGCGCCCCAATGGCCTCACCTAGCGAGAGTGCCACGGCTCGTTAGGCTGGAAAGGATGATAGGGTCTGACATCTATTTACCGTAGCCACGCAAACACACACAGACTCACACAAATGGCCCACTTTGGCCAACAGCATCCCCCTTGGCCATTTTACAACTCTCACTCTTTGACTCGCTTCCTTCCATTACACCCCCTCTACCCCTGACCCCTCCCTCATGTCTGCTTTTCATCTCTTGGTGCCTCCATCCTGCTCTGAAACGATTAGTGTCATACCTAGCTACGAGGTGAACGCATGGGGGGAGGTGTATTTCCTAGTGGCCCACAGTAGCTTTCATATAAACACTCGACCGGCTGAGGCACAGTAAAATATGGGGTGTCCAGCCATATGAAATGATTTACAATACACTGGAAGCATGAAGTAAACAAACACCCCGATGTTAATCGTTTCCATTGTGCCCAGGCGGAGGTTACGTAGCCAGACAAGCACTTTATCACATCACTAGTGAATACATGAGGCTCATTTCACAGATCTGTCTGAGTGTTAAGGCCCTGTATTCAACAGCTCACTCGGTGCAAACGCCGCGCTTTTAACACTTACAGGGACCTTGCAAGTCTAGCTGCTGCAGTACAGTGATCAGTAGGAGCAGTTTTTAATATAAGCAGGCTCCTGGTTTAGGATTTTATGTTTTGCATCCACTTTAGGATCATAAATGTGTAATGTTTAGTAAAAATGGTCAGAAACTACATCATCCACTGTAAGATACGTGTTCTACACGAACGAAAGCGAATCCATGGTTTTAATGCAGCACAAAAAAAAAACACCCACATCCTAACAATTTAAATTTTATATGTGGTATTTAGCGTGTTTAAGCAGTTTTTAAAGGGCTTCTTCAGACAGTGATCTAAATAACCGAAGCATTAAAGAGAGGCTGATGTGAAGAGATGGCTAGAGAACGAGGGAAATCACAGCATGCTACCCTGAGCTCAAGCAGATCAGCACCGTCTAGGTCAGCACATTTGAAGTTAAAGTCAGTCTTAAATGGGTCTTCAGACGCCCTCAAATAAAGCCGACAGACAGCGCTGACCTTTACAAACTACTGTCTGCAGTGAAGAGACACTGAGAGACGGAAAAAGATGGAGGGCAAAACCGCCATCGCTGCTTCTAATTGAAAATTTTCCAGTTGTGCTAAACTCCGGGGAGGGGAAATAAAAAAAGGAGAGTAGGCAGCGACCCTGCTGCCGCGCATCTAATTTTTGCAATGTGTTTATGATCAAATCTAGGCTGCTGCGAGTGGGAGAGAGGGCTGTTATTTGGAGCTCACGTTTGCGCTGTGCAATTAAATTTAATGACACGGCCGTTTGTCTAAATCGTTTGAAGTGACTTAGCTTCGCGCTGGTAGAACAGAGTGGGATGAGGCCAAGGTCGAAGGTCCACGGTGGCATATATCTCCCCCCGTTACATAATATAAAGACCTCAAGTCGTCCGCTTCTTAATTCATTCATCCCGAGGAATCTGTAATACAGCCGAGACTCGGAGCAGCTCCGATGGGGAGAGGGAGGACTAGCGATCGTAGCAGACATGAAAGTCCTCCGCGCTCGACTGCGGCTGTTTATTTGGGCAGGAAGTCTGCGGTTGCCTCACCATAATCTCTGCTACTCTCTGAGACTTAACAAAGCTGTTATGGGGCTGTTTACTGTGCGAGGCGGCGGCTGCCTGCTCCCTATAAATCTCCCCCGTGCGGCTGGTGCATGAGTTATTTGTTTATGCGTGACATGTCTTGGCTGGGAAGTGCGTGTCAAGCGAGCAGGTGGGGCGGTCATCAATGAAGACAATTAAACACCTCGGAGGCACTCGGCCAAATCTTGCCTCTGTCGCTTGATCCGCCGTACCCTCGCTCTCGCCCCCGGCGTCGCGCTCGCTCCTTCTCCCTGTGTCTGTGACAGATGATAATTCAGTGGGAGTAAAGGGTCACGGCCTGACAGAGAAGGGCATCATCAGCTGTGATAGCCATCGCCGGACACAGACAGTCAACAACAAGTTGGCAGCTGAAAACAACAACAGCCGTGGAGAGAACTTTTCAAAGGCATACACACACACACACACACACACACACACACACACACACACACACACACAAACGCCCGGGTTTTAGCTACAACTCGCACAATCCGACGCTTTTGGAAGGTGCGCGTGTGCGCGTGCATTAACGCTGAGTCTGCGCTTTAGGTGAAGGGTGGCGTGGGTACACTTGGTGCTCTGGCAGAGGCACACTGCTTACTCATCCTAACTTGACTCCCTTGTGCACGCTGAAACCCACAGACACGCTAAATGTATGGGCGCTCAGCCTCTGCCAAGGTCAAAGGGGCTCTCAGTTTCTCCAGCATCATCTCAAATGCTTGCTAATTACAAGGGGTTGATGGGTATTATTGTACCCTTTGTATTTGCCAGAATATTCCAGAAGGACAAAAAAAACTCCACTTCTGTCACATGAACATCCTCAAAGGAGGGATTATAGTCCCAGACTAGGGCAGGGGGAGAAATATCTGTGTCGCAAATGGGTATCGACTGTCAGACAAGCTAATTATCCCCACTGAAAAGAGCAAGCTTCATTTCCTCCCGGACTTATGTCGAGGGGAATCATTCGTCGTGACCTCATCCCCGGCTTTATGAAAAGAAAGAAAAATTGCACTCATCATAATATCACTAACCCTCGCACCCACTCCTCCCCCTACCTGAGCTTAATGCTAATGCACATTAGCATATTACAAGAGGGGTATCCGCCGCTGCGGCCCACTCGCGTCACGCTGCCACGTGGGATAAACACATGTAAGCTCCTGGAAGCCTGGAGTTAGAGCCAAACGTGCTGAGCGAGTCCCACATATTGGCACGTCTTGAGTGCACATCCGTGAGCCCTCAGCCGGCCCGCTGCAGCGCACCTCCGACTGCATGTGGTGCGCCGAGGTCAGAGCCGGGGCACTCGCATGATCGATGCTAATCTGATTAGCGACGCGCTAGCGCTCGACCAGGGGCTACGCTGTGGCTCGCGGAGGTGCTAGTCCTGGGCTGTCTTTCCGTTCACAGAGGCACGCGTGAACCCTGCAGGAGACGTGTGCAGGTTAACTGGGAGCTGCCCGTGGACCGTAATCCATTTAAGACTGTAAACACGGGGGGTGGGGCGCATTTACTGTCAGACAGCACTTGCCACAGTCGGTATATCATCCTCCTGTCAGCGAGACGCGCACTGTATGAAATCACTACAGCTGCAGTCGTGGTATTAGTCACATCACCTTCAGGCCTCCGATCAGCTACGTTTACTGCGTTCCTACTCGCTTATAAAGCAGGTCATCGCTGTGGATTATGAGTCCCGCAGGAACACAGAGGACGAACGTAAACTAATGAACAATTGACAAATCCTTTCTCAGATGCATGTGGATGTAGCGCCTCGGCGAACTGGTGCTTTTTTCTGCCCAGCCCCCAGAATCCTGGCAGTTCGGCGTTAATCCAGCAGCTTCATGAGGGGTGAATAAGGGCACAGAGTGGCACAGTGGCGGACTTGTTTAAAAAAGGTTGACATTTACACACTGAGGTTCCTAAGCCTTCGGACTCACAGCGGTCTCTCAGAGGCTCTGTGTCCTGCTGCTCAAGTCCGGGCATATGGGTGACAGCTAAGCCAATGCCATGTACAGTGTGTGGGCTGGAAAGAGGGCTTTACACAAAGAGTGTGTTTTCTTTCCCTGTGTGTGAGATGGAGACACTCGCTTTCTCATTATGCAAACACCTCTTCTCTGCATTGCTCCCAGACCCTAACATCTATTATTAGAGAGACGCTCTCCAGCCACTGCTTTTTCCCAGCTTTGCAGCGGCTTCCGTGAGCAGGTGTGACGGCCTTTGGCTGCAGACTCCGCCACCCTCCCTCTCGCATCCCTCTTTTCAAAACAAAGGGCGACCAAACCGGCTCGCAGACATTTAGACCCCAACAAATACGCCGCGCTCGCTCTGGCCAAAGGAAATACATCATTAATGACCTGCTGGGGCAGTTTGTCCATTCAGCCAAACGGAGGCGACTCTAGGTCAAGCGACCTATAGCACAAAATATCCGCCGTCAGACGGCCAAGGTTGTGCGGAACTTAGGAATCAATACTTCTCCAAGCAGCAGCTGCTGAGCGGTGAGAACACAACCCACTGGATCCTACCGGTGTCTCCAGGAGGAAACGGAGGAAGTCAAGGATGGAGAGTTCACACACCGGGTAAACAATACGAATAAATGCTGGTTCCAGCATGTTAAAATCAGCTGAATACATTCACAGTTACAACCTGCAACTTTCCTACAACACTGCTACAAGACATCGACAGAGTTATTAGTCTATTATTAGCTGCAGTAGCGGCTGCCCCCCCCCACCCCCGCCCCTCCATCTTCCTCCCTGCCGACACAGCACTGTCATCATAGATGACTGGCTTCTAATTGGATACAGACGAGGCGGCATCCATGTTTCACATGCTGCGAACGGCCATCGAGTGTTGAGGGGGAAAAAATTCAATTAAATAAGCCCCAAAATGCCAGAAATAACATTTCTTGGGGAGGTGGCAAGCTGATTAGTCTGAATCATATTGAGGCTTTTGCATAAACAGATGATTACAGCGAGCTGTCTGAAGAGAAGAAGGAGGAGTGGTGGGAGGGGGTGGAGGAGTTGGGGGGGGGGGGGGGTGGATTCATGATGACAAGAGGGGAGAGAAGTTTGTGGAACAAAGAAGGACCTCCTCTTCTCCGTCTCTCTGCGCCTCAAACAGTTGGCACCTAGTTTTTGTTTTTCATTTCTGCTCACATTGGGTAAAAAGACAAAAAAGATAGTATGCAAGCAAACACACACACACACACACACGCAGTGGGAAACTGGAGAAACCAAGAAACAAGGCAGCTGTGAAAACATTGCTTCTCAGTATCAGAAGAGACTAGGGAGGAAATATGGTGCAATTTTTTACAGCTCACTGCCTGTCAGGGTGAGTAAAGAGAGCCTTGTCCAGTGGACCTTTACAGTCCACACACACACACACACACACACACACACACACACACACACACACACACACACACACACACACACACACACACACACATTAGGCTCCAAATTCAAAACCCTGGTGTCACAGAGTGGGCTGTGATCGTTCGCTGATTTGAAGCAAGATTATTCCCACATTCCCGCTGCCTGTTTTGTTGAGAGGGACACATTAGTCTGTGGCCTCATTTCCACTGCAACATAAACAAGTGAGTTCACGCTGGAAATAGTGGGAAGCTTTGTAGTCTTTGGCACCTATTGGCCTAGTTTGGCACCAGACGGGGCTGCGGGTCCCGCGTACGCGTCGCTCGACTCGGCTCAACTTTACGGCACTTCATGGTCGCGCTCTCTAAATTAGCTTCCGTAATAACGGCACCGTAAAAGAAAGAGAATTCACCAATAAGTGCAACTCATTTTTCTTGGTATTGTATCAGCACCAGAAGATGAGGCTTCATTTAGAGTGTGTGTGTGTGTGTGTGTGTGTGTGTGTGTGTGTGTGTGTGTGTGTGTGTGTGTGTGTGTGTGTGTGTGTGTGTGTGTGTGTGTGTGTGTGCGCATGAAAGTGTGTCAGACAATTCATTAGGGGAAGTGCTCTCTGGATCTTAACTGTGCATTCTTTGTTTCTCATTATTTTTTGCCCTCTTCACACCATCAGCTCTTCAGATTAAACTGACACAATCTCCTGCCTGCGTGGGGACGCACAAACACACACACGCATAATTAAGCCAGAGAAAAAGGGGAAGAGTCTGCCCAGGTTGTGTAACGCCTCCGACAATCGCGCCGGCGCTTCCGCCGTCACCTTTGCCAGAGGATAAACTCTCCGGCTCGCAGGCTTTCTATCAAAGCCTCAGAGCCACAAAAGAGGGAGCTCGCCGTCTTTATTCTCGCAGTCTCTCGGCAAATATCTGTTTACACGTCTACGCTTTCGCCTCTGCAGCCGCCCTGCTCCTCTTCCAGAGGCTTCGGCAGCAAACTGCTTTGTCCTCGGGTGGAGTTCACCCGAAGAACACAAGTGTTGACAGCACTGGTCTTTTCCAGAGGAGAGGAGGATTAGTGCTTGTATGTACTGAGATGGATTAAGATTGTGACATTAATGAAAGGTCGGGGAAAAGCATTTCTGAAATTGGTCGGTGAGTCTTAAGCCCAGATAATGTGCGTAAGACTAAAATGAAATCAGCAAAAGCAGGGGTAGTAATAATCATAATAACACCAAGGAGGGAGAAACCATCTGTTCTCGCTGCTTAGAGTCTGCATTCGCTTTGATTAAGATTAAGCCCGGCTCAATCCCGCGGTGTTAAAGGAGCATAGCCTCTTTTTTTAATATTACACATGAAGATGAGTGATGTGCGATTTCAGCGGTGATTTAGGACAAGGTGAAGTGTGCACATACGTGTCCGTGCCCTCGTTCCGGCTGCAATCACTCAGGGATTAAAATGACTTATGCTGCGGTGGCCTGACTTCACAGTCACGATGTGCGGACGCGATGGAGCCGTCACCTACTCGATTGTCTGAAAGGTGCATTATTTAGGTCCTCACTGTTTCTGGAACGTGTTATATCATATGTTTCTTCTGCAGTTACTGTAGCTTACGCATCGTTTTCTCTTTAATTTCTCCCTTGAGTCCTGTTTGAGGGTGGAGGCAACCATTAGAGTCCCGACAAACCCAAAGCCGTGCCTCCGCGTGCGGTTCGCTCTACCAGTGCTTTTGAGAGGGAGCTGATCATAACAGCTATAACAAGATAATGACTGCAACTTGTTTCGCTGCACAGCGCATGAACCCAATCTGTCACTTCCAGGAGATTCTTAAATCTAAGCCTGGCATCGTGAGTGGGAGGCATCCTGCAGCCCTCGCACACATGCAGCGGAGCAGTAGCCCGGTGCCGCCCAGAAGCACTGTTATTTATTCTGTGTTCCCCTCAGTGTGTCTGAGCGTCGCATGCAGTTTGCACACCTGCACCACAGACTCCGTCCTGCGTCTGTACACAGATTTGCCAGCGATAAGCATCTCCCCAGCAGCACCCCCCTCCAACGGCTGCTCAAATCCTCGAGCTCGCAGCCGGCGACAAACCATACGCGCGTTGCATTTACTTAGCGAGGCTTTGGCTGAAACCCGGCCCTGCACATATGCGTTGCGCGTGGTTCTGGGCGCGTATGCGGCATCGCGTGCGGCCGCGCGCGAGTGGATTTTTCAGGCACATCATCTGGATCAGGATGCTGCGCTTCGTCAGCCCGGCGGTGGCGGTGGCGGAGGCGCGTGCAGGGGCGTCTTTTGTCGTCATGTCAGTCTCTTCCTGCCGTCTCCTCTTTCTCCCGGCTCACGCCTGACGAAAGCTGAAAGGAGGCTTGTGCAACGTCTTTTTAAAGAAGTAATCAGAGGAAATCAAAGGATCAGAACACACGCGGGCAAAGCCGGGGCGTCACACGTGAGGCGGCCTCTTCATTAGTCAGTTTCCCTCAGCTCAAATCCAAGCCGCGCGTCCCGTGGAGACCACCCAGGGACCGGCTCCACAACCTCCGCCAAAGTCATCGCCTGAGGTTGGTTTGAACTACAGACAAGATAAATGCTATTGTTTTAGCCCTCTGGGCAGCCATTAGTCTGCAGGTGGGGCTGCTAACAAAGAAGCAGGGGGTTAACAAAGAGTTAACTCTTTTACACAAAATCACAGTCACAGGTGTGCCCCTATTGTGGTTGTTCAAAGGGTTAATCTTTGTGTAAACTCCCCCCCGGGTGAGACAAACAACTCACCTGCTGCTCCCTTATCGGAGCCCTCCGCATTAAAGGCCATTGTTTGCCATCAGTGTTACGTTACCTCGCCCTGATTGTTTCCGCTGATGTGTTTTGGCTCTCAGGTACTTTTGTGTTGTGGCCTTAATGGCGACTCACTTTGGCTTTTCTCATCACTCACAGGAAGTCGTGCTTAACGCCTCGGCCATCAGAGCTGTCTCCGGCTAAACGGCAGCTTTGTGAGGTGATTGCTGCATTTCACTGGCTTGAAAAAGGCAGCTGCCGCGCACACAAAGCAGATGAGAGTACATGCCTAATCCTTGTTTTGTGTCCTTGACTCACACACACACACACACACACACACACACACACACACACACACACACACACACACACACACACACACACACACACACACACACACACACACACACAAAGACAAAACAATTCACACCCTAAGGTTTGTATTTTCTTTTGGGATTGGCCTTTTTTTTGTTGTTTTTTTGTGTTTTTGTTGTTTTTTTGTTTTGTTGTGTCGTGCACCATGTGTTTAGACGCACACTTCCTCACCTTCACGACCAGGTGCACCGAAACTGCAAGAAACACGGAGGAGGACATGTGCAGTGACAGGAAGTTTGTCACGTTCTGGGCTCACGTTGACTCTGAGCTTCAACCACCGGTTGCCAATGGATGCTCATCCCAAAACGTGCACCGTGGCCCTCGAATAAACCCCGAGCTGCCGCACTGTAGTCGACTTGAAAGCCTCACATTCTCCAATAGCAGAAAGGCAAAAGGGAGATAATGTGTTTAAGTACAATGTGCTCTTTTCTGTTTATTTATGTAGATGCTAATATGTGTAAGAGTAAACAGTTTGCATTGTGAGCTAGGAGAGAAAACACAATAGGGGAAAAAAAAACACTAAAGCCCTTAAATGGGTCAACAATGCATAAGCAAGCAGCTTCGGCTCACAAGAGGGAAGCAGCGGGAGGGCAAATATTAGCTGCACACACATATACAATTTCCTCTTAATGCACACATGCTTCAGAGTGTTTGCCTGGCGCTGGCTGAGCTCTCGGACTTCATAAAACATGTATGACGGCGACGCTGACCGATGTGAGTGAGAACATCTTGCCTCACCGTCGCCAGGGAGACGGGCTGACGGACCGAGCGGGCGAAAGGAAAAGGAGCGGCCTAAAGATTAATTAGAATGCATTAAGTCACTCTCGACGACGGCTCGGACAAAACCCTCTCTTTGTTCTTTTTAGACTTCTGAGGGAACCACAGAAGAATTGTTCAGGGTAGGAAAAATAATGAGCGTTCGCTTTTCCCTCCTGAAATAGAGAAAAATATATATATCACACATCTCCTTTGAGAGGGGATATTTTTTTCCGCTAATGCATATGTGACCCTGAGTAATTGTGTCCGTGAGCGCGGCCCCCTTTAAAACACCGCAGCCAAAAGGAAGTAATGAAATTCCTGAGCTGAAGGAGCTGAGGAGGATATTTTCCCTCCACGTGTGTGTGTGTGTGTGTGTGTGTGTGTGTGTGTGTGTGTGTGCGTGCATGCATACGGCTGTGTGAGGTTCCTCTGAGTGCTTTTGTGTGTCCAAGCCTTCTTTAGGCGTCCTTCTCGGCAACTTATGATGCCTTCCAGCATCCCCGGGGGTCAAAGGTCGCGCCATGTGCCTCCAATTGACCTCGACACACCTCTGCCACCAGACGGTTCCCATCTTTAAGCCGTGTTAGCGTTTCATTTCAGTCCTTTCATCCCGCCCCACCCTCTCTCCATACGAGGCACATTAACGGCGTCCTCAAAGAGGGGAGGCCAAAAAGGGAGGATAATCCCCCCTCTCCCACCGTTCCACTGTTTCATCTATTTTTATGAGGAAAGGGGAGAGTGAGAGGGGAAGTAGAAATAAGTTTGTGCTTCGCCACACTGTTCTGCTTCACGTGCTTGTTCAGGCATGTGCACACAGACCCAGGTAGCTGGATGTCCACGCATGCTTGAACATTTAAACACATTGCTCCTGTCAATATTAATAAGCACCGCTTCACGTAGAGCTACATGTAAGCACATCAGCAGACAGCTAATAATTACACGCAGATGGAATCTAATTCTGGGAAGAATCGGGGGCGGAGCCAGAAGGGTGACGAGGAACTGAGGATCTCCGTGATGGAGTCGGGCGGCGGAAGGTGACAAATTGATCAAGTGAAGGAGAGCTGAGCTATTTCAAATCAGTATTAATATAAAATAAATAAATAATATTCACAAGGAGCTTTCGGGGCAATTCTTTAATAATTAATTATAAGAACAGGTACTTTTAATTAATTGTGATGCTTATATATATATTTATATGTATATATAGGCATGTAAATATACTGTATATCACACTGAGACCACCTCCTAACAGATTATCATTAGCTTTCTACACAAGGCCTGTGGTGAGCAAGCATTTGTTTGCTTGTGTTTTGACAGTTTTACAGCGTTTAGCTGCGTCTCTGAGTCATCAAAGCACCCAATTAAAGACGAACATGACGTCAAATTTCTAAATAATACAACCTAATTGATATCAATTAGCGGCAACAGCCGACACTGTTGGCAGAGCGGGTTTCCTGACAACCCCCCCCCCCACACTTCCCAGAAGGAATGCCAGTTTACAGGCTCGCCTGCTGGAGATGTGGCTCAGCAAGCTGTTGTGCAAACACGCACACGCGGGTGAACCCAGGCAGGTTGGCCAAAGAACGCTCCCAAATGCTTGCGCTTTGCCAGGAGTTGTATCGGTGATGGGGACAAAGTCGTGGGCGGCCGCGAAGCGCGGTGTGATGCATTGGGGAGGTCAAAGGTCAAGGACAGGTGCCACCCATCCATAATGTGTGAGGGGGAAGATGTGCATGAGTCAGCTCATGCAACTGACTCACGGCCTAAAAAAACTTGAGGCCATTTGCAATTCCTGCCTTAAAGGTCAACAACGGTGTCACTGCTTACATTCATACGGAGGCACAGCGCTGCAGCGAAGCAGCATCACCTTCGCTGGGACCCAATCGAATCTATGTACATTGGCTGTACGCGGGTCACATCTGGGTTTCCAGCGTTTTTGTGATGCAGCCTTGCGTGCGTGCAAAATGAAGAGATCTTTGAGCTGCTGCCGCGTTGGGTTCTTATGCATGGATCTGAGTGTGCGCCTCAGCCGTGGGAGGGGAGGAGGGGGTGAAAGACAGCGTTTGTATATAAAGTTTAGCATGTTGGGTCAATACATGAATGAATGCATGAGCAGCCTCGGCTTGGCGTCGGCCTGGGGAATGTGTGAACACCTGAATGTGTTTTTCTGAATTATGTTTGTTTGTTTGTGTTTTCCAACATATTCCCTGAAGTGAGAATAAGAAAGAGAATGCCTTCATTCTCCGGCTTTCTCGGCTCCTCTCAGATACGTTCCTGCTGTGAAGTTGGCACGTTGCTCCGACATACGCACTTGCTACTGCAGCGGTCCTCTCGGCCGCTCGGGGCCGAAAACGCGGGAATAAATAAATAAGCACGCGCCGCGAGCGAGCAGGGTGGTCGGCCTCCCCCGCAGCATCACCCCCCCCCTCTAGCCCCCGCTAGAGCTCAGACCCCATGCTGGGGGGTGCACCGCGCCCGCTGAGGCCCAGTGGCTGATGTTCTTCCCTCAAAGGAGAGGGAAGTTGAGGAAGACGAGGGAAGGCTGGAATGAGCTGGAGGAGGAAGGGGGGGGGTCTGAGGAGGGGGGGGGGCAAAGAAGCAAAGGGAGGAAGGGAAACAAGTGGAAGACAGAGTGCCTGGGAGCGAGGGAGGGGCTTTGGCTGCGTGCCTTGGAGGTGTTTAATTGTCTGCGTTGAAGACAGCCTCACATGCGCACACACACACACACACACACACACACACACACACACACACACACACACACAC